>NW_020175079.1:1781997-1881592 GCF_003031525.2 Neophocaena asiaeorientalis asiaeorientalis
AAAAAAAAAAAAAAAAAAAAAAACAGACTTAGGCGCTCTGTCCCCAGACATTCTAGGTTAGGAGGCCTGTAGTGAAGCCTGGGAATTTGTACCTTTGAAATGTTCCCCAGGTGGTTTACCTGCAACCAGTCTGTGGGCTTTGGTTTGGGAAGGACACAACACTGCAAACCTCAGCATTTCCCTCAGTCTTACTGCTGCCTTGGGCAAATACTGATACGTTCTTCCTAGGTCATCTTTCAAAAAAAAATCATGATGTCTTAGACAGATGCTCTGAGGAGACTCAAAAACTCCTTGCAAAACATAAAACCAGGAGGGTTTAAGTATGCAATGGAAACATCATTTGGAAAGTACATTTCCAAACCCATCATCAGTTCTACCTCTGAAATATTCTTTTTTTAAATGACTTAATTTTTAAAATTTTAATTAATTGATTTTCATTGATGTATAATTGACTTGCAGTGTCATTAATTTCAGGTGTACAACATAGCAATTCAATTTTTTTTTATTGAACTGTAGTTGACTTAAAATATTATATTAGTTTTAGGTGTACAGCATAGTGATTCAATATTTTTATACATTATGAAATGATCACCACAATGAGTCTAGTTACCATCTGTCACCATACAAAGTTATTACAATATTATTGACTATATTCCCAATGCTGTCACAGGAATGTAACGTACAGCATGACTTGATTTTTTAAAATAAAAAAGCATTGTTGTGATGTGATTCACATAAAGTTGACCCCCTTAACATATACAATTCAGTGATTTTTAGCATGTTTACGACCATTTAGTATATTGTGCAACCATCACCACTATCTAATTCCAGATTATTTTCATCACCCCAGGAAGAAACACCATACCCACTCCTTTCTGCCTCTAGCCCATGGCAACCACTCATCTGCTTTCCGTCTCTGTGGATTTGCCTACTCTGGGTATTTAACCTTTGAAATATTAAAAGCTGACTGGACACGAGTCCAGTTATTTTCTTAGGTATCTCCAAAGAAGAATTTTCTAACACTCCAGTGATGGCTCCTGAGTCTGCCATGTTTTATGGTCAGAAAGGTATCGCTCATGTCTAACTTTTACTTCCTTCTGTAGTATTAGCTCCAATAGTATGAACTCATATTCCCTTGTTTATCTTCTCTGCCTCTCTTTGATCATTTCAGCAACCCTCAAATTCTTTATAGATTCAAACATCAAGTCGCCTCCACTTAGCTGCAGGATGAATGATGTCAGCATTCCTATGCCTCTACTCAGATTTACCCGATATTTCCTCCTGTTTCCTCTTCTCAGTCATCTAAATAAATAAGTATCCACCCTTTTCTCTAAGGTGAATGCCATTGTTTCTGCCCTCTGTTTCAATTCCTCCCTCCTCCTCCAGAAACTGGCTTCTGAATATCTTCATCTTCTTTCTTCAACCTACAGAAATACTCAAAAGTTCACACTTTTTTAAAAAAAAAATTGCTTCGATCCTGCTGCCCCCTCAAGCTACCATTCTATTTTTCTCATTCCCTTCACTGTCAAACCTTTTGAAAGCACAGCTTGCTCTCACTGTTGGTGCTTATTTTCCACCCACTCCCTCCTCACTTTTTGCACTCGTGATTCTACCTTCATTCCTTTACTGAAATGTCTTTCTTCATGGTTCATGGTGTCATCTTATTTGCCAAGTCCAATAACCTTTTCTGATTCCTATCCTCATGACCTTTAGGTGCCATACAACCATGTTGACTGTCTCTCCATCCTGAAACATTCTTTTGCCTTTGGCTTCTTGTAATATTCCACATTCTCCTTCTAACTTTGGCTCCAATGCTCAACGCCTTCCTAAATACGGATGCCCCCTCTTATATCTGTTTCTTTACTTTTTCCGTTTCCAATCTCATAACACCATCTGGATCCTAACTATGTGGATAACTTCCAAACCTATCTTCACCACTTGGATGTCCTGCCAGCTTCTTAGACTCATTGCTCAAAACAGAACTCATACCCTGGAAGGCTTTCTGACTTCCCTAATTCTAGCCATGGTGTGACCCAGGGTTGAAAACTTGACTTCTTTCTTTCAACTCCTTGGTTGCCATAGATGACAGCCATCATGTGTATAATAGCCCATTTGTTCTATCTAGGCTGTATTTCTTCATCTCTTGTCCTACCAGTCAGTGTCATTGTCCAGATCCAGGTCTTCATTGCCTCTTACCAAGACTATCACCAAGCCCCTTTTATCTCTGCCACACTCATTCGTACGCATTGCTGCCAGATACCAATCCTCCATCAGCACAGACCTCATTATATCATTTCCTTAGGCAACTATCTTTCAAATTCCTTTAATCCTACTGAATACATTCTGTACTCCTTAACCTAACTTGCGAGGCCTTCTACAACTTGAACCTTGTCTTCCATTCCAAGTGTATTTTATACTCTTCTACTTCCTATTCTCTGTGTTCTAGCCTAAGCAAAACACTGATCATTCTTTCTTTTACCTTCACAAGTTCTCATTTCTATGCCCTTGCTTCTTCTGTATCTTTTATCTGAAATGATGTTCTTTATTTCTGCCATTTCTGTTGAAATCCTCTCATTCTTCAAATCCCTTCTCTTCCATGAAATCTTCTTGTAATAGGATTCTCTCCCCTTTGGAGTTCCAGAATTCCATGTGTGTGTGTGTGTGTGTGTGTGTGTGTGTGTGTGTGTGTGTATGTGCACATGCGTGTAGGGGGTGGGAAAGGACTTCTTAGCACTTTGTCTTGTATTTCAATTATTTATGTGCTTGTCTTATCCAGCCCCCGAAAGATAGGAGCCTTGCATTTTCATTGTTGTAACTCCTATAACAGCTGATAGAATATCTTAAATGTAGTATATTATGAATAAATATTTCTTCAGTGGATGAATTTATGTATATATTTTTTTTAATTTATTTATTTGTTGTGGGGTTTTTTTGACTGCATTGGGTCTTCGTCGTTGTGTGCGGGCTTTTCTCTAGTTGGGGTGAGCAGGGGCTACTCTTTGTTGCAGTGCGCGGGCTTCTCATTGTGGTGGCTTCTCTTGTTGCAGAGCACGGGCTCTAGGTGTGGGCTCAGTAGTTGTGGCTCGCGGGCTCTAGAGCGCAGCTCAGTAGTTGTGGCGCACAAGCTTAGTTGCTCCGCAGCATGTGGAAACTTCCTGAACCAGGGCTCGGACCCGTGTCCCCTGCATTGGCAGGCAGATTCTTAACCGCTGCACCACCAGGGAAGTCCAGTGAATGAATTTTTTAACCTCTGTAAAAGATAGGAGATATTAAAAAAACTAAACTTATGACAGGCTTTATGTCAGTGTCAAGAGAGTTCTCAGTAGTTTCTGAACTATTATTTTGAATCAATCCAGGTGCAAGACTTAGTTGAAGGAAGCTTGAGAGAATTGTAGCAAACCTGCCATCTTCTTCATTGCCATGTCTTACAATTGCATAATATTTTATACCATTTGAAAGTACCTTCACGTCTTATCTGACCCTCTGTATATTTATGTACGTTGAGGAAGGGATAGCTATTCTAACATCTGTCAGTTCACAAATGAAGGAAATGTGGTCTGGGGAGTTTTAATGTCTTAACCAATGTTTGGTTATTATATAGTGGCATTGCATAGACAAAGGGACATGTAGACTGTCTGTAAATATTTGAAGAACTATCATGTAAAAGAAGATTCAATCTTATTTTTTATTCGTTATTTCCTCAGAGGACAGAAAAAGTACAAGCAATTTCAGCTCAATTAAAGAGAAAAATCATTTAACAGATCCATTCCAAGGTGGGGTTGACTGCCTCTGTTGTTCAAGAGGAGCTCAGGACAGCAGCCTGGCCAACCAGGTCTAGGACATTTTGTTGCAAAGAGCCACTCAAAAGGTGCAGGTTAGCCAAGGTCCCTTCTTATTCTGCAATTCTCTGATTCCTTTTTAGGTTAACACTGTGCTCCTATACTCCATAATCTAAGTCTTGACTTCTGACTTTCTTTAGAATTTGATCTTAAGCAAATGTAGCTATGTGTGGGATGATCCAGATCCTACATCTTTCACAAAACAGAGACCCCCACTTTACCCTAGCCACTCTTTATAACTGTCAGTGCACCGCCTGCAGGTGGGAACATACCAGAACACATTTTCACCCAGTCCTTCCGTGCCTAGAGTTGCCAGCCCAGGAAGAAATGAAGTTTGCAGAAAATCTCACAGATGCCCGCATCACATGTAGCTGGCCCAGTCTGGCGGCTCCATACACCTGTCTGGTGTCACGGGCATGGCGGGCAAGCTCAACATTCTCTCCGAATGGCATATTCTGTTGGAAGGAGGTAGGTGACTCTAATGAGCTCCAAACTCTTCCTTGAAATGGGGAGTTGCCTAAAAAGGCAATTGCTGCAAAACAAGCACATGGAAATCATGATATTTCACTGAACTCAGAACCAAATCTGCCTTTTTTTTTCTTTATAGAAACATTTTGTGTGCCATGTGCCTTGGGAGCCAAAAAGAAATCATACTTTGGCTCCCTGTTCCATTTCACTAAGCTCAGATACTGTAAATACCCTCCTCTCCTCTCATAACATTAAATTTTTCATGAATTCATCATAAAGGAGCCACTTTGTAGGTTTGGCTGGTACCAGTGAAAGACTTCATTTTCTATTTCACAGTAACTTTTTCAGTGCAAAAAAATTATGGGTGCAATGTTGAAAGACTAGAATTATTCATCAAGTCTTCAGCGCCTGCAAATTAAGAGAATTTTTCTGAAACCTATCTGGGAGAATGCAGACATAGACATGCATATTTTAGATGGTGCTACATCTCAGCTATAGCCACCTAATCTTTCTCAGGGGAATTAGGGGTAACAGAGGCCATGTGCTTTCTCACTGCTTTATGGATTCATTCAAGAGTCCACACCAGCTCACAAATCTTCCCCTGCCTTTCAGTGTTCCTGTAACTCATCAATGCACTAAAGGATAGAATCTTTCATTGTATTATACATGCATGCAAATACAGTAGCTTCATAGCTGGATGCAAAAGGCAGCGTAGTGAAATGCAGTGGTGCATCAGAATCCCCTGGAAGGCTTGTTAAAGCCCATGCTAGACCCCACTTCAGGAGCTTCCGATTCAGTAGATCTGGGGTGGGGCCCAAGAATTTGCCTTTTGACAAGTTTCCAGGGGATGCTGATGCTGCTGTCTTAGGACTACACTTTGAGAAACACTGATGTACTGAATGTCAAGTTCAGAAGTCAGCAAACCTTGGTTCTAGTACTGAGTCCACTCTCAACCAACCATGGGTCTGTGGACAAGTCCCTGGGTCTCAGTTTCCTCATCCATAAAAGAAGAGTAATGATTCCTGCTCTAGGTGACCTAGGGTTGCTTTGAGAATAAAATCTGAGAATCCACAGGAAAATGCTTAGCACTTTTGCAAGGACTCGAAGCATACAATTCCTGTAGTGAGAAGAGTTAAAGGAAAGCAACTTGGAGAAGTTTTAAGATGCAGACGTTCTGTCAAACAGGCACACAGGTAGCACTACTCCCATGCTAAGAAGGGCCAGCAAAGAAGAGGTGGAAAGATTTTAGGGAATTCCTCTCCTCTGAGACCTGAAAAAGTCAGATACCCTGCTTTATTCACAATATAGCCAGGCTGTGTTTTGTGTTAGAGCCGTGTTTCTCAGACTTTCCCGTGATTCAGAATTCCCTGGGACACTTACAAGTATACAAAAGCCAGGCCCCGGCCTACTTCAAGGAGCCTGGGCCTTCAGGCGATTCTTAATACACTCCAGAGTTTGAGAACCACCGTGTCTGGGCCGATAACACTCAAACCATTTCATGACAACTTATAAAGGAACTCTAGACAACGGTTCTCAACCTGTCTGCACATTGGCATCAACCCGAGGGGCCTTTAAATCCCACACGCACGGGCCACCATCCAGTCCAGTTGAATGAGAATTTCTGGGGGTGGGATCTGAACATCAACACCATCTTAAAAGGCTCCTCAGTAATTCAGATCTGCCGCCGAGGCTGAGAACCACTGACTCCGAAAGAGTCCTCTGTCATTACATCAGCAAACATACTGTTTGTGTTTGTTTGCTTGTCTCTTTCCCACCCCATACGGTGAGAATATTGAGGGCAGCTCTGGTGCCCAGAAAGCAGCCCAGTGCCTTCCACTGCTTTAGATGCTCCAAGTGTGTTGGTTAGAATTTTGAATGAATGAACCACTCTGTTTATATACAAATGAAGCGCCAAGAGAACTCATACCAAAAAGCCCCCACATTTAAATATCTTACACAAACACGGCCCTTTGTGGAGCTCAGGCCCTCACAGCGAGAGGGTGTTTATTGAATAATTCTCAGAATCACCATCACAGGGTGTCAGTTGAACAATTTCTAGAACTGGAGTCAACCCCAGCTGTAAGTTATTCTTCCAGGTGAGATCAGGCATCAGGGAACTTTTGCCTTGCAGAGCTCTGAGAACGCTAAGGAAGGAAGCAAATGAACACCTACTGTGTGCCAGACATTTTCATGTGCTCTCACTTCACGACAAACTTGCATTCTCCCTGGTTTTTTCCTAGGGGAGAAAGAAATGGCAGCAGATTGCCCACAATGAGAAGCATGGGGGGGCTTGTTTGATCCCAGAGGCCGAATTCCTTCCCCATATTGATTGATTGATTGATTGATTGATTGATTTTTATTTTTAGCTATGTTGGGTCTTTGTTGCTATGCGTGGGCTTTCTCTAGTTGCGGCAAGCGGGGGCTACTCTTTGTTGCGGTGCACGGGCTTCTCATTGCGGTGGCTTCTCTTATTGCAGAGCATGGGCTCTAGGCACGCAGGCTTCAGTATTTGTGGCTCACGGGCTCTAGAGCACAGGCTCAGTAGTTGTGGCGCATGGGCTTAGTTGCTTCGTGGCTTGCGGGATCTTCCCGGACCAGGGCTTGAACCCGTGTCCCCTGCGTTGCAGACGGATTCTTAACCACTGTGCCACCAGAGAGGCCCCCCCATATTTATTTTGCTGCCACTCAGATTTTCCCCAGCCACCCCTGCCCCCTCCCTGCCTTGTCTGCCCCTGTGGGCTCCTCGCTGGATACCTTGTCCCTCCCAGCCATGCAGGACTCCACCCACAGCTTCCTGACTTCTCTAACGAAGCTTCCTCTGGGAAATTCTTACTGACCCACGACTTGATTAATTGCCCGATAACCTTCACAACAGGTCAGGTACCCTCTTCCCTCCTGGTATCCTGTGCCAGGTGGTCTAGAGCTCATCCCTAGAGCTTTGTAAGTGTCCATTGAAGCGGTCTGTGTAGACAGGAGGCTCGTTGAGGGCACCGTTTCTTGCTCATCTCTGTGTTCCCTTAGCCTCGTGTACTTCCTGGCCCTTTGGAGGCACCCAGTACGTTTTTTGAAAGAACGAGTGACAGCAGAAACTCATCTGTGAGCAAAGATCTCCAGAAACACTTCAGCATGTGTGCATGTGTTGTGCTTCAGAATATTTTAGAAACATTTTCCAGATTTAACTGAGGCTTCTGGGAAGCCTTGCTGTGTTCTTCCTTGCAAAAAATAGAAGGCTGTTACCAGGAAGTCTCAGTGTACCATATTTATCTGGTGAGTTTTGAAAATACTGAGTAATGGGACTAATGACTCAACATAGCAGTTTCCAAACTGTGAGGTAATCTTTGGACTTCGCAGGACTATTATATTAAGTGTACTCTTTAGTCTGTCGGGAAAAAGTAAAAAGCCTGTATTTTCACATTAGAATTCAAAGAACATCTGCTGCGTGTTGTAAATAACACATTTTGAAAACCAACTGATGCGTATACTCAGCCTGCCTCCGCCTGCTAACCATAGTTGGTCCTTAAGATGGGCTTCAGTTCGCCATCGGTACGGCTCTTGCCATGACACCCCACCGTCTTCCGCGAATCTTCGGAAGCCGTTCGCCCCCTAGACACACTCAGCCGTGTGAGGTTTTCATTTTCCTGTTTTCTAGTGGGATCAGAAAGGGACTGGATTCCTGCATGATTGAGAGCCGTGGAGACAGCTTTTGCAAGGAGTGAAGCTTAAAGAGGCTTTCTGCCGGGGCCCTTCCTTACCCCTAAGGATATGAAACCTCAGAGAGCCACCACTTGCCCGGGGCAAGTGACCACTCCCACTCCTGACAGGAGGGTGTATTGCTTTGCCGGTCTGCCTGCTAGGAGGAAGCGCAAGCAGCAGTGCTCAGGGGCTCCTCCGTCTGGGCCAGGCCTTTGCACTGGTAGCACCGTCAAGTCCTCCAGCCCGAGTCTCACCTCCTCGTGGGACTGAAAAACTCAGTCAGCTTTCTCCCTTGTTCCTTCTCAGTTTGTCTTGTTAGCACTCTTTGCTAGCAAGTAAGCACCATATGTCTTCTTGGGGAGCTTGTTTTCAGGAGATTCCCAGCACATGTGTGCTGGCTTGGAAGAGTGGAGGAGGGTGTTTGGTGAACCAGCAGTCCTCACCAGAGTGTAGCTTTTGGGGGTTGCCCATCTGCCCCCAAACAGACGGGCTGGTTTGTTCTGAAGCATGCACACAGTATTTCCCTGGAACTTCCTGGGGTCACAGAAAATAGCCTGGCTCCCAAGTGGGTTTTCGGAGCCAAAGAGAGAGCCTGGGCCCACTCTCTCCAGTGGTTCCTCATTATCTCGGGCAGGTTCTGTCCCACAAACACCTCTTCATTGATCTTGTTCTCCTCTCGTGGAGAGGATAGCACAGACTGATTATACAAGAGGGACCCCGTGGGTTCTTCCGCCTCCTTTGCTCTTAACCAGTCACTGGCGCCACAGCATGCAACTGCTACGTTCTGCTTTTGAAATGATTTGGCTTCTGTGACGTGGAGTCCAGCATTCCTCTTCTAACCTTTATTGCCTGTCTCCTTTGAAAGCCAGTTTGTTGAGCATCCAGCTTGTCCTTTTTCTTCTTCACTTTCCCCGTTTTTCCATGTGCTCAGGCTGTCTTTTATCAAAAACCAGACAGAGGGTGAGCCGTTGACACCGCATGGCAAGCGGCAGCTTGAAGCATTTTCTTCATTCACCTTCACATATTCTCGGCAAAGAAAAAGCAAGGGTTGGGAACCCGTTCTATTCATTTGGGCTGCCACAAGAGCTCCCTCTTAGAAAGCAGCTTCACAAATAGCCTTGTTGGTTGTCATTGCTTGATACCTGTCTCCCTGGAGGTCTCACCAGTTGTTTCGAAAGGCTGGCTATTTTCCATTCCTTTGAGAATTCACCTTACCTAGGCCTCTTCATTGCTTTTATTCCCCCCTACAGAATCAAAGTAATATTAATAATTATCAGACCTTATTTTGAGTTTCCTATGTGCCAGCGGCTTGGCATGGTTTCATGTCATTCTTACAACCTTTTGAGGTACTGCCCATTTTATAGATGGGGAGACTGAGGCATTAGAGGTTATGTCCCTTGCTGGAGCTAAGACATGAACCCAAGCATTTGGACTTGAATGCCCAGGCTATTCACAAATCAGCTAAACTGCCTGGGTCTGATATGCTATCCGTCACCCATTTGAATTTTGCTGACCATGGTCCTGTGTTTATCCTTGGAAGGACTAGATCTCAGCAAAGATGAGGTGAATGAAGGATAATCTACGTTCTGAAGTTCTAAGGGATACGACAATCTCCCACCAATCTCTGTGGCCCATTAGATCAGTGATTCTCAGTGGCCTATTAAATCAGCGATTCTCAGTAGTGTAGAGGATGTTAACCAGTGTGGTGGGGAAAGTGTGGTAAAGACCATGGGAGAGAAAGTGGGGACCCTAGTTCTGATACAGCCCAGGGTGACAGAGGAGTTGTGGTAATCACTGGATAGTCACAGTTCTAAGACCACCTAGCTACAATAGCTGCCACTGGTTGAACATTCAGGTTACATGTCAGCCTGGACACTTTATGTTTTCATTTAATCATCATTCATAATCCTATAAGATGGGTATTATAAAGGAGAAGTGTAGGTTCAGGGAGGTTACCTTGGTCCAAATTTGCTCAGATCTTAAATGAAAAAAAACTGAGACTTGATCCCAAAGCTGTCTGTCTTCAAAGTCTGTCCTCCGTTCCTCCTTCCTTGCCAGCCTCTACCCATTTTGAGATTTAATCAGAGTCATTATCACCATGAGTAGGTCTTCCTACTGATAAAGGAAAGAAATAATAGATGGATCTTATGTTTGTGGACCAGAAAGTGTGTCTGAGCTGAGTATGCAAAGGTTTGTACCCCTGGTCCCATAGATGAGCTCATCACATTCAAGTGGTCACAGCAGTCAGCTGCCATGTTTTTAATGTAGGTGCAATTGTAGTTGACAACTTTGCTTCATTGAGGATTGTTTCTAGAATTATAAGTGGTTGCCAAACTTTGTAGATGAACACAGATTACAGGATCAGTGAGCCATCAGAAGTCAGGGGAGCTGGGAATGTGCACCCAGCTCTGCTCTTTAATTGGCTGTATGGACCTGGGAACCTCACTTAACTCTCTTCAACCTCAGCTTTTTAATCTGTACATCATATTAGATAATTCCAAGGTTTGTTTTAGCTCTAAATGATGATTGCTCTCCACTCTCAGGCCATTTACATTACACACAGAGGAAGAGCCCTGTTAACCAATGATGTATGTAGTTAGTTAATTGAGAAAGTCATTTAAAGGAGGAAGTCATAAAAAGGGAAGCATGTTATCAACATTTTTTTTAAAACAGCTTTATTGTAGTGTAATTGATGTACAATAAACTATACATACTTACAGTATACAATTTGATAGGTTTTGACATATGTACCATCCATGATGTCCCCACTACAATCAAGATAGTGACCATATCTGTCACCCCAAAGTTTCCTCCTGCCGCTTCGTGCCCCCGTCACCACCACCCCCAAAGCAGCCACTGGTCTGCTTTCTGTCACTACAGATTACTTTACATGTTTATAGTATTATATAGTGTGTATTCTTTTTTTTTGTCTTTCATTCTGAATAATTATTTTGAGATTTATCTATGTTGTTGTGTGTATCAACCCAGGAACAAAGTATTTTTCCATTTTTTTAGGTTGTCTTTAGTTTTATTTAGGGATATTTTATATTTTTCAATGCATAGGTCTTTCAGATTTTTTTGTAGAATTATCCCTAAATATTTCATTTTTGGGGAAACTATTGTAAAAGACACAATTTTTAAAATTTCAATTCAATTCAGTTTCTGATTGTTGCTGTTATAATTGGTTAGTACAATTAATTTTTGTATGATGATTTTCAATTATGTATGTTATATTTGGTATTGTAATTATATATTCTGCAATTATGCTAAATTCACTTACTAGTTCTAGTAACTATTTTATAGATTCCATTTGTTTTTTTGTTTTTTTTTAATTTTTTTTAATTTTTTTTTTTTTTAAGACTAGTCAAGTGCAGTAGTGAGAAGGGGAGATTCCATTTGGTTTTTGAACATAGATGTCAGCAAACGTTATTATGTCTGCAAACAAGGACAATTTACCTCTTTCTTTCCAATCTGGATTTTTCTACTTATTTTTCTTGGTGATTGCACTGTTAGTGGTGAGAGTGGACATTCCTGTCTCATTTCTGATCTTAAGGTGAAAGCATTCAGTCTGCCAGCATAAGCATGCTGTAGCTTCAGGTTTTCATATGGTTTTTTAGCTTGTTAATATGGTGAATCACACTGATCGATTTTCAGCATCATACCATTCCGTGTACGTGGCCAGAGTCTTTCACTCATTCATGGGTTTGCTTAGTAGAGTTCTGTACCATCTTTCTTGCATAATTCACATCCCTAATGCATCCTCTACAGTGGAGGGAGATCTTAGACATTTGTAAAGTGTGGAATCCTTCTAGATTTAAGAGCGTTTGCTTTTGTCAATTTTTTTTACAGTTGCCTTGCCCATACCTAAATGAAGAACATTTTGTCCTTAAGTCTTCTGCCTTTAGTGAGTGTTTCTAGAACATTCTTCTTGGGTTTTAGAGCCATAACAATTCCTCTTCCATGTTTCTATTTCATCAGCGTAGATAATAGTTAAATACTAACGGTATAACCAGAACACCCAGCAAAACTGGTGTAAAAAGAGTTGGAACTGGTTACAGCAGCGTGTTGCTGAGGATACAGCTCCGCTGAGGAGAGCAGAAGTGTGTGGGCAAACTAGAGACTAGCCAACCGGATGCAGAGATGTAGGGTGTGTGGTATCACCCAGTAAGCTGCATGGAGGGCATAACAGAAAGGATTGGTTACTCCAGGAAATAAGGGAGACGGAAGTTGATTGAGAGTTTCTAGAGCTCTTTCATTGTATAAACAGTACTCCTAACCTTCAGCCTCCAGTGGGCAAAATGAGCTTTTGGTCACAAGGCCTGCTATGTAAGGAACACAAATAAGTCACCTCTGATTTATCTTCACAGGTTGAAAAGTAACCATGACCTAGGGTAGCTCCTTACATCAGATTTAACTACAATGATAGCAAATATCACGTAGTTGAGAGAACCCTGGATCTAGGGTCAGATGAGTCTGATTATCAGCAACTCTCTCTGTGTTGTCGAGCAACCTTGGGTAAGTTAATGTTTCAGAAGGTCATCTTGAAAAATAAATGAGCATTTATTTTGTGTCAGTGTAGGTATCCCTTCTTTGTGACTTAGATCTCCATTCCAAGATGTACGATGGTGCATTGTACCCAACCGTGCGATCTTTCGGTCTGAAAGTCCCCCACCTCCAGCCCTTCACAGTGTTTGTTGCAAGTGAAGAAGGCAGAACATCCAAGGCACGGGAAGCAGCTCGAGCAGGTTAGGAGGCAAGGAAGTAAAAAGCTTGCATGGGAAGATGCGAGCAGTCAGGAGTCGGCATGGTGGGACGGTGGTTCATGTTGAGGTAGAGTGGAGGCAATGTTGAAAGGCACACCGGGGCGTGAACATGCCAAGCCTTAAAGACTGAAGGAGATTGGTAGGCAGTGGAGAGCCTTTGCAACTTACTTCTGAAGGGAGCGCCGTGGTGAGAGCTGTGCCAGAGATTCTCCAGCCTTGGTTGCATCACAGCCACCTGGGAGCTTGTTAAAAACACATATACCTCGGGCCCCGCCCAGACCTGCTCAGTCCTAGTCTATAGGTTGGGGTCAAGGCATCTATATGTTTAACAAGCTCCCCAGGTGATTCTAATGCAGGCCAGAATTTAGAAGCCACTGCTTTAGAAGGTTAATCTGGCAGCAGTGGGCAAGATGGATTGGAGCCGAGAGAGCCTGGAGGTTCGGAGACGGGCTAGCAAAAGCGGTTGCAGCAACAATCCCGGCAGCAGGTAATGGGGTTGGGGGTGTGGGATGGACAGGAAGAATCAGATAGGGGAGGTGTTTTTGAGAGGCAGTCGGCAAGGACTGGGTGGCCAGTTTGATGAGGAACGTGAGAGAGAAATGGGACTTACCAAATAATGCTGAGGTTGAGAGAAGCGTTCTCCGCGGTGCGAGGGGAGCGGTAACAGAATCCCTGGGGACCTGATTCAGATTACACACACCTGCTCCCCCTTCCACCCTCACCTTCCACACCTCTCTCCTCTCCCACAGCCCCTAAGGCATAGGTGGGGAGGGGCCGCATCAGTCACTCGCAGGGCGGCACTGGTGTCCGGTGGGGAAAAGAAGCTCCTCCAGGTGACCCCTCTGAGTCTCTGTGACCATGAGACGAGGAGTGGTGAGGCCAGGAGGGAGGGGCAGGGGGTGAGCTCCACGTGGAAGGACAGGGCTAGAACTGACAGCACAGTGGGGTGTAGCTCTAGGAGCTGGGGCGCAGGAGCTCTGCTAGGGCTGCAGATGCGACGGGCCACCCCCTGGAGGCCACAGGAGAGACAGGTGAGACTGCAGAGAGAAGAGAGGAAAGGGATCCAGAGAGAAAGCTTCCGTTCAGTGGTCACGTGCAGGTGAAGGTCAAAGAAGAGCTGGTGGGAGGGGTACGGGGACAGGGCTCTCTCTCCTTGCATCCGGGAGAGGCAGAGCTCTGGGTCCTCCAGTCGTCCCACCAGGCATGGTCGCGTGCACGGAGCAGTTCTGTTCCCCAGGGCTGGTGGCACGTTCGTGTAAAAGGATCAGTACTCCATAGAAACACACAATGAAAATTTTCCTTTCCACACACCAGTGTCTGAGCTGATATACCAGACAAAGAGACTGACAGGTTTTTTACTATGATAACATTGCCCCCAGGTTTCTAATCAACTCATGACCCTTCTGTACACATTTTTGGCCCAGCACAGCCAAATATGAGGTATTATAAATCATTATAGTGCTTTGGGGTCCTTGCTCCCCCCCCAAAGTTCCAGACATTCTGCCTGTATTTTGTGATCTCACGCTGTGAAGATAGGATGTCGTGTTTTGGAGGCACCTCTAGGGTGCCTGGCAATTGGCACACCTTAACTAAAAGAGAATATATTGACTGAATGACAATAGAGAGGAAGAACGTTTGTATCAACCCAGGAAGTAGAGAATTACAGAGAAGATGCTATTTATGGAGCTGTGAAGCTGCGGTTCTTGACATGACCGTCATAAAGACTGGCCGCTCCTGGCATTGGCCGGCCTCAGCTGGGACTCATAAAGACTGGCCGCTCCTGGCATTGGCCGGCCGGGGACATAGGTCAGGTGTCTCAGAGCGCTCTGTGAGGCCGGTGCTGCACCACATTTTACTGTGAAAACGGCCGACACATGTAAAACTTCACCGTTTATCTTTGAATAGCCTTGGTACTTATCTCACTTTCTGAGCGAGGAAACTGAGGCATCAACTAATGAAGAAATGATTCCCTGGCCACACAGCTCGTGGGTTATTGGGAAGGAGATTTAACCTAATGTTTTGGTATGCAGAGTGCAGCACACTTTTCCAGAGGGGCTTTTTTATGGGACCCCTTTTAGGTGAAGGCTTTGAAATTAGAGAAAGCCTTGCATATGTAGAAGGAGCAATGCGTGAAGAGTCACTGGGCTTGGGTATAACTTTCATCCCACTTCCTAACTGTATGACCTCGGGCAATTTATTTGACCTTCAGTTTCTGTGCTTCAATTTCAGTTGTTAAAGGAAGGTGGTCATATTCATCTCCTGAGAGTAGTTTTGGGAATTAAATAGGATGGGACCATTACAGTGCCTGGTGCATAGTTGAACCCCCATAATTAGTAACTGTTATAATAATTACCGGGTTTTTCCACTATCATCAGTTAGAGACCTCATGCACTTCCCTGGATGCACCTGAAGAGAGAGTACCTTTTTCATTGTTGGCATTCCTAGTTTGAATTTTAAATATTTTTTCCCGTAGAAGTGTTATAGCTAGATGGAGCTTGGGTATAGGTGAAATAATCCTGTTAGTGAATTCTGTCCTTTAAGGCATTTATATGCTGACTAGGGCATTTTGGATGGGCCTGGGCGCCATAATTTCCCAGGAAAGGTGCCCCGGGAAAGTTCATTTGTAAACCCCTTGTTTACAAATGAACTTTCACTGAGTCACCTGCTCAAAAGTTGCAGCATTGCTAAAACACTGCCTTGGGCAGGGTATGTGATCCCAAAATGAATAAGAGACAGCAGGATGTGTGGATTTCCACAGCACCGGGAAGGGCACTCTGCAGTTTCTTGCCAGCACCATCCCAGGCAAAAATGCAGCCAACCAAACCAGCCAAGTCAGTACTTGGAATTATGTCAGGAGGCTCGGCCAGGGTCCCCCCTACCCGCCGCGCCCCATCCCACACCTTGGGTCCCACTGCTGCTCTCAGGGGTGATAGCTAATGTGAATGCCATCCCCTGGCACTTCACGTTGAAACAAACTGAAAAAAAGCAGGGTCTTTCTGTCATCAGATCATCGGCCACCTGCCTCGCGTCTGTCTGACTGCCTGCCATGGCCAAGGATCTGCTTTCCAGTGAGCATCCTCAAATGTAAATATATCCCAACACCCCGACTCTGGGGTTTCAAGGCTCCCAGCCATTTTCCTCCTCTCACTCTCTCAACAAAAGAAATTGCTCAAGAAGGGGTGAAGGACCAGCCCTCTCTCTAGCTCCCTATGGGGTCTTATTTCCCGAAGAAACTGAGCAGAGCCACAAAAGAATAAATAAGGAAGGCTTGGCAGTATGTTCTGATGCAGAATTCATTACAGCTTTGTGTATGTGCTAGACGGGTTGGGTCCTCTTAAACTTGTGTAGATACTGTAGTCCTTTCTGTTCAACCTTTGTGTTTAGAGAGAGGTTTTGGAAGGAGATCAAAGATGTCACATTACCAGCCTGATTCTTAAAGAATTGGTTGGCGGAAAAGCTTGAAAATATTCACACCCAGGTTCAAAAACAAGAAGCAGGAATGAGTCCAGAAAGCTTGGTGACATGGACAGCAGTTGTAATATTTTTTAAGAGAACGAGAATTTGAATATCTTCTGAATATCCTCTCTCTCCTTAATCTCCACATGCATTTTCTGTCTCTTTCTGAGGGCTTCCATATCCCAGCCTGTATTTTTTCTTGTTTTATAACACCTGCTAGGCCTCAAGTGTATAATCCATCATTTGTCACTCTACCCTCACCCTTCTGTGGGCAGAGGGTATCGTAGGGGTGGTTGGATTCCGTCAGGATCGGAGCCTAAGTATAAGTCCTGGCTTCTGCGCTCAATTGTTGTGTGACCCTCAGACAGACCACTTATGCTCTGAGTCTTAGTTTTCTCATATGTAAATTACAGACAATGAAACTTATCTCAAAGAATCGTCAGGAAGAGCAAATGCATTTCAGACATATTTTGCAAGCTTATCACCCGCCGGGGACATAAGTCACATCCTAGCCCAGCACAGCCAGCCCATGGCACAAGCTTATAACAGTTCACTTCTTTCTTCTCCAGCAATGGTCATCTTATAAGGAGTTTTCTTCAGGTGTGGTTTGTGGGCACATGTACTGCATTTTTAATGTACTTAGAGCAGTGTTTATCAATCTTTTTCCTTATAACCCTCTCCCCTCCAAAAAACCTTTTTAGACATTTTAAAACATGACACCTCCACCGGGACTTCCCTGGCGGTCCAGTGGTTAAGACTCTGCACTTCCACTGCAGGGGGCACGGGGTCAATCCCTGGTTGGGGAAACTAAGATCCTGTCTGCTGTGCAGCACAGCCAAAAAAGAAAAACAAGACACCCCTCCGCCACCCCCACCATGGAAGTAAATACTAAGGGATGATATTTGTAGGCTAGGACTGAACTTCAAAGGGCCAGAGTTTTTGTCATACATGATTTTTTCACTCCCGAGAACTTTTTTTTTGCCCCCTTTGAGGGCTTTATAGTGCCCCTGTTGGGATATGTATAAAGATTTTGAAAATGCATGGGGGACTTCGTCTTCTTTCTTCTGTATCTTCCCTTCCCTCCTCACAGTAAACCATCAGTAGAGCTTGTTGGTTTGTCATCCAGTTTCCTACATCTCCTGACCTCTCCCTTACGTGGCCTTTATTCCTGCCCAGCTCTCTCTGGCCTCCAGGTGATGAAGGTGCTCCCATTTTCCTAGGAAATACTCAGTTCATTCTCTTTGTTTTGAAGGATCCTTAGTCTCTTCCACTCAAGGGGGAATTTTCAGGGATAATTAGTATCAGTGAACTGCGAAGCATATCAGGTTGCCTTTTCAAATCAGGGTTTACTTTCAGCTTTTAAAGCATTTTTTAAAAACATGTATGGTTCAGGCACAGCGAGCAGGGATTATTTGAACACTAAGAGTGACTTGGCTGTGCTACCTTTTAATCTCAAGTGCCTCGTTACAGGGGTCTGGCCATATGCAGAGAAAATAGGAGGCCCTGTTAGCCTTTGGTGTGTCTTTTAACAGTTGTATGTTGCCTACTTGTCATTGTTATATACTTCAGGGTAATTTGCTTTATCATCTTTTCCATCTAAGACGATATAGAAAGAAAAGACAGTGCCACCGTAACCCAAACCCAGTGAACTGAGTTTCGTGAATGTTGTCTCTAACAGCTGCTTCTACCCAAATGCAGTAGGAATTGGAGGGCAGCAGCATAGTTTAAAACCGGAGCAGTAGTTCCTGCTGTAGTTTAAACATCCATAGACTGGCCTTGGAACCAATAGAAACCCTCTCCCTTTATGCCAGCAGCTTCCTGAGGAAGTCAAGAAATGAGTATAGTTCAGGGGAGATGCAGATACCAGCTCCATCCCACCCGCAGCAGGAAATTAGAAACCTCTTTGGTTAACGCAAATGGATTATGATTTTTTTTTTCTGCAAGAGAAAAAGGGAGAGAGGAAAGATGGTTGAGGTGGCACTGTATACCATAAAGCTATATTTTTGTGCTAAGACAAGCAGTTGATGTTGCTCTATAAAATATAGTAAACACCTCCTCCCTGCCCTTTTGAATGTCAGTCAGAATTCAGAATCATGAAATTTTATAGTATTACTGGTTAGAAGGGCTTCCCACTGGGAGCAGATGCCATCTCTGTCTTCATAGACTCAGAGAAAGCCCTGACATGTTTCATGGCGTTCATACGTGGAAGTCTGTGAAATGGAAAGGAAAACAGCTTTTTCTGTCAACCTGTCACTGATATAAGCTTTTACATTCCATCAGAATGACTAAACTTTAAAGCTGTTTTTCTTCAGTGCTGAGTATCTCTCAGAACTCCCAAGTGTTATCAGATTGATAGAGTCCCAGCATATGATAGAAGACCAAAGCATTTTGTGGCATGATATTAAAAATTCATTCAAATACCCGATAAAGCGTGGTTGACAAAAGTGTGAAATGGAATAAGGTAGAGTGCATTTCTTCATGGTTTATTGCCCTTGATTTCTCTACACAAAATAAATAGACAGAATGGACTAAAATCTCTTTTTTATGAAGGTGGGATCCTGGCAGCTGAAGGCCTGCTCATAAAAATCCTCTCTGTGCCACATACCTTGGCAGTGTTCAGAGTTGGAGGCAATGGAAATTTATTGCTGTTGTGTGTATTCGTATCTCAGACCGAGTGAATATGTAGAGGCTGCTTTTATGAGATTGCTGAGACTCTGTTAAGAACAGAAAGAAAACACTTGGTTTTCTTTTCTGGAGCTTTTTTCTGGAGGGGGAGGGGACAGGTGGAAGGACTTGATGGTTTTAGTGGTGTTAATGGTGGTGGCAGTGGCTTTGGTGGCAGTGGCAGTTCTTCCCCTGAAGGTATTTAAGAGAAAACACTCTTTTCATCTTTTCCCTTCCCCCTTATCTGCCTGCCATCTTGTTTTAAAAGCCATATAGAAAAGCAAAGCCTTTAAAGCTGCTGCAAGCCTAGTCCATGTTTTCATCTGTGTCCCTCCCTTTCCAGGCCTCCCTCTGCCTCTCTGACCCACCACCCCTTCCTTTCTTCTGTCCCTCCCTCCTCTCAGAGGACACAGTTAGTGAGAGGCTTCCCCCTGCTTCCCTGCAGCGGTGGGACAGGATGCCTCATTGGCTTCAGATATTAACTTCTGTGCTGAAAACCCGGTTGGAGCTGGTGTGACAAATGGATTTTACCTGCTGCTGGAAAACACAGGCCTGTCCCACCCCCTGCACACGGCACACACAAGCCCTTTTCTCCATCTTGCCGAGCCCAACCCAGGGAGCAGGGAACAGAGACCTGCCCCGCGGCACCATCTGTTCCCGGCAGCATCTATGTTGGGCCCTGGTGGTTACATCTGTTGAGAAGAAAAGTGCACTTGATGAGTTGTTGGAAAGAAGTGTTTGGTCTCCCCCATCATCTCCGTTAGTCATTACTGGGCTGCTGGGCTCACGTGGGTATATCTGTGTGTGCCGCCTCTCAGGCCTCATCTGTATCAATTGGAAATCAGTCACTGGGAGTTAGTTGCAGTCAGCAGGGACCCAGGGCATTTTCCAGTGACATCAATTCTTCTGTTGCAGAAATTCAGGAAACAATTAAAATTCTGATGCGTTCCAGGGAGGATTTCAAATAAATCAGCCGAGAGCTGATCCCTTGTAACTCTTGGTAGCAGAGCAAAATTAACAACCCAGCCACATCTGTGTACTGTATGCTAAAATAAATAAATTATTTATAAATAACAAATTTATTTATAAATAAATAAATGAATTAGCCATGCATCACCTCCAATAGAGGAAGCAGCCGGCTTGTTCTCAGCCTTTCCATAAGTACCCAAGAGCTGCTGATTTGTTAAGTTGTCATTCTCCTTATGGACATCTAGGACTCTCTGCATTTGCCAAAGTGGGGCTGTGGCCAAATACCAGTAAGTTACAGGAAATCCAGGCACCGATGAAACTCAGTTATAGCTCCTAACTTACAGCTCCGAGCAGCTTGCAGAGCAAAGCTGACGTTGTGAGCCACGCTCAGTGAGGAGGACATATAAGATACAAGTAGATTTGGCAGACAGTTTAGGTAGAATTTTGTCTGAACTTGAGGATTTTAGAGTATTAATCAGAGAGTCAGTATTTCTTCCTCTCCCCGTAGGCTAAATGCCATGTGGAAGAACTTGTGTTAATCATCCCTGTTAATCACAGTGCTACCCACCTAGGCTTTTCCAGGCTCCTTTTTGCAGCTATCTCTGCAGGGATTCTGTATCCTCCTGCTTGCTGGCTTCTTTTTACCGATGGCGTAACAAGGGACAATGGACCCTTGAAAAATGAAGATCTCAGAATCACCCCAAAATAAAAGCTATGCACTCTACTGAAATTCTAAATCCATATCGTGTATGTGCCCGCATGCCAATATGTTTATAGATGTGATTGTTTATCAGCATTCAGTGTTATTTGTTTTTCCTACAAAGATGCATGAAATTTTAAAATATAAAGAATATAGTGGCTGGAAAGCAAAACAGCACATAAAAATTGCCCGCCTTTCAAATTCACAGCATTGGGAAAGAAGGGGCAAGTCTGGTGTTCATCGGAGTGGCAGCTGAGAAAATGATTCATGGGATGGTCTCAAGATGAAGATGAGAGTAAAACCATTAGTCAGAACCACAGTGAGGGCATTTAAGATGGGTGGAGAGTGAATGCCATCCCTAGACTCTCCCTGTAGGAGGACACACTATGGGAAAGGTCAAAATAAATAAGGAATGGAAGAAGATAGGAAGGCCTAACCAAGGCAGAGAGGACGGGAAAGTACCCACTTGGCTGTTGCAGTGCTTACAGCGCCTGGCGCATTCTGGGCTCAGGGTACAGTCACTGATAATCATCACAGTCTTGCCGAGAGAGTACAGGTGTAAATGATTCGCCCCCACCTCCCCAGTCAGCAGGAAGCTGTTTGCGTTTAGTAATGAGTGGAAATATTCAGGTACTATTACACCCAGGGATCAGCGGGAGAAGCCAGTTAGGGGGGCCAGTGTCCGCTGGGGTAGGAAGCTCTCGCACACACCTTGCCGGGAGCTTCCTTTGCCCACCGTGCTGGTTACATCAGGCATGCTTGGTGCTCTGCAGCCTTCCTATTTAGACACGTGCCCCCCAAAATTTCACAGCAAGCACAAGAATTAAGCAATCCCCACAACCTAAGGAGAATTATCTGCTGTCCCTAGACGATTGTCAAAAATATGCCGATAGCAATGCGCGAGGCGTTATAAATCCTTGCAGGTTGGTTCTGACCATGTTGTAGAAGTAATTTCAGCTGGCAAGTCACAGGAAAGAACAGATTTGAAAACAGTGGTGTGCGCAGCCCTGAAGGTTTCAGCTGGGCTAATGTTCTAACTACCTTATGGCACTAGTTTGGATTGTAGCAAAGGTACCAAAGAAAATGTCTGAAGTCTGGATTTACCGTGTGTGTGTGTGTGTGTGTGTGTGTGCGCGCGCAGGTGCGTGTGCATGCAGTCGTGCATCTACGTGTATACGCTCACCTCTGAAAAACAGAAAGTATCTTAAATATAACCATATATCACTCTACTTGTACACCCTTGTTATAAGTCCAGAGGAAGACTGACCACTCAGTACACGTAAGGATGTTGGTACACACATGTACAAGTCAGGAATACCGTGTGTACTGATATGTGTACATGTCTGTTATCACTTGGTGTACATGTATTTATGTATGTACAGTAACTCATAGTAGGAAAATGACTTACACCTGGTCAGTACATATACGGGCCCAGCCAAGAATGTAGACTATCAGTTTGGAGGAAGGTTTGTCACTCTGTGGACATTTGCACGTGCAAAAATTCCCAAGATTTATCATATGGTGTATGTGCTCGTGGGCGTGTATTTACCTGTAAACGTGTGTTCTCACAAAGTCTTCTAGAGGCATGTAGGGTGCTGCTGCTTTGGGGAAGTGGCCGTTGCTTGCATAGGGAGCCATGTTGTCTTGGTTAGAATTTAATGAGAGAGTAAAGCCTATTTTAGGACAAACACAGCTGTTAAATCAGAACAGCCTTAGCCTTTGATTCTGAGCTAATACTTATATTAAAACTTCTATGAAAAGTTATATTAAAACTTCTAAAATAATATGTGTTATTTTTCATATATTCTACTAATGAAAATACTGCCTGGTGTTTCCTAGTGTGTGGGGACAGGGGGTTAGGACCGTTGGTAGACCTTCCATTCAATACACCTTTCATAAATTATCCCTTTAACCATAAAGGGCATTCAGGAGCGGATCCAACAGGGAAATCAGACTCCAGTGCGAGGAACTCGGGGACCTTTTCCTGACTCATCAACGCTAGTACTGCTCAGGGTGGGAAAAGCTTGAATTGAACGCCTTTTAAGTTAGACCCACTTCAGGAAGTTAGAAGCAGTTTGAAGCCATTATTTTCCCCTTGGCTGGGATGTGGGTGAATGCTTTACCTCTTGCCCTTTATTTTTACAATTATGTCGTACGGAACCATATAATTGGTTTTTGTGTCTATTTTAATTATTTTTACCCATCATCTGGTGTATCATTTGAGATTACTTTTGGCTGAAAGCAACAGTGTCATGGTTGATTTGTCTCTTATAAAAAGAGACCTGGGGCTTCCCTGGTGGCGCAGTGGTTGAGAGTCCGCCTGCCGATGCAGGGGACACGGGTTCGTGCCCCGGTCCGGGAAGATCCCACATGCCGCGGAGCGGCTGGGCCCGTGAGCCATGGCCACTGGGCCTGCACGTCTGGAGCCTGTGCTCCGCAACGGGAGAGGCCACAACAGTGAGAGACCCGCGTACCGCAAAAAAAAAAATAAAAAAGAGGCCTGGAGTTAGGCCACAGTCAAAGATGCCACAGGAACCTGTGTGCCTCCATGGAGAATGCAGTCTTTGCGTTTGTCGCCTCACAGTCATAAGATGACTGCTACAACTTCAGACCTCACATCCTGAATCTGGGAAGGACAAAAGGCTTTCTCTTACGAGACCTCGCCTTTTTATTCAGGAAGCAACACCCTCTCCAGCGACTTCCAACTATATCATCATTGCCCAGAGTTATATCAAATGGTCCCCCTACATGCAAAGAAACTAAGGAAATAATTATTTTTATTAAACGTATTGCTGCCCTGAACAAAATGAGGTTCTGCAAAAGATTATTGATGGACAGTGTATACCCATGGCCTCTCAAAGTTTGCAGTATCAGGCCAGCCTTCATTATTTCTAGTGTAGCAGAGATATGCACAACTCACCATCAAACCTCGAGAAAATCCTAACAGAGCAAGTCTCAAGAAAGGTAACTGAAATGATCCTCAGAAGGGTTTACTACCAAATATGGATTTTTAGTCTGGAAACAAGTACCTAGAAAATGGCCCAAAGATAATGTCCATGCAAACAGTAAAAGAGCACAGCCTGGGTAAACATGTTGCTTACCAAGTCCTGTAATAACTAGAATTGTGAAAACCTGCCAGGACATACTGAAAAACATTGTCATACTAGTAAGAGAATTTTCAGTATAACATGCAGTCAACCTGTAAAACTCGTAATACCAAAAGTAATATAGCCAGTAAATATAACTGTAGATTCAGAAGTCTTCATAGTCAATGGTTGACACCAGTGCTCAGTCAATTAAATAATTATTGGGAACCTATCATGTGCTCACATGAGTAGTGAGAGGAGTATAGACTATATGAACAGGTAGCTACATACAACGTGACAAGCACTAAAGTGAGGCATGAATAAGATGGTATTAGGGAGCACAGAGGACAGCCAGCCAGCACTGCCAAGGGCTACTGATGAACAAGATTATTCTCTTTCCTTTGATGTTTATATCCAAGAAGACAGTTTGGGCCTTGTCCCCCTGATAACCATCCCAGCATGTCTGGAATGGACAAGGGTGGAAGTTCGTATATGCTTACGTTCTTATTTTTAGCTTCCAGGTAATTCCAGTTAGGGACAGCAAAGAGTACTTGGTTTAATAACATAAGAACAAGTTAACTCTAGGTTTCATATCCTTCCGTTAATAAGTACATCCTTTTCATGGGTCTTTGTGTGCAAGGAATCTTTGTGTTGTTCTGTGCATCTATAGAACAACACTATTCTGAATAATGAAACCGTTTAACCTGACACAGGTTTTGGTAGACATGACTTTTAAAGATGGGACCATTCTGAAGTGAGCTGCTTATTTTCATACAGGTTTTTCATGCTGTTTTGATAGTGGGAGTTTGAAATCATTCTGGCAGCTCACCAGATGTTTCCTTTGCATCTTCATTACTGTGTGGGTACAGATTTTCTGTATAATTATTAAAAGTAATTTATGTCCAAGCCACACCCCTGCCCTCTCTTAACACTGCTGCCAGTCCTGGGGAGTTGGGAGGAGAGCTCAAGAGAAGCTTGAGGCTTCTGCAGGCTCCTCCCCCTTCACTGATTGACATGTCCAAGGAGTCCTGTTCCTAGCAGAGGTTCCAGCATGAGTGAAGATCGAATCTATGCTCATCCTCAGACAGCCTTTGCACATTTAGGCAATTGTGAATGTTCCAGATGCCTGAAACTGACTCTATGACCAATACAGAGTATAAATTATTCTGGGCAGGTAGCACCTGTGTCTTACTCATTTCTCCATCCTAAAACGGAAGAGGTATTTGGTAAATGACTGTTCAAGCAGAGATAAACAAGGTCTAGATTAGAGCCGGCGGTCACTCTGGGACAAGCCAGCCTGTATAGAGATCTTGGTAAAAAAGTCTTGGGGAGCTTAGTGAAATAAGTCAGACGGAGAAAGACAAATACTCTATGATATCACTTAGATGTGGAATCTAAAAAAAAATTTTTTTTAACTAGTGAATATAACAAAAAAGAAACAGACTCACAGATATAGACAGTGAATTAGCGGTTACCAGTGGGGAGAGGGGCAAGGTAGGGATAGAGGATTAAGAGGTACAAACTACTACATATAAAATAAATAAGCTATAAGGATATATCGTACAAGTACAGGGAATATAGCCAGTATTTTATAATAACTATAAATGAACTATAACCTTTAAAACTTGTGAATCACTATGTTGTACACTTGAAACATATAATATTGTACATCAGCTATACCTCAATAAAAAAAAAGTCTTGGGGAGCCAACAACTATATGAAAACTAGTAAAGGGAGTCAGAAAAGACATCTAAAGTATATCAATGTTTCCTACTTTGTATTTTTACAAAGGACCTGCGTTTATTGGGTTTACTGCAGGAAACGTGATACACTTTGGAGGGTAATCATGAGAGAGGATGCAAGAGCAAGGGTTGTCTTGGGTACAAACCTGCAGTGTTTTCTTCTCCATGCGTCTTCCTCATTTCTCTATAAAGTCACCTATGGCCAATTTCTTTTTTTTAATTAATTAAATTTTCCTCAATTTTATAAAGGAATAATTGACAAGTATAATTGTATATATTTAAAGTATACAACTTGATGATTTGACAAACATATGCATTGTGTAATGATTACCAAGATCAAGATTATTTACACATGCCTCACCTCACATAGTTAACTCTGTGTGTGTGTGTGTGTGTGTGTGTGTGTGTGTGTGTGTGTGTGTGGGGTAAGAACACTTAAGATCTACCACGAGCAACTTTCAAGCATACAATACCATATTATTTACTATAGTCGCCATGCTGTGCATTAGAATCGCAGAATTTATTCTTTTTAACAACTGAGAGTCTGTACCCTTTGACCTACATCTCCTCATTTCTGCCTTCCCCCAATCCTGACAACCACCATTCTGTTCTCTGTTTCTAGGAAACTGGCTTTTTTTCTTACATATTTATATTGATATCTATTGAATATATGGACATATTTATGTTGATATTATTTATATGGAATTACATATAAGTGATATATAATATTTGTCTTTCTCTGTCTGGCTTGTTTTACTTAGCATAATGTCCTCCAGGTTCATCCATGTTGTTGCAAGTAGCAGAATTTCCTTCTTTTTATCACTAAATAATATTGCATTGCATATATATCACATTTTCCTTATCCATTTGTTCGTCCAAGGACATTTAGGTCGTTTTCATGTCTTGGCGATTATGAATAGTGCTGCAGTGAACATGGGAGTGCAGATATCTCTTCGAGATACTGATTTTATTTCCTTCAGGTATATACTCAGGAGTGGTATGGCTGGTAAATAGAACTTTTTCTGGTAATTTTTTGAGGAACTGGTAAATATGTTAGTAAATAGAACTCTTGCTGGTAATTTTTTGAGGAACCTCCATACCGTTTTCCATAATGGCTGTACCAGTTCACAGCCATTGAACCTTTTCTTTACATCCTCACCAACATTTGTTATCTCTTGTCTTTTTGATAATAGCCATCCTTACAGCTGTGAGGTGATAGCCCATTTTGATTTTGACTTGCATTTCCCTGATGATTGGTAACGTTGAACACCTTTTCATGTATCTGTTGGCCATTCGTATGTTGTCTTTTGAAATATGCCCATTTGGGTCCTTTTCCCATTTTTCAATTAGATTATTTGCTTTTTTTTGCTGTTGAGTTGTATGTCATTTATATATTTTGCAGATTAACCCCTCATCAGGTATATGGTTTGCAAATATTTTCTCCCATTCTGTAGGTTGTGTTTTTAAATTTATTGTTTCTTTTATACAAAAGTGTTTTAAACTAAGTGTTTTAGTTTGATGTAGTCTCACTTGTTAATTTTAGCTTTTGTTGCTTGTGCTTTTGGTCTTATCCAAGAAATCATTGCCAAGACCAATGTCAAGCTTTTTCTCTATGTTTTCGCCTAAGAGTTTTATAGTTTCAGTTCTTATATTTACGTCTTTAATGTTTTTCAAGTAAATGTTTATGAGTAGTGTAAGATAGAGGTCTGTTTTCATTCTTTTGCATGTGGATATCCAGTTTTCCCAACACCATATATTGAAGTGTGTTCTTGGTGTCCTTGTCAAAATTAGTTGGCCACATATGAATGGGTTTATTATAGGCTTTCTATTCTGATCCACTGGTAACTGTTTTCTACTGTTCTGATTACTATAGTTTTATAATATAGTTTGAAATCAGGAAGTGTGATGCCTCTAGCTTTGTTCTTCTTTCTTAATATTGCTTTGACTATTTGGCATCTTTTGTAGTTCCATACAAATTTGGGGATTATTTTTTTCTATTTCAGTGAAAAATGCTATTGGAATTTTGATAGGTACTGCATTGAGTCTGTAGATCAGTTTGGGTAGTGTGGACCATTTCACAGTATTAATTCTTCCAATTCAAGACATGGAACATCTTTCCATTCATTTGTGTCGTTTTCAATTTCTTTTATCAGTGTCTTATAGTTTTCAGTGTATGGAACTTTCATCTCCTTGGTTAAATTTATTCTTGAGTATTTTTTGTTTTTGATGTTATTGTAAATGAGATTGCTTTCTTATTTTCTCTTTCACACAGTTTGTTGTTAGTGTATAGAAATGCAACTGATTTTTTATTGTTAATTTTTTTTATTATTATTATTTTTTTGCGGTACGCAGGCCTCTTACTGTTGTGGGCTCTGCCATTGCGGAGCACAGGCTTCGGACGCGCAGCCTCAGTGGCCATGGCTCACGGGCCCAGCCGCTCCGTGGCATGTGGGATCTTCCCAGACCGGGGCACGAACCCGGGTCCCCTGCATCGGCAGGCGGACTCTCAACCACTGCACCACCAGGGAAGCCCTATTGTTAATTTTTTGTCTTGCAACTTTTGAATTCATTTATTAGTTCTAACAGTGTTTTGGTGGAGTCCTTAGGGTTTTCTATATATAAGATTGTATCATCTGCAAACAGAGATAATTTTACTTCTTCCTTTTCAATTTATATGCTTTTCATTTCTTTTACTTGCCTGATTGCTCTGGCCAGGACTTCCAGTACTATGAGGAATAGGAGTGGTAAGAGTCGGCATCCTCTTCTTGTTCGTGATCTTAGAGGACAATCTTTTAACTTTTCACCATTGAGTATGATGTTAGCTGTGGCTTTGTTGTATATGGGCTTTATTATGTTGAGGTACATTCCTTCTCTAATTTATTGAGAGTTTTTATCATGAAAGGGTGTTGAATTTTGTTAAATGCTTTTTCTACATCTATTGAGATCATATGACTTTTATCTTTCATTCTATTACCGTGTCATATGTATCGATTTGCTTATATTAAACCATCTTTTCATCCCAGGGATAAATCCCACTTGAGCAAGGTATATGATTCTTTCAATGTGCTGTTGAATTTGGTTTGCTAGTATTTTGTTGGGGATTTTTGCATCTGTGTTCAACAAAGATATTAGTCTGTAATTTTCTTTTCTTTTCTTTTAGTGTCCTTGCCAGGCTTTGGTGTCAGGGTAATGCTTGCCTCGTAAAATGAATTTGAGGTGTTCTCTCCTCTTCAGTTTTTTGGAAGAGTTTGAGAAGGATTGGGATTAATTTCAATTAATTCATTAATTTTAATTAATTTCAATGTTTGGTAGAATTCACCAATAAAGCCGTACGGTTCCTGGGCTTTTATTTGTTAGGAGAGTTTTGATTACTGATTCAACTTCCCTGCTTTTTATTGGCCTGTTCAGATTTTCTATTACTTCATGATTCAGTCTCGGGAAGTTGTATGTTTCTGGGAATTTATCCATTTCTTCTCAGTTATCTAATTTGTTGGCATATGCTTGTTCGTGGTCTACAATTTCTTTTTAAACATTTTTGTTCTTACACAATGCTTTTCAAGTGAAAAGAACATGGAGTCTTCTGTCATATTCTCCCAGATTTGAATTTGAAGGAGCTGAGTAACCTTTCTAAAATTTTTCCACGTTTGTTAATAAGAGTAATATTATTCAACCTGTAGGGTTAAAATAAAGATGAAATGAGGTAGCATAGAGCAGTTAGCCCAGACAGCACCCACAGGCTCTCGTCACATGTTACCTTCCCTCTGCCCAACGCTCCCTAAGTTCAGTGGCCCATCGTGTAGAGCAGCAGGTCCAGAGGCTGTGAATTATTTGTGATGTTTTTCCAAGGCCTGAATGGGGAGAGACATTTTAATCACAGCACCGGCAAAACTCACGTAGAGACGAACATATAATTAGTGACCTCTTCCTATGAGGGATAATCCACGGGGGGCCTGACGGAATTGGAATTTGCACATAAGCAGTCGGGGCATGTATATCCAGTCAGCTCTGTGTCCCTGAAAAGTGGGAAGCAAGAGGCCTTTGTGGCTTGGTCACAGACTCGTTGTCAGACACATTACGCCTGCATTCGTCGGACAGGCCTTCAGAATGAAATGTCAGGAGGGAGGTTTAGCGGTAGGGGAGGCAATTATGAGAATCTCAGAGGTGAGAAATAGAGAATTCTGCTCACTGCCCAGGAAGGAGAGAATATGGCACAGAAGGAGGGCAGGGAAATGTGTTTCCTGACACGTGCTAAAAAGGCCTGTCATTTACTGAGTTCCCTCTTTTGCTCTCTCAGGCTAAGACTGAGTGAGAGGATGCTTTCAGGAGAAAAGAAGTATAGCTTAACCCCAGTGGATACTCAGGAAAAACCCCGGGGCTCACGGCACTACTAGAGTTAGCCTGTCGTTTAGTTCACCAGCTTTCTGGCCCGTCTGATTTCTTTAGAGGCTGTAACGGGTGCTACCAAGTCTCCCAATGCAGTGGGTCCAAAGTGGTGGGCTTCTTCACTTTGGGAGCAAAGAGCTCACCATTTGGGACTGTGCTGTCACTGTCATTGTTCTCTTATGGCTGCAAGTTACCACAGAGTAAACGGGTTTTCTCCAGGGAGCTCACTTATGCCCGTAGAGAAGAGTGTGGACTCCTTAGAGAGAGGTCTGCTTCACCTGACCCTCCAGTCCTCAGAGAGCATCAGCTCAGCCCCCTGTTAGCTTTTCTTCTGGCCTTCTTGGGTCTGTTTGTCCCATATCCTGATGATGCCTTTCTTACAAAGGTGAAGCTAGGCAAGCAGCCTAGGCTCCGGTCCCGGTTCTGCTACCACGAGCTGTGGAGCCTCGCCAGGTCCTGCGCCCTTTCGGAATTTCCAGGCATTTCCGCTGTAAAATGCAGTCAGGCTGCCTGCCCTGCTCGCCTGCAGCCTAGTCTTGAGCGTGGGATGATGTAACACACGTGCAAGTTATTGCGTAGTTCAAGGCGGTAGTCAAATGTGTGATGTTAGCAGACCTGTTGAGACTTGCCTTTTCCCGTGAACGTGCAAAGTAGACCATCTCAAGTCATTGAACTAGGAAAAGCTACATACGGTATTTTAAATTAGTTTTGCTTCCGCTGACAAAAAAATGTTTCGGTTCAACCGTTGATGGTCTGGTCATCTACTACGTTTGTCCACCTAGCTGCTCCCCAAGGAGGCCTCCACTTGCTGGATTGTCTTAAGGTCACAGCAACTTCGAAGTCCCAGCCACCTTCTTCCTTTCTTCTGTTTAGGGGGGAGAAATGTCTGTATTATGCCTGTGTCAAAGTTACAGAGAAAGTGTGTCAACCCAGTAGCTTTGTGTGGGTAGATCAGACCACTCAGAAGGCTCTTGAAACTTTTGCATGCACGCACACACGCAGGCATGCACACACAGACACACGTACATAAACCAATGCATATACATAAAGCAGTCCACAGATGAGTGGTGCTGTCCTCATCCAACCCTGCCTGCTGAGTTCTTCCCCTGCTATTTGCAGGCTTCTCTGAAGCCTGACTTTGAAATCCCCTTTCCCTCGCACTCTACGTGTGTGTTACAGAAGCCTTTTTTTTGTTCAAGTAGTTCTACAGTTTCACTGGATCTGCACACCTTTTGCCCGGGATGGTTTCTTCATATGTTATTGCAGGATTTTAGTTTGTGCTGTCATGGAGGTGCCATGTTTGTTTGTTTACTCATATTTTCTTTCAGACAGTAATATATAATTTATGGTACAGGAGCAAATTTTTAGAAAGGAATGTGTGAACTTAAAACATTTGTCATTTTCCAGCCTGATTGCATATGATTTCACCTAATACCCAACACCTTCAGTAGCATAACTACTACAACCCATCACACTTTGGAAGGAAATTTGTTTCATATTTTATATTGTTTGGTGTCTCTTTTGTTGTAACAAACTAGCCTCCAGGAAACGGGAAGTCCCCAATTGTGAGCATTTCTAATATGAGTGACTACACACTCAGGCCCTTTTGCTGAACAAGAACAAGTAACTTGCTCTAGGTGGGCTCTTTTGAAAGAGTCTTACCCAAGCTAGCTGCTTTCCCCTTTCTGTTGGCTCCTGGCAGCTGGCAGCAGAAGCAGACATGCTTGCTGGAAAAGCAGCTGTCCTTGGCTTTCCTTGCTTCTTGGAACAGAGACCTTAATTCACTAGCTCCCTAACTACAGGGAGAAACAATGATTCTTCATCCCCATGAATCCCGTTCAGCATCCCTCAGAGGCCCACGAGAGAGGTTCTCTGTCCTACAGCCTTGTCCCAGCTGCTAAGACAGCCCCGCCAGCACAGCGCCTGCTCCGGTCACGGTCTGCTCCCAAGGGACAGTGCCTCCTGTCAGCAGGCCCCTTCTTGAGTCCCTGGTGCTGGGAAGATGTGCCTGCAGCCTCCAGCGCCCTTGCCCCCCACCTCTGACACACACACACTTTGAGCCCGGGAGGCGCAGCAGCCCACTGAAACTCTAGTTACAAGTACCAAGTTGCTGGAATGCCCAGGGAAGTGAGAATGAGCGGGCCTCACACAGGGAAGATTTGAAGCAAGCCTCGTGGCTTTTTAATAGCGTGCCAAAGCGGTCTCGGTGGTGGGCCAGCAGGGCCCCCAGTCTATCTTCTGTGAAAGGAGAAGGCCCAGCAGGCCCTGCCTAATGCAGACGGCCCCTCCACTCTGCTGGAGGAGACAGACTCCGAGATGGCAATCAAGGCTGGATTTGCCAACACATTTCCAATGATTAAAATGTAATTAGCACAACTGAGTGCCTCCTCCCCAGCTAATTTTAATACATGCTGTGACAGGCAGGCAGCCGGCTGTGCCTTTAGCCCAGCAGCAGATGGAGGCAGAGGCAGCGGGAGAGGAAAACCATTTTGCAATGTGACTATTCGCATCACAAAACCATCAGGGCGCTCAGCTCTTAGAAGGCCCTTGATGGCAGCACATCAAATTGGCGCTGTCATAGCTGACCGTGGCAATGGCAGTCATCCTTCATACTGTCCCAGAAGCACAGCGAGGCAATTTCTAGGCGTAACCCTTTAAGATCTAGAAGGGGAGAGAGAGAGAGACGTGGAGAGCACACTTATCGTCGCGCAGTGACAGGCGTGAGCTTTGCAATGTGCGCTGTGAAACCCACGCTCTTGGCAGCTTGCAAACCGTTACTTACATGTTCCTTTTCCAAGACACAGTGGAGTATGGTTCAGAAGCTTTGGAAATAGCTGTTTCTCCAAAAGGGAGACAGGCGTGAGCTGCCTTCTGTGTACTTTCTCCGAGCTGGGAAGGATAAGCTTTGCAGCCTGGGGTGGTGGGCAGGTTGGAGGTTTCCTCTTCTATTCCTTTGATCCCATGGAAACCTTTGAGCCGGGGGCCTCTCCTCACGACCATCTGTTTCTGTCGTATCTTGAAGGGCACATTAGGCAAGCTGCAATGCCCGAAGGACCCTGAGGCCATGCTTTTCCTCTCTCACCTGCTAGCTCAAACACCTGGCCTTCGCCACCACTGTTTAGCCTGTAAAGGAAACGGTCTCCTTGGAGGCTGAAGATCATTTGGTCTTCCTGGGTGTGGATTGTACAGGAGAGGTGCGGGGGGTACTTGTGTTGATTGGGATCTGTCACCCAAACGTGGTGGCACACGACCTTCACGGCAGCACAGTCATCTCCCACCGCAGGACAAAAGGAGCCAGGCTGAATATTAGAGAGGTGATTTGATGATGGTGAAGACGACATTCACCACCATTTATTGGACATTTACTGTGGCCTAGCACTATGTTAAATGCCTAAAATACATTAATTTTTCTCCTTTAACACTCACATAAATCTAAGAGCTACCCGTTATTTTTCCCATTTTATGGATGAGGAGACAAAGCCACAGCAAGGTTGAATAATTTACCCAATTACTTCTGTTAACGTCAGAATCTAAATCCAAACACACATGATGAGCTGGACAGTAAAAGTCCTCACCTAGACATGCTGGACCACAAAAATGCAGGAAAACCCTCTGAACAGAGAAATCCTTGGCTCTGAAAAACAATGACATTATTCTTTGCCATCTAATGACCCCTGGAGACCAGCACCCATCAGGCTCTCAGGGACTCTATCACATGGGTGACATTTTGTACATCTCTCTGTATGTATCTTTTTCTCCTTTAACTAAAAAATAACATCACTAAAGAGATTTTTTTTAATTACCAAGATTTAAACATGAAAATAATGCAAACTCTTTATCACTCAGACATAGACACTGTTAACACTCGGTGCATCTTTTTCCAGTCTTTTTTTCTTTCTACGTGTGTTTAGCAATTTCAAAGTAATATCGTGCATATAATGAAATGCATTTTGCTTCTTCTTTTAAAGTAAATTTATTTTATTATTTTTTTTTTGGCCACATTGGGTCTTCCTTGCTGCTCACGGGCTTTCTTTAGTTGCGGCGAGCGGGGGCTACTCTTCGTTGCGGTGCGCAGGCTTCTCATTGTGGTGGCTTTCTTGTTGTGGAGCACGGGCTCTAGGCTCTCGGGCTTCAGTAGTTGTGGCACACGGGCTCAGCAGTTGTGGCTCACGGGCTCTAGAGAGCAGGCTCAGTAATTGTGGTGCACGGGCTTAGTTGCTCCGCAGCGTGTGGGATCTTCCCAGACCAGGGCTCGAACCTGTGTCCCCTGCATTGGCAGGCGGATTCTTAACCACTGCGCCACCAGGGAAGCCCACATTTTGCTTCTTTAATTGCAGTAGTAACAATAAAAGCAGTACTTTTCGTGGATTATGTTCTTACCTCTGCCTTAAGAGACAGATACTATTACCCTATTTTATTCATGAAAAAACAAAATTGAACCTGAGAGAGGATATGTAATTCACCCAAGATCACTTCTAGGATTTTTCTTTTAACTTTTCTACGACCATGATCGTTTTTTCCCTTTTAGTAAAATTCCTTAGGAACATTATTTTTATGGGTAAACACTACACAGGTGCGTCAGTCTGTTCCTCAATTTGGGTACATTTAGGTTCATGAAGTCTGTGTACTGGGTTCATCCAGAGATTTAGAAAAACCCGGGTTCAAATGCTTGGGGCCTCTTTTCACAACTCTCTGACTCTTGGTGAGTTACTTCATGTCTGCAGTCCTAACTCTCTCACTGTAAATTGGAATACTAAACCCCACACCGTGGGGGTGGGGAGGGGTTCAGGAGGAGGTGTAAGGTTAAAAAAGGGAGTATATGTAAGTGTGTCATAGCGTACTTCCTGTCCCTTCCTATGTGCTGACAGTAGCCATGTAAAGAACATATTATCGGGTTGTTTCCTAACTGCATGATGAAATTTGCAGACAAATGCATATATACGTTTTTGTTCCATTTCGAATAGATAGAAAGAGAAAAGTTGAGCTAAACAATATGAAAAACATTAAGGCTCTTTATGCACACTGCAGGATTATTTTGCAGAGAGAAAACTGACATTCCTCCACAAGTGGATGAGTGTCTGCATTACTACAACCTTGCCAAAACTGTGTATCAGCATTTACATTTTTCTTCTAGTTTGGTAGATGAAAAAGAAATATATCTCTTTTTACTCTGCATTTCTTTGATTACCAGTGAAGTTGAACATTTTTCCCCCATATGTTTATTAGCCATTTATAGTTCCTCTCCCATGAATTGACCTCTCTGCTTTTGAAAGGAAGGATGAGTCTCCAAGGGCTAGCTAGAGAAAAGGTGCTCCAGTGATCATTACCACAGAGCCCTGGGGCCAGGAGTTGCAGGAAAGAGAATTAAGAGCCTCCTGGGACTGCCAGGCGACTATCAAGTACTGCTTCTTCCTAAACCAGAGCACGGCTTTCTACACAGCCAGCCCGCAATCAGTATTTGTTCTCTACCATTTCATTTGTTCCGTTAAGAAATATTTTGGATTTTTGAGAGCGGCTCTTCACATTCCACTCAAGCCAGTGCTTATAATTCTTTCCGGGGAGATGACCAGCATGCCTGTTCAGTTGGGATTTTTGCTCTGAGAGTCCCATCAGTTCACAGTGCATTGCTGTAGATCTTGCCTGAGTCTTTTACGACCCCTGCCATCCAGCCAGGGGCTGTGACTGCTCTGTAACCTTCCTAGATTTAAACCCGGTGCTTGCGTTCTCCTCGTAGGTTACAGAGCAGCAGAGCCCATCCATACTGATGTCTTTCTCTCCTCCTTGGATTTAGAGGGTAAAATAAACCCTCTGCCATAGAAGTGCTTATTGATTACTGAAGTACATAATAAAGCCTAAGAATAAACTAAGACCAAGTAATCGGGCCTGTTCCTGGGAGATGACAGTAAAACCCTGGCCAAGGCAGTCTCTGAGGGCTGCCTTCCACGTTGGAGCTAGGAGTCCTCCCTTTTAATTAGGCGTCCAAATGGTAAGCAGTGAATGATAGAAACCAGACGAAAAGAGTACATACTTAAAGCAATTATACTCCAATAAAGATGTTTAAGAAAAAAAAAAAAAGAGTACGTACTGTATGATTCCATTTATATAAAACTCTAGAAAATACACGAACTAATCTATAGTGACAGAAAGCAGATCAATGGTTGCAAGGAGAGGCATAGGTGGTTCAGGGAGGGAGAGGATGGGGGGATTAACAAAGGAGCACCAGGGAAGCTTTTGAGCGCAGTGGATGTGTTCACTCTCCTAATTGTGGTGATGGTTTCACAGGTGTATACATGTGTGTATCAAATAGTGCATTTTAAATATGGACAGGTTATTCGTGTCAATTATATCTCAATAATGCCACTAAAAACATAGTAAGCAGTACAAAGAGACAATCCTTGGCTCACCTTGTGTTGGAAATTTTCTTTTCCATAAGAAGCTATATTTTAAGGAACATTTAGGAGAACTTGTGAGACTAAATTTTACCTTCACATTTGAATAAACAGGGGTTTCAGAAGACTGAAGGGTACCAATCAAACGTGAAATAAAAAGGCATTCCAAAGGCAAGATAGCCCTCTTTCTTCATCCCTTTTCCTTTCTTACATCTGAACCTTAAAGGTGACTTTCTATATAATTATTTGCTAAAACAAAAGAAGCTGAGCCCTTTAGAAAATAGTATTAGTTCCCTTCTCCCCCTACTCCTTCTGCCGTTATATTTCCCCCACCCAGAGGAGAGGTCCTATAATGAAGAAATAAAGACCACTCCAAAATGTTGGCAGTCTAAAAGGGGACAGGCATTTTCAACACAAAGAGATGTTTGTTTTCCTTGCATTTTAACTCTGAATTTTTGACACAGTGGGGAACTCCAGCATGGCTGCCATTTAAAATGTAACAATGCCTTGGTGTTCTGATTGCTTCTGTCACAGGGGTGTTGTGACTGAAGGCCAGGAGACAAAGCAAATGAGGCCAAAGACAGTGCCTGCTGCTGAGGTGCTGGTCCATTTCTCTGCATCTGAATGTGTCTTTTCTCTGGCCCAACGAGGAGTCACTCAGGGAGACTGAAGCTGGAATTTGTACAACCTCTTTTCAGTCCCCTTGATTTTAATCAGAAATACACAATTATTCTTTTCCTCCAAATAGAGAAACTCAATCCCCATTTTAAATTCAATTATTGTAATTGCAGCATTCAGAAAAATAGCACATTCATTTTCTAATAAGAGATTGTGGATACCAAATTACTGCATATAGTATGTCAAAACAGGAAACTTGAGACTGGCAGGCCAGTGGGTGTTTTTATCTTGGCAATTTGTATTTTCTTGCAGACAATTTATAGTAATCCTACCCTTCCTTGTTTATGACATAGAAGACGGGCTTTTCAAGCCACCCTAAAATAAAGACTGTTGTTAGGTACAATTCAGTTTAAAATCCCAGTTATGAAAATAATGAATTCTAAGAGGGGCAAAAGTGAAGTACCTAATAAAGAGAAGAAGAAAAGGAATCAGGATTTCGGTCCTATGGGATGGCAGTCCAACACGTCTTCAGATCTCCTTGAACTACGTTCTAATGTTTGTACATCAGTTTGCCCCAAACCATATTTCTATTCCTTTCACCGTCTTGCATTTTAAAAATAAAACAGAAAATCTGATTGGTGGGAAGTTGATAATGTGGCCGTTATGTTTCAGCAATATGAGAGCACCCTGTTCCCTTTTCCTGTTTAATTCCAGTTGCTTTCGTTGGCTTGAAGTGAGTCGAATGTAAGAAGAAATACTTTAGGATTTTGAGTTTCCTGATTTCCTTAAAAGAATAACCTTAAAATCGGATTTTTACAAGTGTACAGTGTTACTCTTTTAGGATTTACTTTTAACCTCAAAATTATGTTCATGTTTTTCTCATAGACACTCTCAGACACCCACCATCTTCAAACACCTTAACATCCATTCCATCAACTACTGTTTATTTATTGATCTCCTTCATTAGACACTTCTTGTGACACTTTCCCTGAGATTTTTTTTTTTTTTTTTTTTTTTTTTGCGGTACGCGGGCCTCTCACTGTTGTGGCCTCTCCCGTTGCGGAGCAACAGGCTCTGGACGCGCAGAATCAGCGGCCATGGCTCATGGGCACAGCCGCTCCGCGGCACGTGGGATCTTCCCGGACCGGGGCACGAACCCGCGTCCCCTGTATCGGCAGGCGGACTCTCAACCACTGCGCCACCAGGGAAGCCCTCCCTGAGATGTTTGGCTCCTGTAGTTTATGAATTCATTCTTTCACACACATTTATTGAGCACCTACTAGGTGCCAGGTTTAGGAAGAGCAAGATGCAGGCAAACTCTGAGATATGTTTGGGGAAACTGACATAGTGTTGGAGGTACTGGAAACCAGCAGCTAAAATAATGGCCAGAGAAGTCCATACATATGGAAGAGAGAACAGACATGTCCACGTGTCCCAGAGAGGTAGACCTCCTCTGCTGAACTGCTGAGTGCCTACTAAGTGACAAGCACTTCAGTTATATTCTCTCAACTAATCTCCATTTTTGTAGTTACCAGAGTTAATGATTTCAGAAGTGTGATCTCTTCCCAGGGTTACTCGGTTGGCTCATTTTGTTAGCTCCATCCTTAAATAGGCCTTGCATATAAATAAATCTGTGCAGAGGGCTATCCAAGTAGCTCCTAATTCTGATTGGTCAGGATCTCTGGACAAATTCCAAAATGGCTGGCTTCCTAGTTGGACCAATAGTGCATCTTGATGTTTTTGATGTTTATTCTGTGTATCTGTCCATTTATTTACTTTTCCAGTTTGAATTTCAATGAGCATCTTAATAACGTCAAAGCCCATAAGACATAGTTTGCACTATGCATAACCTACAAGTTTAGATTCAAAATCTTAGATCTATGCATTTTACTTTAGTCCCTATACACAGAGTTACTGACTACCGTTTGACTGAAGAATAAGTCCAAACTATATTAACCTCCCAAACTGTGCATCAAGAACCGACAGGAATGCTTAGAAAATTGAATTCTAAAGGGTCTTTCCTTGTTGGTACTTTATCCGTGAAATAAAGCCATTCATTCCAGTTGTTCTCTTCTTTGAGCAGGAATGATAGTTTCTGCTTTTGTTTGTTTGGGTTATTGTTTCTGTTTTTGTGTAGCATAGTATCAAGTCTTCAAACGCCTCCCAAGCAGAAATCCTTCCAGAATATGATTTCCCCTCTGGCAATAAAATGATGGAAAAATCCAACCCAACGTTTAAATGACTATTAAGTTACCTCATTTCTGTGTGTGATATAACATATCTTTCAGGAAGGAGTTGGAAAAAACTATTAGAATTTCTCTCTGGCTACTTTCACATGCTTGAACTTACTTAATTCTCAAAAAAATCTTCTGGAGTATGCATCATCCACCTTTACAGGTTGAAAAAAAAAGGTAGGCTCCAAGCTGTAAGTACCTTTTCTAAGACTGCATGACTCCTAAATTGAGGGCTCAGAACCTGAACTGAGGTCAGCGTGAGATTTAATAAGCACATGCTGTGTGCGGGTTCTGTGCTAGGTCCTGCGCTTAAGGGAGAGCCATCTCAGGGAGAGTGGAAACATGGCTGATGGGCTGCATTCACTGTTGCTTACGTCATCGAAACGTCTTTAGTTTCAGCTTGCCTCTACTTACCCTCCGCCAAGCCATCAGTCAGGAAGATACTTGCTGGGAACATGAACTTTGGAGGACAGAACTGGGTTCCAGTACTACCTCTGCCCTTGGAAGCCTTCACTTCTCATCTTGAAAATGGAGGGGTCATCATACTTCCCTTCCAGGGCTGTTGTTGGGACATCCTTTTTTAATGACTGATAGCTGTGGGTTGGCATTTTTAGGGGAAAATGCTTTGAGATAGTGCCTAGTGAGAATCCCTCCCCAGAAAGAGCTATGCTGCAGAGATAGGAACCAGGCTTTTCCGGAATCGGCAGCTCAGAGCTGCTCTGCTGTTGTGGCTCCGCCTCTTTTTCCCTTTTTTTAAATTTTTTTGCCAGAGGTGGACGTTGTCCGTTTGACAGGGAATTGAATCGTGTAGGCACCGCTTAGCATGGAAAGCAGGAGTTTACATTCAGTGCCTCACAACCTTAGGGGCTTGAAGGAAGAATGGTTTGCAGCAGCTTCATTACCTAGGGAAAAAGAACTTGGAGTTACAAGCACTTTAAGAAAGATGCTTTTACTTTGCGTTTTGGAGAAAATAGAACAATTACCTACTGAAGGTGCAATGGATGAAAAAACACCTCTGTTCCTACCACCCTGATCATCTAATCTGTTCAGATTTATTCTGCCTTCCTGAAGGTGATTCAAGCCAGGCTGTCCTTGCAGAGTGGCTGCACCAGTCCTTCCCCTGGCTGGGACACATGGTGATCGCCTGAGGCTCCCAGTGAAAGACAGACATTTCCTACTGCTGATAGGAGCTTCCTCTGAGGGCGGGAGCTCCACAGGAAGTATCTGATATGTGGAATGCGTTGAAGGAGGGAGGGAGGGAGTCCATAAATCATCAAATCGTTGTTGAGCATCTTTTAGGATCCTTAAAACTGCACTAAGCCCTGTGATGATTCCTAGGACACCAGGCTACTCTCTGAGGAACTCACCGTCTGCCAGGGAACAAGACATATATGTGAAATCAGTGGAGGATTATATTCTATCTAAACTAGAGGCAGTTAGATTTCCAGCACCTGACACACATACTCTTTTTTTTAAATAAATTTATTTATTCATTCATTTATTTTTGGCTGCGTTGGGTCTTCGTTGCTGCGCACGGACTTTCTCTAGTTGCAGCGAGTGGGGCTACCCTTCGTTTTGGTGCACGGGGCTTCTCGTTGCTGTGGCTTCTCTTGCTGTGGAGCACAGGCTCTAGGTGCGTGGGCTTCAGTAGTTGTGGCAGGCGGGCTCAGTAGTTGTGGCTCGCAAGCTCTAAAGCTCAGTCTCAGTAGTTGTGGCGCATGGACTTTGGTGCTCTGCGGCATGTGGGATCTTCCCAGACCGGGGCTCAAACCCCTGTCCCCTGCATTGGCAAGCAGATTCTTAACCACTACGCCACCAGGGAAGTCCCAACACACATACTCTTAAAAACATTTTTTTTTAATTAAAACCTCACTCTTTGTTGAATAATGAATGAACAAATGATCTCTAACACCTCTTGAGCTCTTCCTATGTGTCAGGCACTGTTCTAGTCCCTTGTATGTGTACTACCTATATATTTATTATATATATTATTACTATATGTTTATGAATGCAGTGAATGCCCTCAACAACTTCATGAGGTTGATGCTGTCAATAGCTGCATTTGGTAGCTAATGAAACCGAGGCACGGAAAGGCAGCTTGTTTGTCCAAAGTCCTACAGACAAATCACAGGTGGTAGAGGCAGGATTTGAACCTAGGCCAATTGGCTCCACAGTCACAGATGAAGGAGAGTAAGGTGGCCTTTTCAAGAGCTTGTTGGCATTTTGGTTCAGACGAAGAGCAGCCAGGCTTTGTTATTAGCTCATCTGGCTCTGGCTTCCCTAAGACTTAAGCACCCTCCCCCCCTTTCTAGAATTCAGACCAGTGCTGGCCAACCCTGTGTGGTCCCACCCCACCGCTCCCCTGGCCCCGCCAGGCCTCTCCTTTGTCGTTTCTCTTACCGAGCACATTTCTAAATGAGGAAGGTTGCTCTGCTTTAAGGACGTACAAATGGCTTGCCCTCACCTGTCAAGCACGATCCTTGTATTTTACCAGACCCATTATGAACGCAATCTTTCTGTCGAAAATTTGCATACCTCCTTTCTTGAAAAGTAATGACAGCAATTTCTTTCCCTCCGCTCACTTTCTGAGTGTCTCATTTAACGGCACCTGTGAAACCGACAGGCGCAGAGATGAGAAGTGAAAGAGAGCAGTTGATTAAATCATCATCAAGTCGGGCCTCAGAAAGTCAATTCTGCTTGCCGTCTGCAATGATATCCTTTTATCTTAAAGTAATGAGCTATGGCACTTTTGCATCGGGTAATGCGATAAGTTCTATTAGCATGTTCCATTTGCCTCACAAGCAAGGGCAAGTCATTTTAGCTAGCTCATATCACTGCAATCAAAGCAATTGGCTTCCCAGGCAGAGAAGAAAGGGAAAAGGCTCAGGATGATTTCTATGGATCACAACACAGTGGAAAAAATAGACTCTTGTATTATTTTAACCCATAACATGCTTTTCCTTTTTCCTCATCAGCAAATTTGGGTTTTATTAGCTTACACAGGACTCTGAAGAGAACCAAGCTTTAGTTGAAGCAAACCTAGGGGGCTCAGGCCCCACCCAAAGGAACCAGCAACTATGATCTAGAAAGGGAAAATCGCAGCATTACAGGGGGTCACAAATAGAATCCTGCCAAAGAAGATAACAGAGAAGGTCTCCCTGGTAATAACACTGTGGTCTCATAATCAACTCTTCCTTCACACCATCTTCAAAGTCATTTGTAATAGGTCCCCAGGCAGGTATGGATTAATGCTATTGATGACTTAGAATCAGTAAATCAATGACAGAGAGGCAAAGGATCCGTTGCTTAAGCCTAAAAGAGATGGTTTACAAATCACTGGGCCCTACACTGTCTGTTTTACCTTTGGATAAGAAACTCATTTTTCTCATCTTGGCAATCACTGAGGCTTGTGAGCTCTGGGTTTTAAGTACATTTCATCTTTGGGGTTTATGTATGTTTATACCTGGCAAAACGTGACTTCCTTTCTTCTAAGGAAAAAAAAAAGTGCTGAACACTTCAGAAGTTTGCGAAATATCCATTTCTTCCCCTATTTCCAGAAACCCCACAGTATTTTAATGAGCTAAGTGGAAATTTACAGCATATAAATTGTTTTTTTTTTTTACTCTACCTGGATTTCCAGGTGACAAAAAGGAAAAAATGATTGAAAATTAATTTGTGAGCTGGAGTACTTCAGGCTGGACGACTGGATTTCTGGCAGGATGTGTGCGCTTCTAATCAGTGCTCAGAATGAGCCTGGCACACAGTAGTCACTTTAAAATTATTTACTGAGAGAAAATGTGTGATCATTTGAGAGACCCTGGAGGGAAAGTGAGTTTTCTCTTAGCCCCCTCAGATCACAATGGCTGTTTGAACTCTGGCCAGTTCAAGCTGAGAACTTGAAAAGATGCCAGATTCTGAGGAGTCCCCATATAGGAATGATAAGGTTACCAGCACAAAATTCCAGAAGCTTCTGAAAGTTCTCCATTTTACCTCCCGAACAGCTGAAGACTGACCTTAATAATATATAGACCTTATATTATTTTCAAATGTGCTCATTTTGCGACTGTCAGAAGTTTTGTTCTTATCTTTTAAACTATTGTTGGGAACACACATCTTTTGATTAGGCTTTCTTTTCATTTTTTTTAAAGAGATTTTTGATGTGGACCATTTTTAAAGTCTTTATTGAATTTGTTAACAGTATTGCTTCTGTTTTATGTTTTGTATTTTTGGCCATGAGGCATGTGGGATCTTAGCTCCCCGACCAGGGATCGAACCCGCACCCCCTGCGTTGGAAGGCGAAGTCTTAACCACTGGACCGCTAGGGAAGTCCCCTACTTTCATTTTTTTTTGAGCTATTTTATTTGATCAGACGTAGTTATTGTGGAAATACAGGGGAAGAGGAACCAATGACATCATTTTACAGTGAGAAAACCCAAACCATTTTCAGAGTTAAAATATTCTTTTTATTTCTAGGGCCCCAATAGCTTTAAATTTCACTTACAGTCCAAAGCCAGTATGAGAACAACGTAAACAATGTGAGGGACTTCTCTGGTGGCGCAGTGGTTAAGAATCTGCCTGCCAACGCAGGGGACACAGGTTCGAGCCCTGGTCTGGGAAGAGCCCACATGCCGCGGAGCAACTAAGCCTGTGCACCACAACTACTGAGCCTGCGCTCTAGAGCCCGCGAGTCACAACTACTGAAGCCTGCTCGCCTAGAGCCCGTGCTCCACAACAAGAGAAGCCCACACACTGCAACGAAGAGTAGCCCCCGCTCACTGCAACTAGAGAAAGCCCTTGTGCAGCAATGAAGACCCAATGCAGCCAAAAATAAAAAATAAATTAATTTTTAAAAAACAATGTGAAAGGAGGGCTTTGCGGAGTGATAAAAGACAGACAGCATCAGAGTTGCCATATGTGGTACAAAATACTGCCCGGTTTTTGCATGTACAAGGAACTCGGCAGATGGGAAGATGGTGGTGTACATGTTTTTAGTCACCATGCTGCTACCTCACTTCTTTAAATAAGAAAGTAAGTGTCATGTTTTCTGCAGGTGGCTTCTTCTGAAATTGCTTTTAGGTGAGGGATGTCTTTACCATCTTAGGGAAACCACCTGCCCCAAAGGGGAATCGATTCATTTTGTCACTGGCAAAGTGAAATTGTACTTGATGTTAGGTGCTATAGTTTACAAGTTGGGGTTCTCCCTCATTTTCCTCTCATTTCCTTTAGGCAGAAAGAAGAATAAAATAACTTTGTGCAGCCGTGGTGTTCAGCCCTGACATCGTTGGTGGCAATGATAAATGGATTTGAGATACGAAATAACTGTTCCAGCAAGGTCCATTGAGCAGAATAGAGAGCAGTGCCCTCCTCAATGTCATTGTGTGTGATATATTCGATGATTGCCACTTTCTGCTTAAGAATGCATTCCATCACAAGGTCCCTGGAATTCCATCTCGTTCCCTCATTCTGAGTGAGGCAGAGAGGTGTCGCAGACCTTAGCTTATTTCTATATGTATCAGAGTCTTAAAACACAGATGTTGAGATTCCCAAATGGAAATGAGAAATGTTTGCTTTTGAAGAAGTACAATAAAATCCTAATTATGTCTTGTCTGGGCCTTTTAATGGAAGATATTTTCTTCTGGGCCCCAACTCCTTTGGTTCTGCAGATAACTTTAGGTCTGCGCATTGTGTTCAAACATACATCCCGTTGTATTACGCAGTCAGTGTTTGCTGTGCCTTCTTTCTTTGGAATTACTTGTCTTTTAAATCATAGTTAGCTTATGCTGCATGAAATCAGGAATTCTTAAGATGAGTGAGAGGGATCTATCGATATGATTGAGCATCTGCTGTATCTCAAGGCCTGGAGAAAGATGAACAAGGCACTGCCCTTTACCTACACAGAGCGCACGCTGTAGCAGGGAAGACTGTTGTGGCCAACAGTGAAAATACAGTTTTGTAAGGGATGGAGACAGAAGCGGTTAATTCTAAGAAGAGTACTGGAATTCTAAGAATTCCTCTTTATTTTTTGGCTGCATTGGGTCTTCGTTGCTACGTGCAGGCTTTCTCTAGTTGGGGCGAGCTGGGGCTACTCTTCGTTGCAATGCGCGGGCCTCTCATTGCGGTTGCCTCTCTCGTTGCGGAGCACAGGCTCTAGGCACACGGGCTTCAGTAGTTGTGGCTCACGGGCTTCAGTAGTTGTGTCTCACGGGCTCTAGAGCGCAGGCTCAGTAGTGGTGGCACATGGGCTTAGTTGCTCCTCAGCATGTGGGATCTTCCTGCACCAGGGTTCGAACCCGTGTCCCCTGCATTGACAGGTGGATTCCCAACCACTGCGCCACCGGGGAAGCCCTCTAAGAATTCTTAAATTCTAGGAAGAGTATTGGAAGATTCAGAGGAAACTCTGTTTTTAAAGGTAAATTACAAGTTTTTAGGTAGAAACTTGGAAGAATAGAATTCCAGGCAGAGGGCATTGTTAAGTGCAAAGATGGAAGGGCCAGAGGGTGTGACCGAGTGTGCTGGGGTGTGACTGGAGCAAGGAATGTGTTAGGGTGATACCACTCAAAGAGTGGATGCAGACCAAGGCCAGTCTGTGAGCTGTTTGTAACTAATCCACTGTGAGGTTAGTATAGCACTTGAGAGTAAGCATTTGGGAACTTTTATAGCAATTCAGTAGAATAATTTTGTATCTCTTAAATCTAACAGTAACATATTTTTACGTGTCTTTGCTTTTTCACTTTTCTAGCAATTTATTTTTTATTATATCTTACAAAGTATTGGTCTAAAACGTATTGGAAATTAGAACAAAAACAAATGGTCCTTCTCCAAAGAAAGCCCGAGAAGCCCTGTGTTGGAGGAGCAGTGGGGAGTGGGAGAGTTGGAAACAGCGTGAAGAGTTTTCATTGCCTTCTCGGCCATGGGAAGTGTCATGATCAAATTGGAATTTAGGAAATCCACTCCTGTCAGTAAGGACTTGGATTAGAAATGAAAGAGACTGTAGGCCCTGGAAAGCAGTCATTAGCCTCTTGTAATGATAAAATAAAAGCCTGAACTAAAGCAGCGGCCATGGCCATGAAGATGGAGAGGATTTAGAAAGTTGAATCAGTAATGTGGGGTGAGAGAGAAAGATAGGTCTGCTCAAGAACGGAATCAAGGAGGCTGACAAGACTCTTCACTCGGGCAGTTGAGTGATTGCATGGTGACGTCATTACCAGGAACAGCACGGGAGGGGGCAGGTGTGGGGTGAGTAGAAGATGGTGCGTCGGGATTTAGATGGATACTTGAGCCTGAGGTGTTTATAGGGCTTCAGGAAGTGGGTATAGCAAACAAAAACATCTGTTAGTGCTGGCTAACATTAATTGTCTACACTTACTCTGTACTACGTCTAAGTTGTTTACATGTATTAACTCACTTTATTCTCATCTCCTTAGGAGGGAAATGCCGTTATTACCCACACTTTACAGATAAGTAAACTGAAACTCAGAGAGTTTAAATAACTTTCTCAAAGTCACATAGCTGGCAAATGGTAGGCATAGAGATTTTTTTTAGTCCCAACATATACATGGTAGCTGGAATCAAGGGAATCTTTAAGGACTCCCGTGGAAATCATATAGAAACGATAGACCTGCAAATGCAACTCTAGGGAAACAATGACATTAAAGAATATGCAGAAAAGGAAGGGCTGTGAGCAGATACTAGGAAAGCGCAATATTGGCGAATGTGTACAAGGGGAAAATTCCAGCGTGTTCAATGGACACATTCCAAATTTCCAGCACTAGGGAATTTGTTTTCTAGATTACTTACAATCCATTACAGTGCAGCCTTTTCAAAAACGTGATGCTACTGGCAAGTATTACTCATTCAACTAAAATATTTGACATATTAGGTAAAAACAAAGCAGGTTACCAAATACTAGGACTTTATTTTCATTTCTTAACATTTGTGAGTGAAGGATGTAGAGAATGGAGGAAAGACAGGAATGAATTATACAAATGTGTTAACAGCGTTTATTTGTAGAGGGTAGGCTGATGGGTGATTTTTTTTAAATCTATTTAATACGTACGTATTAATTTTCAAAAGGAGAAGATATTGGGGAGGGGGTTGGTTGGTTATTTGCACAGTTTAAGAGGTGGGGCTTGTCTGGGAAAGGAAGAAGGTACCTCCAAAGGTTTGGTTCTAATTTGGGAAACTAGAGGGAAGAGGAGGTGGAGAGGAAGTTGAGTGTGATGGGTTGGAATGACCGGAGGTACTCAGGTCAGGAGCTGGTCTCTTTCTGATTCTGCATTCGAGGCATGTGGCTTGGATTTCATGCCTCCTCTTTCCCTCTCTTGTCTTTGGTGGGTTGGGGGTCATGTCTTTGTGTGAAGGCTGAGTGATCGAGAATTCCTCCCTGTCCGGCTTTTAAAATGGAGGAAAATATTTTCAGCTGTTCACAAAGGGCTTTGAAATCTAGTCCTGGAGAGTACTCTGTCATGTCAAGCTGGTCGTTAGCGTGCAACCCGTTTGCTAATAAACCAGTACAGGACCCCGATGTCAAAATGCTTAAAATGGTCAAATCAGCTGGGACCCCGTTTCTGCATTTGACATGCCTTTTCCATTTCCGGGCCTCATGCAGAACATAAACCTGACTCAGGAGGTGGCTGTATGAGAGCTCTCATGAATTGGAGTGGGTATCTAGGGAGTGAGGAGCAGACACTTCTTCTTTTAACCTTTCAAGACCAAGAATCATTTGGCCAGAAATCCACAACGTATTGAACTTGGGGTGTGAAAGCCGTACAGTGTATTAAATGTGAATTTGAGGCCATGAATTTTACCCACACCGACTCTATAAAACAGCCTCCCTTTTTCATAAAGCAGGCCAGCGAAGCAGAAAGACTCCTTAGGACTGTGGCTCGCTTTCCGTCTGGGCTTGTCAACAAACCCCCTTTATGAGTGGAATAGACCTCTCGTATGTGTCGAGCTTCTGGCTTTTGCAGAGCGTGTTAGGAGCCAGGCTAGGCAAACGTTGGGCGCTGTTTGCTGAGTGCCTTTATTGCCTTTGCATAATTTATGAGCTGGAGGGGTTGACCATCATTCGTCTCTGCCAGGGGCTGGCACTCGAGGCTCCAGAGAGCGGAGCTGTAAATTGGATGGTGCGTTCCTGCTGAGCTCACGGCAAAGTCCTCGGGTCAGTATGGGAATTTAATACCAGAAATGGAACTGTTTTCTCAGCGCACCATGTGGGCCCCAGTGCAGCACAGACTGTTTTGGCAGACTCTGTGACTGGCCTTGTCGAGGGGCTGTCACTCACCCGGCATGTTGTGTGGGGAGCCTGAGCATTTTTAATCGGCTTGGCATCCGTGCTGCTTCCATAATGGATACCAGTAGGTCTCAGTTCTTCACCATATGCTTAACTCTGGAGACAAGGTGCTTCTGGGTATATCAGTAATTACTTGATGCAGAATTAAGTGGACCTTGAAATTAGAACTGGACTGTTGGAAAGCAGGAAGCTTGACACTTTGATAGAAATAACCATTCCCAGAGACATACTGCTGTTAGGGTGGGGGGAGGGGCGTGGACAGTGGTGATTCTTTGCCCCTGCTGTCCTCCCCACTCCTTCTATCCCCTGCACACCAGTCCTTGGGGGTGCGGGCAAATCCTCTGCCTCGGCCTTCAGCTGCCATTGAGTACCTCACAAGGCGGGCTGTGAACATCTGGGGAAATAAGCCTGCCTGGCAAAATCCTCTTTTCTCTTGCACACCCCTCCTGATTCATGCTTTGTCACTCTCGAAAATGTGCTGGAACTTAGGAACCTCAAGTTGATTCAAGGCAATGGAGAAACTACACAGTCAGGAGAACGGCTGCTCTTCATCCGTCTGCTGTTGGAGGCCTTCAAGGTCTTCATCTCACCCATTTTCTTTCTCAGCTGGCCTGACTTACTGTAACAGAGCAATCGCTCATCAGGCAGAAGAAAGTAAGTTAAGATGATCTGAGGTTGGGAGCCTGGTTGAAGACAATGCAGTGGTTAAAGCACTGTCACCAAACCTCTGATAAACCTGTGGTATTGAGGAACCAGTGGGAAGAGCAGAAAATATTACAGCTCTCCAGGCCATGAGGTTGCTGTGTGAGTTCCTGATGCTGATTGTACAGACAGCTTAGGCTGGAAAGAAGTAGCCCCCAAATTGAATCTTAATACAGCAAGATGTCCATTTGGATGGAGGTTTTGTTACTTTGCACTGAAAACACCCTAATGGTGGTTTAAACAATAAGGTGACTTATTGTCGTCTGAACGAAAAAGTCGGGAGGCAGGCTGCTCTGAGGTTGGTTCACGTGTCTCACTTGTGCCAGATTTTTCTTCCCTTGTTCTGTACTTCAGCCTTTGGCTTCATTTTTGCAAGATGGCTGCCACAGATCTGGACATCACGTCCTCATGCAGTGGTGTTCAGAGGAAAGAGGCAGTGCTTCCTGCTTTTCTCCTTTTTTTTGAGGAGAAAGGGGTTTTCCAGAACCTTCAGCAGACATTTCCTCAAGTCCCAAAAGTGGGTCTTACGGCCACCCTTAGCTGCAAGGAAAGCTGGGAAAGAGAGAATATCTGGCTTTTTCAATCTTGAAATGTCAGGACAAGGTACAGACTAGGGAGAAGGGGGTTGTGAATGGCTGTGGGTGTGCAGCCAGCAGTGGCTGCCGTATAGCACATTTATTTCCTGTCTCTGTTCATAGCTACATCAGCTCCCTTGTCCAGGTGGCCACACTAAAAAACCTTGGCATCGCCGTAAACTCGTCCCTCCTACTTGCTTCCCACATCCATGTATTATCAAGCCCTGTTGGTTCTCCCCTCAGAACTGCTCTGCCATCTGTTCTGCCCTTTCTCAAGCCATGCACCATGCTGGTCTAGACACTGTAAGGGTTGCCAACCCGGCCTCCCCGTGACCTGGGCCTTTCCCCACGGCACACCATCTCTCCTCCACCCCACGGAAGATTCATCCTCACGGAGTAGCTATATCTCTGATCACGTCACACTGGGTACCTCGACTGTGAAACTGAAAGCTGCTCAGGGACCAGTCCTGTGTCTTGACTGAATGTCTGAGCAGCTTGCGGCGCTAATCAAGGGCTGCTGCGTGAACGAATGGATGTATTTACATGCTGAGTGTTTACTCTGACAGAACACACCCGCTTTTTAAAAATCAAATACTGGAAACAGTCGGTGTGAAAAGTGGTTTGGGGGCTATCTGCCCGGAGCCTTGAATGCCACTTGAAGGAGTTTAAACTTCATCCTCAAGAGGAAGTGTCCTGTGATGGTGAAGGGGGCAAGCTGCAGGCTCACATTTGGTTTGAGTTCAAGTTTAGTTTTACGATGGCTGCATACTCTCGTAACTCCCGCAAGTTACGTCATCTCTCTGTGCTTTAGTTGTCTCACTTCTGAAGTGGGGATGGTAAGACTCACTTTATAGGATCTGTGGAAGACTACATAAAATAATTGAGGTAAAATGCTTAGCATGGTATATAGCACATAGTAAGCACTCACAAATATTAGTTATTATTACAGAACTTGCTTCTCTGTTAAAATCATTTAGGTCTCAGTCTATTAAACTCGATTAACTAATATTAAGTCTGTCAATTCCATGAGAGCAGAATCTTTGATTCCATTTTCATTATAGCCTGTCATAAGGCTTAAGCTTTCAACACATATTGTTGGAGAAATTAGTTTGTCATCTTAATGACAATCTCACCCAACATCATTATTTTCTTTGAAAAATAAGGAAATAAGCTTAGCTGGGTGGACATACTTGGCCCAAAGATACAAAACTAGGAAGAGTAGAGAGAGGACCTTAAAAAAGAAAAAAAAAATCAAACATTAGATAACAAAACACTCTTGGTTTTTAATAAAATTTGTGTTCTTTTTTTTTCCTTTCCTTCTAATGAGGAACCCAAAGCTTTGAGTTAACTATCATTCCCTGGTCTTCTGAAACCGAGGTCAACAGTTGGAATTTGGAATCTGTTAGATACGGTGTGAGTCTCCTGCCCTAAAACTTTTTTTTTCTTTTTTGCCCATATCATTGATTTGTTACCCTGACCTCTTGTTCTTGACATGTTTTTAATAGAGAATATTCCCTCTTTTCTCTGGGCGATCACAAGTGGTGAGCCTTGCTGAACGTGTTCTGTTTCTTTCAAGGCCCAGATGAGAGAATGAAGTGCCCAAAGGTTTACCTCTTTTCCTCTAGAAAAGCACCAGGAGAGAGAGAGAGCGCTCCATTCACATTAGCTGAAGGTAGAACATCTCCATTAAGAAATTGATTTCGCTCTGAATCCCATTGAATAATCTTGATTTGCCTTAATCTCATGGCCCGGTTGGCTCCGCCGTGCAGCAGGGGGTGCTCACTGGTGTGACCAGCTGACCACAGAACGAGCCACGGAGCACCGGCATCAGATGAATTCAACAGAACAGCTTCTCGGCATTTTGCTTCTGTTTCTATTTACAGCACTTGAGCTGAAGAAACTTTTTAGCTCAGACAACGTTCCCTACTTCCTTTGCTTGTCTTGCTTTTTTTTTTTTTCTGTAGCAATAGCAAAAACATACTCGATTTTTGCACTAATGCTTCTTCTCTTGTCTTCCTTTTCAGTGTGACAGCGATAGTGACCAGGAAGAGAAGGTAAGCCCCCCTTCATCCCCCCACTGTGGGCATAGCACACAAGTACCATGAGCACCGTGTCTCCCTCTCACAGCCTCAGGGCGGGGGGTGCCGGCTGCGTGTTGACAGCACCTCTCTTCTGCAGAGACAGGCTTTATTCACACAGTGACATTGCCTGTGATAAGAAATAACATTGAATTTGTGAGCCCTACTTTTTAAAAATAAGCCCTTTAATGTCGCGTATATGTGACACTATGTTTTCACTTTATAGAAGCTTTTAAAAGAGGAAATTGTTTATTTTAATAGCCATCTGATTTTTCTTGTCTTATCCTTGATTGGAACATTAAACCTGCTAGTATGTATGCATTTATAATGTCGTTCCTGCATTTCTTTTACTGACCCATATGCTTCTTCCTGCTTTTCTGTACACATTGGTCTTCTTGATAGAAATGGTAATCGTTTGTTTCTAGGAGCGTCTTCATGCGGGGAAGAGGTGGGCTGGGGCTGTCAGGTGGGAACCACTCTCTTCTCGTCCAGGTGGGTGGTCGGGGGGAGGGCACTTCTTCCAGCAGGTACATGCTCTGTTTCAAGGCTGATGGCCACCAGCCTCTTTGTATCCAGTTCGACACGGATCAAGAAAAGGAGCTCGATTTGGGGGCTTCCGGAAGGTAGGATCACAACCTGGTAAAGTGAGCGTTCTGCTGTCTGAGGCAAAGGGATTGTTTGTCTGTTTGGTCTTTCTTTCTAGCTGTCCCAACCCCTCAACCACATTTCTTTCCAATTTTATTCCCACTCTATGTATTTTGAAAAGAGTTACCTGAATACCGTGGTTTCTGTATTGCTTGGCACCGAGAGGGAGGTACCAGTCCTCCCGTCCCCAGCTTCTGGATCTGTCCCGCACAGCTGGCTTTCCTGAGCCCTGTTCTCTGACCCTCACCTCCTACGTGCTGGTGGATTTGACTGGGAATCCTGTGGTTAGTATTTGGTAGGATCTTGCTGTCAAGCCTAGAATTCTCCCTCCTTCCCTGCTGCCAGCCTCCAAGAGCGATCTAAAGGCTCTTGTTCTGTGCTGTCGTTAATTTGAATTCAGCATAGGTAGCCCGTTACAAAATGCGAGACATCATCATTTGAGCAGGTCAAGCATATTCAGATGAAGACAAATGGTGCTTATTTGATTTCCTTAGAATCAGGAAATGAGAAAAATGCTCTCTGGAGAAATCATGTTCTGTCTGACTTGGGTGATAGACCAACGCATGTCCCCCAGATAAGAGCAGGCTCTCGCCCTGAGGTTTTTATCTCTGAAGGACGGCTAGGACTGTCAGCTTGCTGACATGTGCATTATCCATGTCATTTTAAACAAAGTGACCTACGGAAGGGTGTGCTGCGCTGTGACATGGTAATGGGCTGTTGGATGACAGTGAAAGTACACACTGGAAAGGGGGCTGTGGATTATTCTTTTGTTTAACTGACAAGTAGGAGCTTCCTTTCTCCAGCCCCCAGGAGTCCTAACTCCTTGGAAGTCAGTCCCCCAGTGCCTCAGGCAGCCAGTGGGTCGTGGGTGCCAGAGACACGTAGGGGCTCAGCATTCAGGCGAGCTCGCTGGCCCCCAGAGCCGTCCGGGCCGCATCCCACAGGGCAGTAGTCATCTCGTTCCATCAGGCGTCGCAGGCATCCAGGGAGGGACCGGTACTTCTGGCCACTGCTGGAGATCTTTTACAGGTGATCGTTGATCTCACTTTCCAAGTGAGTGGCACGTCTCCAAAGGGACGAGGCTTCCTCGAGGTTTCACAGCCAAGCAGACCTTCTTTCCTTAAAAGGCAGTGTGACTTCAGGAAGTGTCACAGTCTCCAGCAGTGGCAGAAGGTGGCAAGGACGTTCAGTTTTGCGTTCCACCTAGGTGTCTTGATCAGCAGTGTCAACCTTGACTGTGCTTGCAAATGCCCCGGGAGCTGTACGAGTCCTGATGCCTGGACCGAGTCCCAGTCCAGTTGCCTCAGACTCTCTTCAGGTGTCTAGCAGCCCCTGTCTAGATGATCACTAGCTCTGGTAATGTCGAGAATTATCAGCGCCGCCTGTGGTTTTCAGAGGTGTCTGGGGGCCAAGGTGTTTCCTGCATCCTGAGAGCACCACAACTAGTTGTTTGCTGGGATCTGAGTCCCCGAGTCTTTGCCGCCCGGGTTTTCGCCTCTGAGTGTGGGAAGCAGCGAAGTGTCGGCCCAGAGGAATGGGCAGTGGGAAGGTAGCCATCACCCACGGCTCCGAGTTCAGGGTGATTTCAGGACAACGAAGGAGAATAAGATGTCCATCGGCAAGTCCGCGGGAGGGGTGATGACGGGGCACAGAGGGCCGTTGGGAGTGGTCCTCTGACATGTGTGCATTTCCTGCCTCGGCCACCCCAGTCGCTTTTCCTGTGGACTGTGGTGGCCCTGCAGGTCCTCTTCTTCTTACTCGGGAGCTGCTTCACAGCTGCCCTGCCACCCGGCTCTCCTCCAGAGGGCTCCCGGCAGGAACAGTCGAGACTCTGTGATTGCAGTCGTGCCTGCTTCGCCCTGTTACAGTTAAGACTGTCAGGCTTCCCCTTTTGGACTGAGATCGTCTGGTGTTTATCATCGACTTTAACACTGCCCTCCCAGACTTCTCCTCCAAGCCGGAGCCTGGGCCCCTGTCAGCCTCCCCTGTGCCGGAGCCTCTTGCCTGGGCCCCCCTCAGAGCCCCAGACTAACCTGGGCTGCCTTCATGTGCTGCTTGGAGGATTCGCATTCAAATCTGAATTGCTAGTGGTGGAAAAGATGCCACTCCGTGTCCTGGGATGCCTTCGGCAACCCCGCCAGGGATGCTGTCAGAGGCAAAAGTGAGACTTGCAAGGACCCGCTGGGATTTCTCTCAGGAAGACCTGTCATTCTCTTACTCTGTAGGGATCTGCAGAACTGGCGGTCTAAAGTTAGGGTACTGTATTTCACACAGCTGACTGAATTAGGATAAACTCTGCTTTCCTCTGATACGAAGCTGTAATTTATAAAATGATACCCTTACTAATTAACATGGAAGGGACTGGGAAAGGGGCTAGAAAAGCAGAGCTTTCCATAAGTGCAGGAGGCATTCTTATACATGGAAGAGGCTTGATGAGACACTGGGCAAAGCATCCCTTACCCTCCCCTCACAGCCACGTGAATACACCTCACGTTAATGTCAGCGGACCTGGAGGACTTTGGTAAAACTTGGGTGGAAGATTAGAGAAGGCTGGAAACACTGCGTCTTAGATGTGGGATCGTTCGTCTTTGCAGTTAGTGCAAAGAAAAGAGGCAGCACTTGACACCTTAATCACCCAAGTTAAGCAATTATTCCAATCCCCCACTGGAAGTGAATTGGTGTCATGAGAACAAGGAGGCAACACGCATATTTCCACATATTTGGCCTATATTTTCTCTTGTTTCCTCTCTTTCTCTACCACTGGCAGCAGCCTATTGTGCTAAGAAACACCCCCCCGTTTGGTTATGAAATCAATGTGGAGATGAAAAATAATTCTCTTTCCATTTACCCGCTCCCTGTGTATTTTGTGGGCCACGTGACAGAGCTGGTTGGAAGGTGTGGTGGCCAGTGGTCAAGCCCTTGGGCCTCCGAGTCTGATGGCCTGGGCTTGTTTCTGACGGTCCCTTACTGTCCTGGAGCCATGGACAAGCCTTGGTTCTCTCATCTGCCAAATGGGGGTAACAACAGCTCCACCTAGAGTTTTGTAATAATGAAATTGGCTCAGTGCCTGGTCCGTAGTAAGTGCTCTGTAAATGTTAACTTTCACTAGTTTTCCTTGGAGCGCAGTGAGGGAGAATCGCTTGGGGAAGGAGGGAGGCTATCTTTCTCTTCCAAAAGCTCAGGATTTGCCAGAAAACCTGCCAGAGGATAAGAGGTGTGATTTTTTTTTTTCCACTGGAACCCGGGGCTCAGCCTTCATCCCCTAGGGCACTTCTTCCTGACACAAGCTGAACGGAAGTGTTGTGAAATTTGGAAGGGTCCCCAAATGATGATTTTTTAAATTCCTTACCCCAAACACCAGGCTTTCCTTTGGGCCCAACCTGGAGTCAAGAGCAAGCATACCGGCCTGGAGGGATCAGATGGTGATGTAGTGGGTTGTACAGCCCTCGTCCCACAAGCCAAACACTGTCAGTTCCCAGATACCCAGCACAGGAGAGAGGGTCTGATGCAGTCCATCTGGGGTGGGGGCCACAGCATCTGTATTTTTTTAAAAGCTTCCTGATAATTTTTATACAACTGGTTTTGAGCACTACTACCTTTTTACAGATGTCAAAGAGAAGCGTTTACTTTCCTCTGCTTCTAACATTTTGACAGCCCAAGAGAAAGTCCTGAAAGCTACAGAGGTGTTGTGTGTGTTCGCGCACCCCACGTGCATATGTTTGTAGATGTGCGGTGCATACTGCATGCAGTACACACACACACACAACCTCTTCATAGATGTGAGCCGTTCTCCTGTTCCTCACGATTTTTTTTGTTTTCGGTACGCGGGCCTCCCACCGCCGTGGCCTCTCCCATCGCAGAGCACAGGCTCCGCACGCGCAGGCTCAGCGGCCATGACTCACGGGCCCAGCCGCTCCGCGGCATGTGGGATCCTCCCGGACCGGGGCACGAACCCGCGTCCCCTGCATCAGCAGGCAGACCCCCAACCACTGCGCCACCAGGGAAGCCCCCCTCATGAAGATTTTAACATGACTCCTGATTGCAGTTTCCTGTCTCTGGGCTTTTAATGATTGGAATGACCACCTGGAGGAGGTTGCTTGGTCCCCGTGAGTTGCTCACCAGTAACCAGGACAGCCTGCTGGGACACTGGCTAACTGCAGATGCAGAACCACAGAGTTCCCACGTCAGCTCCCTCTCCCTTAACATGCAAACACTTTCTGGTGCATTCTAATTTTTTAATTCAAGCTAACTTTGTTGTGTTTGATCATTTTGTATTCACTCGTGTGAGAAGGGGGCAGTTTCTAAGAAAAGCAGCAGGAAAACCAACAGAGGCTTGTGTTCCTAATTCAACACAAACCACATGCCTAACTTGGCTCCTGAAGGACTGAGAAACTGCTGAGCTGTCAAACTAAAGACAGGGCATGCGGCTTGTGCTTACAGTGGAAGAGTCCCATCCCTCGATTGGCCACGTTTCACACTTGGTAAAAATTATGCACCCTCAGCAACATTCCACAAACTCAGAAGGCCTTCGTTGTTGCTTGTAGAACCCGCATCCTTGGTTTTGAAACAGGACATGTTCTGATCAGGAGACAGCTTAGAGATGCTGTCCTACACTGCAGATAGAGAAAGGAATTTTCTCCTCCCTTCCAGTTTCATAGCAGCAAAGCGTACAAGCGTTGCCCAGGAGAAGAGTAGGGACCCAAGTTCTGGTCTTTATGTCCCTAAAGTTCAGTAATGTTCATTGTTTTGCAAAATTTGCGTTTCCTTTTTTGGATACTCATCTCCCAATGGAGGGGATAAGTGAAACAACTTCAGAAAACTGGTACTCACACCTGAGTACACCTCATATCAATCCCAGGATTTATCTTCTGGGCTCCCAACAAATTTCTTTTATAGTTTTATTTTCTCATAAGACACTTCTAAGCCATTTATGAATTTCCCACCTTACTTGGGAAATTTCTGCAGTTCTTGGCTGAGTTTCAAGGGCTGTTTTGGATGTCTGAATCCCACGATGCCCATCCAGTCGACCTCCAAGATTAGGTCTGGGTCAAAATGACACTTTATTGTCCTTCCAACATCGCCATGTTTCCGGTTGGCTTAATTCCATCCTATCCATCAAAAATTCCTATTGATACCATCCTTGGATTTAATTTCTACTGCATATTATTTTAAACCTCTCATTAAGTTTTTCTCTTTGTCCTATCGTAGCGTTTTCATGCCAAACCAAAAACTGCTTCACTCACGTTAAATGTGTATGTAGAATATCTGTCCATTACAACCATGTCATACACCTGAAAAAGACAGAGGTTTCATGTATGTATATACATATATTTATTTATATAAATATTCAGATTATTTATTAAATATAAATCAATAAAATGAATACTTGAGTTATTGGAAATTTGTCAGACATCTTCAGCTAAACTCTTGTTTCTTAGAATGAATAGTGAGAGGAACGGGTTCTGGATGTTCCCTTGTTCTCATGGGTGGGTAATGGAGAAGGACACTCAGAAGACCTGGTTTATCATTTCTCACTAACCAAGTGTATGGCCTTGGACAAATTACCTAATGTTGCTGAGCCTTAGTTTGTCATCTATAAAATGGGGCTGGAGTCAATGATGCAGCTTTGAATATCCTCATTTTCTATGTAGCTGTTTACCTAGGACCCAACAACACGGCAGACCCAGAGGGAAATGTACATGAGTATATTTTCTCTTTGCCAAGGTAGAAGGAAGATTATATTAAAATTTTCTCCATTCGTTCACCTCTCTCAGATTCCTAACAGTGAATAAACATAGTGTGGACGGGTCCAGGCACATCTGTGTTGACTCTTTCAAGTAACTAAAGGAAACTTACTATGGGCCTAATGTCTAAACAAAGGTCATTACCTGTTTGTTGATTCTTTCATTTAGTCATTCACAACAACTCACTTATTTTTTCTTTTTTCAAGTACCTACTGATGAACCAGCATGGACTTGACAGAGTTGCTTGACTCTGTTGGGTCTGTCACCATGCACTTGCCAATAGGCAGCAGAGCAGTTAGTTTAATCTTATTCCTCAATTACCCAAATTATTTAGGAGAGCATGGGAGCTAGTGAAGAACTAGTTGACATAGTATGTTTCAAGAACTCACTTGATTGGTGAGTTAATAATGAGTATTATTTGACCTATAAAAGGAATTCTTCTGGAAACGTCCAGTATTGAATATATGATTCTACATTCCCAGAGAAAAGATCAGCTGCTTTCCCTTAGAATGAGCCATTGGCTTGGATTTTATGGCTTAGCTGAAGGGAGTGTTGCAAAGCCAAGGAGGAATTAGGTGGAGGTGGTGGCTTTCAGCCTCATGAAGTGGACCATGAATGCTGAGCCACCTGAGAGGGAGGTCCTAAGCAGAGGCGTTAGTACTGGTGATTCCTTTAACTGGCGGCTTGTCAGTAAGTATGGCCTGGGCCGCTGTTTGGTTGTCAGAAGAGTCTGTCTTACTCTACATTTGGGTTGGAGAATGTTTGTCCTCATTAAAGATGTCTGAATTTCTTTTTGGTCATGCACATGTGTATTTGTGTGTGGGTGTGAGTGTCTTAGTTAATCCCCCCTTGGCAACTTCCAGATGGTGATATATAATTATGGGTGATTACTCCTTGTAACTTTGCCATACCTAGGTATGATAAAGATAATAAAATCTCTGTATTAGAATGCATTAGTAATTAGCCAAACTTTATACTTTCATAAGTCCCAAAATTCAATACATGAATATTATTTCTTCTTCTTCTTTTTTTTTTTTTCCAAAGTTACAACTGGGAAGATCAAATTGGCCTACTTCTAGAGCTTTTCCCTATTGGTTCTCATGAAGTACTGGCTGTATACCTACTAACCAGAGTAGCTTTCTCCACTGCTGTTCCAATCCCAGGTGTGGTTCATAGTCTGCCAATTATATGCATGTTTACTGAGACAGTGAAATGGAGCATTTGAAGTAAGGACTGACCAGGAGCCCCTGGCATGGGTGGTTGTGGTACCCAGGGCACTCAGTTTGGGCTTCATCTTTCCTCGTTGGGACCCTTAATGATTTTTCAACTCCCTAATTTCTTGGTAAAAAAAATGTAGATGCTCCTCATTTATTAGGGGCAGGGAACAAATGCGATTAGGATCAATAATAATAACGAAATAATAAGATGAAACACTACTTTACATTGTAGAGAACATTGTGTTATTCAGAACACTTTTACATGTGCTGTTTTATATGACCTGCTTGTGTATTGTGGGAATCTATGTGCATCCCTAGATACTTCACTGTTCATCATCTGCAATGTGCCAAAGTCGATGATAGGTCCTTTCAAGGACTTTATCTTCTCAAGCACATGTCATTTTACAAATAAAGGAAATGAAACTTAAGAGCTGAGAGGTAATGGAGCTGAGATACACAGTGTCTTAAGATTCCAGGCTCTGGGCTCTTTTTCCCTATATACGAGGATGAGTTGGAATATGCCCAGAGGTGCCATTTGAGAATCTTCGCTACCTTCCTGTCTGTGCTGCACCCTCCTTGTGCTACGGGAAACCTGGATTGTATCTACCTATCCACCCACAAACCCACCAGCTTCTAAAAATCCAAAAGTGACAGTTGCTCGATAAACATTGGATAAATACAAGTTGGGTCCACTGACAACTCAGATGTACAAGCTCTTCTGAAATGTGATTTTTTTTTTTTTTTTTAACATGGGAAGCAGTTGTCCAAGGTAAGGAGGCAAGAACTACAAGGTATATGTTTTTACTCGTACAGGTGAGTGTCAGTGTCAGCCTGCGGGCCACCATGAGTGATAACAGGGAGGCTGTGTCAGCCCGCAGTCAAGCCTGGGCCACGTTTGGTCAAGACACTCAGTCTTCTTTTAGTGTCTATCTATGCGTAAACACTTAATACCTTCTTACATCATTGGCTCCTAGCAAGCACTGCACACCTCGTATGTGTCTGACACTTCAGTGGGTGCCCTGCAAATACTAGTTCTATACCTGGCAGTTGCTTTGTTGATTATCTGAGTCACAGAAAGGAAGAGGGTCCTGTCCCAGTCACCCAGGCAGGTGGGGAAGTGCTGGACCTTCTGGTCCAGAGCCTCTTGCATCGCGTATGATCTCTCCAGACTGTTTTCTTCCTGTGACCAGCACAGAGGAGAAGGGTCATGGTGTTACCGCAGCTCCTGAACTGCGCCCCCAACGCGATTTCAGTCTGTATTGTTTGCTGCCTCAAGAAGCCTCTTGCGCACCCCTAGACACTGACTCCCATCCCCGCAGAGGGTCTCTGGATCCATCAAGGTCACAGGGCCTTTCCTTGTCTGAGGGCAAATGCTGTTTGGGGTGTTCCTGCAGCCCAAATGGTGGTAAATACCCGAAGCAGCCATCTCTGTGTTAAAGATTATGTATTTGCCACTAAGGGGAGAATATAGTGTTTATCGGCTAGAGTGCGTGCCGGCTGAGCTGATTACAGCACAGCACTCTGTCAGCCAGTGATTTGTCCTGTCCTTTATCATCTGTGTCACTCGGCAGTGTGCTGGCAAAGGGAACGGATCACCCCCTTCCCTTTTTTTGTACCCATTTCGTGTAGAAAATTTGTATTTACTTTGGGAGTGTAATTTGTTCCTCATGGATAATGTGACCCTAAGCGGAGCTGGATCATGGGTTAGTTGAAGTGATATTTTCCGCTAATGGTAGTCGTACATCATTGCTGTCAGCTCGGGTTAGGAGGCAAGCACATTACAGCTCCATTTTACCTCTGCAGGCATCTGGGATTATTTGCCATAACCGAGTATGACATGACCACGCTACAGAGTGCATTAAAATTTTACTGCCTTCTCAGGCAAGTTCCCTGGCTCCAGCCTGTGCTTCAGGCAGGCAGTCTGACGGGGAGCCCAAGGGCCCTGGCTTCCTGCACAGACGTGCTGCGGGGAGGCCGTCTGCGCAGGGGCTGCTCTCCTCATGCCCTGAGAAGGGAGCCAGGGAAAGAATTACGGGGAGCCAGGCCGTAGGTGTGTGTCTCTGGACATCCCCAGCTGGCAGGTGAACGGCTGCCTTGTGCGTACAGGCAGGGGCTGAGCACAGTACCCACTGCACCCTGTTCCCTCTCCTTGATGCCTAACCCCCACGTAGGTTGGCAGCAGCTCCTTCTCCGAGGAGAGCCCAGGGTAATATGCGCCAGGCCCTGCCAAGCCTTGGGCTGATCATTACTGTCCTTGTCTGCCTGTGATCAGACGAGAGGAAGGAAGCATGGGTCCTCGTATGATGGGATCCACGTCCATCCACGCAGCCCGATAGTCTCATAAACCCAGTTAGAAATGTTGACTGGGACGTTGTACACATTATTTCATACAGTCTTCACACCAACCCACCAAAATATAGGCACGATCACCCCTTTTTACTTAGAAGGAAATGGAGGATCAAAGAGGTAAATTACCTAATATCCTAATGGTGGCAGAGGTGGGATTCTTACCTTTTATCCAGATCTCAATCACTTCAAATTTTAGAAGGTTTCTAGTGTTGCATGCTATATAGAGATAATAATAACTATTATTTAAATAGTGTGTGTGTGTGCTTTACATGTATTGACTTGTGTAATCCACACCACAGCCCTAATAGGTAGGTGCTGATGTTGTCCCCAGTTTACAGATGAGGAAACTGAGTCACGGGGAGCTTATGTAACGAGCCCAAAGTCTTGCATCAGTTGGTGGCAGAGCCAGGTTTTAAAGCCAGGTTGTCTGGCTTGCAAGGCAGCACTCCTCACCACCAAGCTCTCCCTCATGCCACATTCTAATAAGCCTGAGGACTGACAGGAAGAGGCCAGGGAGAATAGTAATATGTTGGAATAAAAGGAAATGTTCAAACAGCGTTTTATCCCTTTCAGTTGTAATTCCAACATCCAACAAAATATTGCTCAAAAAAGATGCTCTGTGATGAGCTTTAATTAAGTAATAAGTCCCATTTGCAGTTAGTACATTACTTGCGTGCAAATGGTGCTTCTAAGGTGCTTGAAAGGCATAGATTTTGTTAGGTTAAGGGCAAGCAAAATGCCTGGCAAAATGCCTCATTCTTTCATGTTGCTCAGCATCCTTTTTCTTATTCTTATTGGAAAGGCTTAATAAACTTACGTTGAATCGTGTGCTTAAAAGGACAGTTTAGGCTTGTCTCCCAGTAATGAGTGGGATGCAGATCAGGGCCCACTCTGCCAGCCAGAGTAAAATCATCACAAATTCCATATCGGTGGGTCCTGAGTGCTGGCCACTAGAATGTTCACACGAGCCTGCAAGTGTGGACATTATCTTTTGTTCCACTATAGAACGACCTCTCTCCACGTCTCTAGCCCCATCATCCCTCTCTCTTTGGAGCTTGAGATGTCCGCCCTCCCAGACAGAATGGCCAAGCTGCTCTTCCCCTTGGCTGTATATGTGGTGGGGTCATAAATTCATGAACTTATTCAATAAACCACACATAAAATGAGTTATACCTTGTACCCTCAGGGCAATTTTTTAAATGCTGCAGCAGGAGAGCCATAGATACGCATGGCTTTTCTCATTGAGAAATTTGAAATTAAGTTATCGCCCTAAGAATTGTGCTCCCTGACCCCACTCCCCTCCTTGGGCTCCCAAGCACACACAGTGATCTTCCCTGTTAGTTGGCAGTAAGTCCAGGGGACTGACATGATTTTCTCCTCTGGCCCTAGATCCAATCGCTCAGGTAGTAAAGGAGAAGAACAAAAATATTGATCCAGTCACTGCAAAGTGATTATCCCTCTGAGATGGTCTGTTTAGAACGCAGCAATAATTCTGAATAATGTATTCCCCAGAGACAGCACGGCAGCGTATGTGGACTACTTACTTTGTTTATGTAGAATTACATCTATACCCTTACCGCCTCCCGAACCTCTAATGGTGTGCAGTTAGGCCCTCTTTAAGACGAGTAAACATTGAAAAAAAAATGCAGTTTACTCAACAAATCAATTACAGAGCATTTATTCATTGTATAAAGGATTCATCAACCTTCTGTAGCTAAATAAAATACGTGATTTCCACATTTTAGAGACTTACCACAGAACTCCTACAAGAGCCTTCACGAAGCCATTTGCTCATTTTAAAGCTCTTAAGATTGAACAACTTTGGCTGTGTTTATGTTAGCAGGGTTTTGTTTTGTTTTTAAGATTCTTTTTTGTTTCGAATAACAGAAATTAAATTCAAACTAAAAAATAGGGAAACGTATAGACTTTTAGGAATACAAGTAAGTGCTGAAATAACCAAGCCATCAGAAGGGCAGAGCTATGCAGCTGGGCTTCAGTAGCACAGGACAGGGGATGAAGTGCCCTCCCTGTCTTGGCTCTTCTTTCTGCGTAACCCATTTTATTCTTGACTGTTTGTGAGACTTGGTTTCTCCTACTGGTAGAAATCATGAACCATCCTCCTGAGCGTGGCACCTTCTGGCTTCAGCCAGTGGAAGAGAGACTGTCTCCTCTCCCACTGCAGTTACTAAAATCCAAGGATAGGATTCTGATCGGGTCGGGCTGGGCTGCGTTCTGGGGACGGGTTCTCTGGAAAGGACTGTGGCTTGACCTAGCTGAAAGTCAGGTGCTCGTGCCTGGATCAAGCAGCTGTAGGTAGAAAGACAGGGGCCATGTTGTCCAAAAGTGCTGCTCTGGCGGTCACTCTGTATGGAGGGGGAAGAGGGCCCAGAAAGGCGGGAGAGAACGTGTCTGTGAAGCACACCCTGACCTTCCCGCCAGGTGGGTCAGGCGCTCACGGGCACTTCTTGCCAGCCACCAAAGCTGCCTTGACCATCATCCAAAGTGAGCACTTCATACTGAACACAGGCTCTGAAATATGAATACACGTTTTCAATTATATACAATAGTTGCCTGGATCTTCATAGAATTGTCTTAAATGCCATGCACGGATTGAGTTGATCTTGCTTAAATTAAGCTATTAAAAGTTAGAGAAGAGCACAGGATTTTATAGAGTAGGGATGCATGGGTACCTGTATTCAGAATAGCCCAGAATTCATTAATACTTTAGATATAGTAGATGATGAGTTATCGCCCAAGCGTAAGACAGCCCGTGAGAGATGCAGCGGTCTTTGACGTCACTGAGACTCCAGTTAATAAACTACTTATCCAGACTACAAAATGTAACTTAACTTGTCCAAAGGAATTATGGTCATCCCAGAGTACCTAATTTGTGTCCAGTGAGGGACATCTTAAACTATAACAGGCGACCTTGCTGAAATGATTTTCCAAAGATTGGAAGTTAATAAGCTCAGTCTAGCACCTTTCACTCATAGTTCATTCAACAAATTGAGCCCTCTCTATGTGCCGAGCCAGGCACTGTCCTGGGAACTAGGAATGGAGAGATGACAAAGATACAACAAGCCTTCAGAGATAGAAGGTCTACATGAAGAGAAAGCTGTGAGGTACCTTGATGAATTATTAACCTGCCCACCAGCCCAGTGTATGCTGAGGGATAGCATGACGTCTGAACCATGCTGTGTAGGAGCGGAGGCATTTGACTTAGATCTTGCTGAAACACATGTTTGTGGATGATTGCTAGGTGGCAAGGATGGTGCAGACACTAGGCAAATGGGGATATTATTTGCAAAAAGCGAAGAGGTGTGAAAGTCTTGGTACATGGAGAGAAGCTTATAATGGAGCAAGGTTCGTGGTAGGGGGTGGGGGGACTATACATGACTATAAACATAGGTTGATATAAAAAGCTCCATATAAACAGACCTTGTATGGCAAGAGAAGAGTTTAGACTTGATCCAGATGGGAGCCCACTGGGTACTTTTATGTAGGTAAATGACACATCAGATTTGACTTTTTGTTTTTTGTTGTTTATTTTAATAAATTTATTTATTTTATTTATTTATTTTTGGCTGCGTTGGGTCTTCGTTGCTGCACGTGGGCTTTGTCTAGTTGCAGTGAGCAGGGTCTACTCCTTGTTGCGGTGCGCGGGCTTCTCATTGTGGTGGCTTCTCTTGTTGCAGAGCACAGGCTCTAGGTGCGCGGGCTCAGTAGTTGTGGCGCACGGGCTTAGTTGCTCTGCGGCATGTGGGATCTTCCTGGACCGGGGCATGAACCCATGTCCCCTGCATTGGCAGGTGGATTCTTAACCACTGCGCCACCAGGGAAGTCCCAGATTTGGCTTTTTGGAAGAGAATTCTGGTAGTGGTGAGAGGATGAGGTGGAAGGAAGGGAAACTTTGGCCAGATGACCGAAGAGAATGTTGTCATCGTAGGCTGGGTGAGAGGTGACAGGGGCATCTCAACTAAAGTAATGGGAAAGGGAGGAGTTAGATTTTGGAGGCGTTTCTCTTTTTTATTTATTTATTTTAATTTTTATTGGAGTGTAGTTGATTTACAATGTTGTGTTACTTTCAGGTGTACAGCAAAGGGAGTCAGTTATACATATACATATATCTACTCTTTTTCAGATTCTTTTCCCATATAGGCCATGACAGAGTATTGAGTAGACTTCCCTGTGCTATACAGTAGGCCTTATTAGTTACCTATTTTATATATAGTAGAGTATATATGTCAATCCCAATCCCCCAATTTATCCCTACCCCCACTTACACCCTGGTAACCGTAGGTTTGTTTTCTACATCTGTAATTCTATTTCTGTTTTGTAGATAAGTTCATTTGTATGCCTTTTTTAGAGGAGGCGTTTCTAAAGTGGAATTGTCATGATTTTGTGACCACTCGGATGTGGGGGTCATGTTTCAAGCAGGCTGACTGGGTGGGCATTGATGGATATCACCAGTCGGAGACTGAGATGGGGGATACAGAGAGCATGAGTTTGGGGAGTGGCTTGCAGGACCCTCTGCTGCATGGGTCCAAGAGACTGTGCACTACACGGCAGAAGTGAGTAGAACGATAGGTTAGTGTCTGGGAGCCCAAGAGCCGTCTGATCTTCAGAGATAGTTGGAGCTGTGGGATTGAGTGGGAGCCCAGCCAGAGCACTGAGAGGTTGTCTGCGTGTAATTTAGGGATAAACAGACGTGATGATGATAACCATTCAGAACAAAATAACAATATTAATCATAGCACCTGATGTTTGTGTAGGTTTCTTTTAATGATACACTGAATGACTTTTTTTTTTAGCCGTGGGAAAACATACGTACATAACATAAAATTTATCATCTTAACCATTTTTAAGCATGCGTTTCAGTAATGTTTAGTACATTCACGTTGTCGTGTGACCTGTCTAGTTTTTTGTACCAAATGTGTTAAAGCACCATACAGTAGCTCATTTAAACCTTGTAACAAACACCCTGGGGGAAAGAATGTTTAATCTTAATTTAACAGACAAGGAACTTGAACAGGGGATGAACTGAGGCAAAATCTATTGTTTTAGTGATAATACGTCCATGCCTTCTCTGATCAGTATAGGAACGACACAACATCATCGTCACTGACATAGCATCTACCTTCCATTGGACCCAGCAGTAACTCACTTGTATCCTCAGACTCCGTAGCTTTCTTTAAGAAAACCAAAGCAGACTCATTCCGGGAGCTCAGCTTCCGTGCTCTGGTCTGTAGGTGAGAGAGAGCTGATTCACCTTCCTTGGACACGCAGGATTAGCCAGTCTCGAAGACCAGTGCTTTGCAGCAATCCCACCTGGGGCCACTCGTTAGGGCCTGGCTGGCCTGGCCTGTCAGAACTGGAAGGGCCCTTAAAGGCTAGAGCTCCAGCCCCCTGGCTGCCACACGCAGAGGCAGAGGAGCAAAGCGGCAGTGCTGGTGGCACAGGAAGCCATCTGCTTCGGGCTGCTTCAGACCGGAAGCAAGGTAGGGGGCTGCTTCCATTGGCTTAAGATAAGGAAAGGAAAACATACAGCTAGGAGAACCATTCCTCCTTCACACTGATATCAGAACCCAAGAGGAGATTGTGCAGAGAGAGGAGAGCTGGGTGTCCCACCATTCTCCTTATCCTCTTTACTTGAAAGTGAAATAATCAGCCTCTAAAAGCTCAGCTGGGCTTGATGCCTGCGGGGAGCCAGCTTCTCGGACTCCTCCTCTAAGTGACCCAAAGTTGTTCCGCAAAGGCAGAGCTGACCCTGGGAGCAGTACAGGGTGAGGACTCCCGAGTTCAGGATCCCTAGGCTCTAACACACGGCGCCACCTTGACCTTCAAGACCAGCTTCAAACAGCCACAGCATAAGTGACTGCTTGTGTGGTAGGTACGCAGACCCCCAGAGGGCCCACCTGAGATAGCAATTGCCACCTAAATTCTAACATTAAGGTGATCCTTTACAAAAGTACGTGGTGTGTGAGGGGTTTTTGGTTTGGGGCATTTTTTTTTAACTTTTTTAGTTTGAAATAACTTTAGACTTATGAAAATAGTGTAGGAAGTTCCCATATACCCTTCGCCCAGCTTCTCCTAATGCTGTGTCTTTTAAAACCATAGTACAGGGCATCCCTGGTGGAGCAGTGGTGGAGAGTCCACCTGCCGATGCAGGGGACGTAGGTTCGTGCCCCGGTCCGGGAAGATCCCACGTGCCGCGGAGCGGCTGGGCCCGCGAGCCATGGCCACTGAGCCTGCGCGTCTGGAGCCTGTGCTCCGCAATGGGAGAGGCCACAGCAGTGAGAGGCCTGCGTACCAGAAAATAAAAAACAAAAAACATAGTATAATGATTTAAATCAGGAAATTAACCTTCATATGCTACTGTTAGCTAAATCTACAGACCTTATTCGAAGTTCACCTGTTTCCACAGTTGTGTCCTTTTTCTGGTCCTGGGGTTCATCCAGTATCCCACACTGCATTTAGTTGTCATATGTCTCCTTAGCCTCCTTCCATGTGGGAAAGTTCCTCATTGTTTCTTTGTCCTTCATAACCTTGACATTTTTCAAGAGTCCAGGCAGGTTATTTTGTGGCCTATCCATCCTTCGATTTGGGTCTATCTGATGTTTTCTCTTGATCAGATTGAGGTTATGCCATCTTGGCAGGAAAACCATGGAAGTGATGGGCCCTTCTCAGTGCATCACGTCAGGGGGCACGTGAAGTCTTCCTGCTGGTAATTGCAACGGGGATCACTCGGTTAAAGTGACATCTACCAGGTTCCTCACTGTAAAGTTACTATTTTTTCCCTTTCAAGTTAATTAGGATCTTATGGGTAGATATTTTGAGACTATGCAAATATCTGTTTCTCACCATACTTTCACCCACAATTTCAGTGTTCATCAGTGCTGCTTGGCCTCAGTAAATAGACTGTGGTCTTTGCCTAATGGTAAGACACGTGCTTTTAAACTGGCCAAGGTATTCTGTGTCTGGTTGAGCTCTTCACGATACGATAGCTAGCCTTTTGTAGAAAGAGCATGAACTGTGCAGTCTGCAGACCCAGGCCATAGCTCCAAGAGGTTGTGGTCCTGGAGGGCCCTGTGGAAGTCAGAAAGCATGAGGTCTACAAAGCAGATGGGCAGAGGACGTGCCTAGAAAGGTAAGGTGGTGAGATCCCCATTCCACTCCCATCGAGATAGTCTCTGTGACTTGACCTTGGGAAATTTACTTAATGCCTCTGAGCTGCTAAAGTTTTTGTTTTTTAATCTGGATACAAAACCTCTAGAATGATGTGGCCTGTAATAAGTACTCAGTAAATTTCAGATTTCAGTCTCTTCCACACAGTTACCCCCACCACTGCTTCCCCAACCCCCATCCCCGCCAAAAACCAAAACCAAAAATAAACCAGGCCCTGATGCACATTAGCATTGAATCCCTTACGATCAAGCAGTCAGTCAACTCCCCAGGAGGAGATCTCTTAAGAAATAGGACCCCAAATGTGTATGTCTTGAAGAAGCAGAAGGTCAGAGAGAGATGAATCATGGCCATGTTGTCGGTCAGTGAAATTTGGAAAGGGGGGCCCTGCAGAGAGAGATTCAGCGGGAAATCACCAAGCTTTGGAGGAGCAGGAGATACGCCCCAAAAAAGCATGTGATGGGCCCCAAGCGAAGACTGATGGCAAAGGCGACCTTTATAATCTATAAGTAGATTTCACCAAGGTTCCCGCTCTACTTAAGCTCCATTTTTCCTTTTGAGGAGCCTTTTCAGTAAATTTCCGCTGAATTTGCCCCTATTGTATAGAGTAGGATTTTTTAAAAGTCTCTTCCCCAACGTCTGGGCCCTTCTCTCCCTCCCTACCTCCTCCCTATCTTGGACTCCCAACCCCAAGAGATGTTCTTTACAACGTTGCTAACACAGAACCTCATGTGTGATGTGTACCAAGGAGCTGCCACTTTCTCTGGTCCCAGCAGGTGTTCAGAGTGTACTGTGTGCTTTAGAGCTGAGGGCACTGAGGAACCTGCCTGCCAGGGTGGCTGCTCCAGTGAACGTGGGCATTGGGTGCGCTGCACCTACTCACTGCCCGTGAAACAGTGATGGGGATTTTAATGGTAGGTGTGCTCTCTATAAGGTGGCAGCACCAAGGTCAGTGAGGCTGGAGTCAGGGAGATTTGCCGGCATCTGTGGGTCCCCAGAAGTCTCTCTCATGGTGAGAAACGGGAGCAGTCCCTGTGTGAGTCCTCCAAGTATGACAGAGAGATGGATTGAGGATGTGTTTGGTTGTAGTAACAGAACGCCTATCGGTGGCTTTGGCAGTGTATTAGTTTCCTGTGGCTGCTGTAACAAATTACCACAAACTTGGTGGCTTAAAACAGCAGAAACGTCTTCTCTCCCGGTTCTGGAGGCTAGAAGTTCAGTGTCATTTCCACGGGGCCAAATCAAGGCTTCATTAGGGCTGCAGCCCGTCCAGAGGCTCTAGAGGACAATCCGCCCTTTGCCTCTTCCAGCTTCTGGTGGCTGTTGGCTTTCCTCTGCCTGTGGCCGTGTCGCTCCAGCCTCCGCCTCTGTCTTCACATAGCTTTCTCCTCTCCTGTGTTCTGATCTCCCTCTGCCTCTGTCTTATGAAGGCACTTGGCCTGGCATTTAGGGCCCACCCCGATAATCTGAGATAATCTCCGCATCTCGGGATCTTTGCTTATGAGTCACATAAGCAAAGACCCTTTTTTCTTATAAGGTAACATTCACGGGTCCTTGCAGAACACATACAAGGCAGGCAAGAAGGAGGCGGGTGGTTAAGGGCCTTTTACGTCTCTGTGGCTAGAACAGTCCATTCCAGGGACAAAGGGAAAAGCAGGTACCTGGTAAAGAGGGCCTGGATTTCCCTGCTTCATCGTGACTGTCCCTGGGCATTGGCATCGTGCAGCCTTAAGAGTTCTGTTAGCAAGAGAGAAACGGTGGGAATAGCTTCTGGGTAAGCAAAGAACAGTGACAGTCTCAGAGGGTGTGGGTCTCCAGACCTTCTGATGTGGTCAGATTGCAAAGTCTGAATGAGTATCCCCTCTTGTTTTGTGGAGGTGACACTATTTTAACTTCTCTGTTTAAACCTTCCCTGCTCAGTCAACCAATAAACCCCCATTGTTGTTGAGTTCCTAACTCTCTACCCATCTCTGGGATCCACTGATGAGGAATGTGAGTTTAAGGTTTGGACTCAGAAGGCCTAGAATTCATGACCAACTGCTGGCGTGACTTAAAAACCATTGACCCTCTCTAGAGCCTCCGTGGAAGTGTTCCTTCCCCAGGCTGTGGTGAAGAGGTGAAATGCAGTTTACAGGAGTTACTGACATGGTAGTTGTTTTTACCGTTGTCGGTGTTAAGTGGAGCCCACTGCCGCCTCCCAGCTCTGACCAGGTTTAGGGAGTTGGATCCCCTGTTGACTCCACACTCCCTTCTCAGCCACACCCACCACAGATGCTCAGACACGTTCTGTTCACTAGCTGTTGTCCTTTTTGTTTGTTTGATTTTTGGCCGCGCCACTCAGCATGTGAGATCCTAGTTCCCGGACCAGGGATTGAGCCCATGCCCTCTGCAGTGGAAGCGCAGGGTCTCAACCACTGGACTGCCAGGGAAGTCTGTGTTGTCATTTGTTTATCTTCATTTTCAAATTTTGACTAGGAACGCGCCTTTGGTGCTGATGTTGGCACCACTCTCGCTACGTCCCCGGGTGTAATTCCAGTAACAAATGGAGAATATCAGGGGAGTTGTGGGCACTAGGAAGTCCTTATCACATTCTAGACCGCGGGGAGAGGGGAAGCTCCTAATTTTGCACTTTGTTTCCGCTCGTGCTTGTGGTTAGGCCTGGGCCACCCTGTCCCCGGTGGCCTTGGTCCTGGACATGCGGATGGTGATGACAAGGACCAAAGAGGAGGAGCACAGATGCCCTTAGCATCTGTGCCAGCCCCGGCTCTTTCGTCTGATCAGATTCAAGCCCAGGGTGGCGGCCTGCAGAGCAGAAGGAGAGATGTAACACCTGGGCAGGTGGCTAGAAAGGAACGTGAGCGTGGAAGGAGGGTCCCCACCTGGCCACACACCACAGTCACCCCTGGTGCTGTGCACAGAGGGAAGCTTCAGCATTTCTGGGGATTCTGATGCCAGAGTTTCCAGGTAGGAAGTTTCCAGGCGGAGCGCAGGAAATGTCTCTATTTCCAAAAGCACCCTCAAGGCTTCTGATGCACCATTCACCCAGCAGAGACACAAGTTTCTAGGAAAGAACGACGAGCTTGGGGTCAGGCAAACCTGGTTTTGGTGACAGCTTTGTCACTTACCTCATGCCCTCTCAACCCCGGCAGCCTTAGGTTTAAAGCTGGCCTGAAACCTACCTCCCTGGGTTGTTGTGCGGATGGATAAGACACGCGAGCAGGTCGCAGGCGCTTTGACAAAACCTCGGTGTCCTTCCTCACCCAGCACGGAAAGCCCGCAGTCAGCCTGGCTTGCCTCAGCTTTGGTGCCTCCACCAGCCACTTACCACCAAGTCCATCCTCATGGAAGATTTACATAGCCCTTGGCCAAATTGTTAATTCTAATTAACAACCACTACTAAAAGCTTTTACTCTTCTTTTGGTTAAAGAGAACTCTTACTTAAAGAGAGTGTACTTCTTATCCTTGGCAAATCATTGTAAATTCTTGTGGTGCTCACTGTGATAACATCTACCCAAATGAACATGTTTGCTCTTCATGCAAGTGTCACGTGTAATCTGGGAGAAATTCTATTGTCATTGAGCATTAATTAATGCCCACTCACTGTAAAGTGTTCAGAGACACCAGTGTCAGCCAGATTTGCAAATCACAGAGAGAGGATGGGAGAACTTGGAAGGGGCAGGAGCTGCTAGCCGGGCGGGGTTGTGACTGAAGGGGTGGCCCGGGCAGAACCCTCCGCAGAAAGGGCAGGACCACCACTCCTTCCAGAGGCAGGCCTCCGCCCCCAGGCCTGGAACACTCACAGCCGGAGACGCCCACACAGCAGGGCCGCCCACCTTCTCTCCCGCCACCTTCCTGACCTCTCCTCCCAGTTGCAGCTGCCCTGGATGTCAGTTCTGACCCTGGTTTCACCTGGCTGCACATGGGCAGCCAGGGGACCACGGAGCATGAAGTGTGATTTGCTTAGAGCCCTGCAGCCTCGTTCCCCTGCCTTGTCCCCCTGCAGCCCACCCTGGGGACGGAGGCTGCCCGGGAGGCCTGGCAGGTGCCGCTCTAGAAGTTGTCTCCGTCCCTCGGGGAAGCTGTTAAGTCAAGCCTGTTTATTAACATCCTCAGTTTTCTTCAGATGCCTCCTCCAGAAAGGTGTGTGTGTGTGTGTGTGTGTGTGTGTGTGTGTGTGTGTGAGCGTGAGTGCTGAGCAGAGCTGTTTGGGGTGAGGAGACAGCCATATTCCCCCTTTACAGCCAGCAGCACAGCGCACTGCAAACTGCAACAGCTGTAGGCCTGTAACTTGCACCTCGGTTTTCTTATCTAGAAAAGGGGTCGTTTTACCCACCTGACAGGATCGTCTTAGTAAGTGGGAGTAAGTGCTGCATCCACATGTGTGCTTAATAGTTACCGCCTTAAGTCGGGAAGTCATGACGGTAGGCATTTCTCTTTTCTTTGTGTCCACACCTCGGCCATGTGCTCCCTCCCTGGAGCGGGCCTGGGGGGCCTTTCTGCCCGATGGGGGGCAGCTCTGAGCGCAGGACCAGGGCCAGTCACAAAACCACACGGAAGCAGCTCTGACTTCTCTGGTCCACATCCTGGCACAGTTAACATTCAGTGAGCTGACCATCGCTTCTTTTCCTGGTGAGGAGAAGGTGTCTGGGTATCTAGTTTCTCCTCCATCAGATGGACTGGAGCGTGCGTGGGATCCGTCGTGGTGGGTGACATGCTGCTCTGTTTCATGGGGATGTGTCGCTTACAGAGATGCATATGCGTGATTTTTTTTATAAATTTATTTATTTATGATTTTATTTATGGCTGTGTTGGGTCCTCATTGGTGCGCACAGGCATTCCTCTAGTTGTGGCGAGCGGGGGCTACTCTTCGCTGCGGTGCGCGGGCTTCTCATTGCAGCGGCTTCTCTTGTTGTGGAGCACGGGCTCTAGAGCGCAGGCTCAGTAGTTGTGGCGCACGGACTTAGTTGCTCTGCGGCATGTGGGATCTTCCCGGACCAGGGGTTGAACCCGTGTCCCCTGCACTGGCAGACGAATTCTTACCCACTGCGCCACCAGGGAAGCCCCAGGTGCATGATTTTAATAGATTCCAGTTAGGTATGCATAACTCAGGTTTTACTGAACGCCGTTTAATCTTTCTCTGATGATTAAAAGGCCCTTCAGAATCGTCAGCATCACTATGGGGAAGAGCCCTTTTTGTTCCGTCCCAGGTGTAAGAGGCGGTAGAGAATAGAGAGCTCTGCTAGAGCACCCACTGGACTCACCTTGTCCGCCTCTCGGTTTCTAAGGGCCCTCGGCCACACCCCTCACATTTCCAGGACACTGAGAGGAGCCTAGAAGAGGCTGAGCACAAAGCCTGCCAGCATCTGAACTGCCCCTTCGAGGGCTGCTGGTTCGTAAACACGGGCCCTGGAGCTCGCCTCGCCCTGCCTCTCCCTGAGGCTGCCGCTCCTTTGGGGGCCCGGGGCCTGGGGCGCCCAGAGCAGCACTTCAATTCACAGTGAAATGATTCCCTCTGCCTCATGTAATTTAACCTGCCCACATTGCTAAACTTCTATATTACACATTTCTGTCAGGTTGTCAGAAGGAATGATAAGCCTCCTTGAAACGGCAACCTCTGTTCCACGCTAAGAATGTCTCTCCAGGGCACCCCCCCAGCCCCCGGTCCTTCTGTACATTTTTGAGATTTTTAGCATGGCCTCTCAAGTAGAAAGAATACCCTACTCCATGACTCCAGCCTCTTGTTAGCTGATAGATGAAATCTTTTCTTAAGCCGGCTCCCTTGTCTATTATGTTTTTGAAATTCAAGGTTTCTCTTAGATTTCTTGGGTGGCTGCCAAGTGGCCAGCCTTTGTGAGTAGGTGAATTGCTCTTCTCTTCTGCTCCTTCAACAGGAAGTCGTTGTTTTTAGCGTGAAGGAAGGGGAGGTGTCTTCCACCTTTGTTGACATTTCCAAGCAATTGGTGGGAATTTATTTCTTTGCCCCTTTTCAGGAATTTCTCCTCGGGGACCGTACCGTAGGAATAAATCCAGTGGCGAGCAAGCCATCCTTGCTTGGTGGGTGCCGTGTTTTCCTGCTAGACTGTGTCACCCAGAATTGGTCTTGCAGCTTCTTGACAACGGTGCTCCTATATCTGACTCGAGCACGGACCGCTGCCGGGAAGGAGCTCGGAATTGCTGCTCTCTGCACAGCTAACAAGAGGCCATTTCAGAGTCTCGGGACAGCTGCCGTGATGGACGTAGGGGGGGACCCAGGCAGATGTGGCTGCCTGTCCCTCCGCAGCCGCTCCCAACGTGGGCTTATCGGAAACAGCATGATGTGGGCAGCTGGCAGTCCACACATCAGGCAGCTCGGGGCTCTCTCCATCAGCTGGGTTGCGTGGTCTCCCCTGAGGAGGGGGAGTTAAGACTGGCTTCCATTTAAACCTAAAAGGGCGGAAGGACAAATGCCGTACTCCTACCCTTGTTTGTAATCAAAACTCCCATTTTAAGTCATTAGCCATGTGGCTTTTTTTTTCCCTTTCCCTCATTAGATTCTGAGAGAACAGCTTTGTCCCCGCGTGGCCGTTAGTGATGGGAGAATGATGTCGACTAATCCTTCAGACGCAGTGTAGCTCCTCGTGGTCGGTCGGACAACTCTAGGTCAGGCATCCAGGAGAAACGGAAGATGTTGGGGTCTCGAAACAGGGAACCTCCACTCTGGGTGTGAACTGCGTGTGTTTCTCTGCAGAGTTCCCAGCCTGTGAGAGGACATTCGTGTACTTCACGCCCATGTCACCAGGACTGTAGCTAAGCTGTATGAGTCCAGATTCAAAACAAGCCCCGGCTCTTTTAAAACTCCAGGTGGGCTGTGTCCACAGAAGGCATTTTTACCAGCGTTCTCAGTTACTTTTTGGGCACCATCCCACCATGTAACCTGAACCTAAACTCAGACAAGGCACTGTTTGTTTCGCACAATACAGAGTCTGATCACCTGGACTTCATTACCTGCAAAACTGAAGTCATAAATGCAGTGCCCCAGGCTGCTGTGCAGCCCAGTGGTGATGGGCCAGGTGTCGGAATGTGGACCTGGGAGCTTCCTCTGGGTCCACGGGGGAGGGGCCACACTGCAGGTTCAGTAAGATTCTGTGTCAGCTACAGACAGCAGAGCAAGGCTGAGTGGCAGAGGGTCTCCTGGTCCTCCCAGGACCACTGGCCCTGCCCCCAGCGTGCCCTCACTGTTTCATGACCATGAGTCCAGTTTTTATGACAGGAAGATAAAAGCTCTAAAGGAAGGGGTGCGGGGAGAGGCTAACACTTAGCGAGCGTCTCCCCTCCCCGCCGTGGATGGACACCCTGCAGGTGTTAGTCTGTTCGATGCTTACCACAGTCATGTGAGATGCGCACGAGGGAATCGCCCCCTGACCAGTGGGGCTCAAAACCAGGATTAGAGGCAGGGCTGCCCAGCTCTGAAGCCCGCCCACTTTCCCATGTTGCTAGATCTTCTCTCAGACTCCCCAGAAGTCTCTGTGCAGTGCTGCAGGAGACCCAGGGAGGGACTGGAGAAGTGAGGAGGGCTTCCCAGCTGCAGAACCGTATCCTGAGAGGTGCTAGCCGGAGCTGGTTGGGGGGGGGGCACCCTGGCTTCTGAAGTACAGTCAGGGCCACCTGCCCGCTGGGAGCCCAGGTATAATGTGCTTCATTTCCTTGTCTGTAAAGTGGGCTCAGAGTGGCCACACCACAGGTGTGAAGACTTGGGAGAACTCTGGCTCTGTGCCTAGTTGGTGCCTGGTCAGTCCTGCATTTCTCCTCTCTGCAAAGGTGCAGACTCACAGGATGATCCAGCGTGCCCAGGAGAAATGGGGAAATTGGTACACCCGGCGGCTAGTGAGCCCTGTGCTCCTGAAGGGAAGTGGGTAAGTGGCCATGGATAAGTCTAGGAAGGTCTTTGGTGTCAGGTGAAAAATGACTTTGAAAACCCACAGGTTTCGTTCAGAGGTTTGGTTTGGTTTGGTTTGGTTTGGTTTGATTTGGTGGAGAAACGGGATGATGAGATTCTCTTTGGGGGAAGATGACGACAGTAGTTGAGGGTCAGAAGAGTCACCCTGAATGGTTTGTGTAGCTTGAAGGCAGAAAGAAGGAAGTCTTGTTCTCACGTGGCACGGGGCTGGGGGGTGGGGGCTGTTGTATAACTCCTCAGTTTCTGGAACAATGCCTCTAATAATAACAATAGGAACACTTTGAATTGCTGCAGAAATTTGCTTCTAGAATGTTTGTAATTTCGCCCTTTTAGTCTTTAAACCACGCCTTTGAGATGGGGAGGGAGGACACAGGGATTCTTCTCAATTACATACCACTGTGAGCTTGACTAAGTTATTCACAGCTGATTATGGGCTCAGCGGTGGAATCTGAGTGTCTGCATCCCCACCCCAGTCTCCCACTGTTTCCTCTCACCTGCACATCCTGTTTGAGGCTGTTCTTTTCTCTCCAAGGCCCTGTGGTGGTAATGATAACATTGATAATACTAATAATGGTCGTTTACAGAGCATTTACTTACTGTGGGCCAGGAATTTGCTGCTGGTTTTGCTTTGTTTTGTGTAATTATTATCTCCTCTTTACAACTAAGAAAATTGAAACATGACGTGATCACTGACGCAAGGACACATAGCAAGGATGTGGTCGGATGGGGCCGCACCCCTCCTGGGTCTCAGTGACCCCTTTGTCAGGTGAGGAGTTATCTGTAATTTCACTCAGTCCTCCCTGGAGTCCGGGGACAGGTGGAGGTGGGCAGGGGTTGTCAAGACATCAGGGGCCTGACCCTGCTTCAACCACAGTAGCTTGAGTTTTTTCTTTAGAGGTCGCAATCATTACCTTTTTATAATTTAATTTAATTGTTTTTATTGAAGTACAGTTGATTTACAATGTTGGTTAGTTTCTGGTATATAGCAAAGTGATTCCATTATACATACGTATTCTTTTTCATATTCTTTTCCATTGTGGTTTATTACAAGATACTGAATATAGTTCCCTGTGCTGTACAGTAGGACCTTGTTGTTTATCTGTTTTATATATAGTAGTTTGTGTCTGCTAATCCCAAACTCCTAATTTAGCCCTCCCCCCTTTCCCCTTTGGTAACCATAAATTTGTCTTCTACATTGGAGTCTGTTTCTGTTTTGTAAGTTCATTTGTGTCATATTTTAGATTCCACATATAAGTGATGTCATGTGGTATTTGTCTTTCTCTGTCTGACTTACTTCACTTAGTATGACAATCTCTAGGTCCATCCATGTCGCTGCAAATGACATTATTTTATTCTTTTTTATGGCTGAGTAGTATTCCATTGTGTATATGTACCACATCTTCTTTATCCACTCATCTGTTGATGGACCTTTAGGTTGCTTCCATGTCCTGGCTATTGTAAATCGTGCTGCAGTGAACCTTGAGGTGCACATTGAGGTGTATCTTTTCCAATTAGAGTTTTCCTTGGATATATGCCCGGGAATGGGATTGCTAGATCATATGGCAACATAGTAGCTTGATTTTTATCTGTTTCATAGATAAGCCTTTCTCCAAAGAGTTTATTTAGAAAAGTGTTCTTCAAATAGCTTTTAAAAGGTAATTTTTTAAAGCAATTAAAAAGAAGTTGGAATGATAGATAAATAATAGGCTGGCTAGACGGAATAGATACATGATAAAGTAAGTGTAATGAAATGTTAACGGTAGAATATTGGTTTAGGGTATATGGGTGTTCACTGTAAAATTCTGTCTACTTTTCCATATTTGAAATTTTTCATAATGTCGGGGGAGAAGCTGAGTAGATAATTTCTAAAGGCCCTTCCATATTTTTAAAAGATGCAGTTCCCTGTGCTCCCCTCTGTGTACCACTGTCGTGTCAGCGTACAACTATGAGAATGTGGTAGGCCTGGTCATTGTTGGATTGTGCCATTAAAAAACATCTGCTGAGGAAAACAGAATCAGTCATCAGTCACTTTCTTCTCCACCTACCTACTCCCAAATTTGGAATTGACAGGTCTGGTTGGTTTCAGACACGCCCACGGGAAAGCTGTTAAGTCTGTAGTTCTCCAGATGAAAGATGGGTTTAGGTATAAACATCTCCTATTTCAGGGCAGTGAGTCATTTTGGATCTGTCCCTAGCAGAGGTTTCTTGAAGCTCTCCAGCCCCCCAAAAGGCACACTGTTCCTATTCACTCACATTGGCAGAGCTTTAGGAAGAAAGAGGAGAGAAACACTCACCCAGTAAGATCTAGAAGCCTTGAGAAAACCCCGGCAGAGGGCAGAATCTTTATCCTTGGGGGCGTGGTCATAGCTCTTCGTTACAGTTCAGTCTTCCCACTGAAGTCTCCCTTCCGCACGCAAGGGAGTTGCATGCCCCCTCGCTAGGGCCATAGAGCACATGTTGCAATGCACAATGAATGGACTTTGTCCAGCTGGTTATTAGAATAACCTTGTCAGCACTTTGCAGGGAGTTTATCAAGGAGTTTTGCCAAACTATGATAAAGCAGCACATTGAGCAGGCTCTGATGGCTGGTAGGCTCGGGAGTGCCCGCTAATTGACAAGAACTGCACTTGTCAATCTTTTGAGGCCGTGGAAGTGGATCTCTTGTCTCTTCCTCCCTCCCGCAAGCCTTCCTCCACTGCTCTTTGGTAGATTCAGCATGGCCTTGCGTCCGCATCAAGCACACCTCCCACCTTTGTTCTCGTGTGTTCACTGAGTAATTAATCTCATTGTGCTGGTATGGAAATAGTCTATTAAAACACTCAGGCAGGAAACACGGAGAGGGAGGAAGGAGGATGAAGACTAGTAGAGGTAGGGAGGGGGGAGGGAGGGAGGCAGTAGTGTGCTGGTTTAATTGGTTCTTTCACTTAAGGATAGTTTGTCAATTAAGGAGATACTTAGAGAAAGTGATATTAATCCATATGGGTCAAAAGCAGCTATTAATTTTTAATCAAAACAAAATGTTCAGCAAATTGTAGCTCTGCTCAGTACAGATGCGAGCATGCCACCAGCCTCTTCCTGAAGGATTTGGGAGCAGTCACAAGAAAGGGCGGGTCGGGGCGCTGTTAGTTTAGAAAAGATGTGCCTCCTCATATGGCCCCTCCCACCCCCAGGTGAGCGCCTCACAGCCTCCTCCACCTTTCTTCTGCAGCATCTGTTGGCAATGCCTGACACACAGTAGGTACTCAGGGATGTTGCTTTTCTGGAACGCTTTGAATCCCTGTTATGTGTATCACTTTGAGGTATTTCAGGTAGGTTTTAGGCATGACATCTATCCTTCAAGTACTTCCAGTCTGATTGCGGAAATATCTGTGAATCTGTTGCAGAATCACAGATCAACTCTGCTAATCTCTACACTGACATAGTGCAGTAGGCATCATTTTTTTAATCCCCATTTGAGAGGAAGGTCACTGAGGCACAGGAAGTTTAGATAACTTGCCCAGAGTCTCACAGCAAGTACGGTTAGTCTGCTAGAGGCTTGCATTACCCAATATTGTAAGTGCCCCAGTGGTCCCAAGAGAGCTGGTGAGAGGCAGTGATGAAGGCTCCTGGATGGTGGTTAAAGGATGAGCTGATTTTGGAAGGTGCTAGGGAAAGATGCTCCCAGCAGGAGGAATGGTAAACAGCACAGTTTTGGGGGAAAGGAGTGAGCTTCTGGGTAACTGGAATATGAGGTTGGCCAGATTAGGCAGGTCTAGGTTAATATATTTTCGGGATCTTGAATGCCAAGGTGAGGAACTTTTGTTAGGTCACCCCGAAGTTTCTTATTGTCTATAGGTTGTTTCCCAGTATAGGGGAAGCTCCCTTTCCCCTATTTCAGCACTTGGGCATCAAGCTCTCTTCATTATCACTCTTACCTCCTCTGCCTCCCTCCATCTGGCATCTTTCTTTTCAGTTATGGCATTCTTAGCTTCTTTTGCTTCCCGTTTAAAAAAAGACAGCAGGAAAAGAAAAAAAAAAAATCAGGAAAGTACACCACCCAGCCTATTTCTACCAACTTTTAGAGATTGAATGAGGCTGCCTTCAGCTCCTTTCTTGTCCCCAGCCCCAGTTTGGTCCTTGGACTTTGAGAGGAAAAAACAGCAGGAGGACTTACCCTCAGGGAATGTTCTTCTGCCTCCGCCTGCTGACAAGAAGGCCGGCCGTAGGACTGTTTGGCTCCCTGACATTTGTAGTGATGTGATTTAGGGACATCGGGAAGGACTGTATCCCAAGGGTACCTCTCCAGGCTGCTGACGACTGCCTGAAACCTGTCACTAGGGGCAAAACCTCTCATTTCTCACAGAGAGATCAGGCTGCAAATGCAGGGAGCCTGGGACGAGCAACAGGGTGCAGTCACTCAATTTCTTCCCGTTGGCTGGAAGAAGCTGGGGACAGGTCAGGAGAGGCAGCATTCTTTGGATATGTTCTTCTTTGCTTCCTCAGGGTCTTATCACCTGGCCTCCTTGAGTCACTGGGCTGATGATAACTGGTGGTAATTGGCTGGGAAACAGCAGTGGACTGTACCGTGACAACAGAGGAGATAATGGGGGAGTAGAGGCCCATGTGAAGAGGACGTGCAGCCCTCGCATTCTGGAGCAGTTAGTAGGTGTTGCTGTAAACCAGGGAAGCGATCAGGATCCGCCCCAAGACTGCGCAGAAGTGTGAAGCTTAGACGGGCCTGGGCAGGTGTGCTGGCCGGCCTCGGGGAGGCGGGCCACGGCTGTCTGCACACCTGGGTACCGGGGCGGGGCAGGAGGAGGAGTTCAAGGAAGGCTGCTTGCTGGAGGAGGCAGACTGATCAGGGCAGCGCAGTGAAGACTAAAGTCCTGGACAGGAGGTGGGAGGAAGGAGGCGGATGGTACAGGCGGTGAGCTCAGCCCGTCTTCTGGACCTGGAAGAGGATGGAGGAAACAGAAGTAGCTGACTCTGTGTGGTTCACGGTAAAGAACGGAACTTGGGTTTCTTGACCAGCACGGGCATTAGGCTCTTCAGCAGCAGTGGAGCACATCTTGTCCGGGAAAGTGAGGGTCCGTAGAGGGATGCTCACCCGAACCACGCGTCCCTTGTGCTGAGCAAGAGGAAGAACTCCTGCATTAACCACGGCACCAGGTGTCCGGGAGAAATTGTTGTGTCACAGGGAGGAGGACATTTTTGGTGCCTAGTGATGAATATTAGATGATAACGTTAATTATGTAGTACTTATAATCTTGCCTATCCATCTGTACAGGCTCAGAACATTGTAGTAGTGAAATTCAGTATCTTCTATGTGAAAGGCAGTTTAGCTAGTCACATCTGTCTTTTGTACATTCCCTTATTCTTTCTTTTGACAGATGCTGATCAAAACCTACTGTGTGCTAGATCATAAAGTGGGCTCCAGGGACACAGCCACAGACAGAATGGACATGGTCCCTCGCTTAAAATTTAGTGTGAAATACAGCCTTTAAAATCTAGACTAGTCTTGTTTATTGGTTAAGATTTTCTTTGTGGATAAATACATGATTAATTTTGTAGCTATTCCATGCACATATGAATAAAATCAATAACTTCTTTTCACAGTTAAGAAATATCTAAATATCTATTAAATAAGATGTATTGATTTTAAAAATTGGCGGGAGACAGCGACATTAAGTAACAGATGAATGTGTGCGCGCGCGTGTGTGTGTGTGTGTGTGCGCGTGTGCACGCACAGTCACAACCTTGAAAAGACCAGTTGGGAGTCACGGTAGCATTTGAGGCCAGGATGGACACGATCCGATTCGTCCTTCAACAAGCTGACTCTGGCTGCTGTGTAGACAGTGGACAGTGGCAGGCAGAGCGGATGCAGAAGTCACGAGGCTCCCTAATGTCCAGGTGAGAGACGATGGTGATGCAGGTGGGCAGCTGTGGAGGTTGAGAGAAGAAAAGGAACTCTGTTCATTTCGGAGATCAAATAAGCAGGACTTGATTATTTGATGGAAGATAATGGGAAACAGCTGTCTACTTCCTAGGTTGGTTGTGGGAACTAAATGAGATATTATTAGCTTCGTTTTACAGATAAGGAAATAGAGACTCCAAAGTGATTGAGACAGAAGTCTGCCTCTGAGCTCCCCATTGCACCATGTGTGAAAGTGGGGTACACAGAGGTGGGCTTACCAGGAAGCTGTGGAGTTTAAACCTCAAGCCACTTCACTTGCCAGGACCTCTTCCAAAACCTAACACCTAATCTTACATTCATAACTTTTTGTTGTTTTTCTTAAAAAGCACCCCCTATAGGTGTTTAAACTTCAGCCTCCACAAAACCTCTGTCTTCCTCTAGCTGACTAAATATGACTCGGTTGAGTAGGACTGAGACTTGATGGGATGAGACCTAGGATGGGAATCTGACATGATACTTGGGGAAAGTGTTGATTTTAGGTGGGGATCATTAGGGAGAGAAAAAGATGCCATTTCGAAGGTGTGCATTTAACATTTCTTTCATACTTTATTTATTGAATACTCCCTTTTGTCAGGCACTGTATTTGATTTTTTTAAATAATTTTTTTTGCTATTATCTGGTGTAAACCTTATATGACCCCCTGAGATGGGTGCTTTCATTATCCCCATTTGATATGTGAGGAACCTGAACCCCAGGGAGATTAGATAAATGACCAAATTATCATTACTAAGTAGGTGAGCTGGGCTGGCTTCTGTAAGGCCTGACTTAGAAGTTTGAGGCTGTCCTTAACCCCCACTGCTGGCAGGACTGTTGTCCAAAACCAGACCCTCGGATAGTCTCTAAACTTACGTTATTAGCATTTCATCTCCTAGAGGTTAGAGGAAGCAAGGTCTAATTCTGCCCTGCTCCCCCTGAAAAAATAGTTGTTCGGTGAAATATCAGCAGGAGAAAGTAAGCTTTCCATCTTCAGATTAAAAGATTGAGACCATGTCTGACATATGCTGTAGACGAAGACAAGATTCTGAGGGTTAAGGGTTTCAAATGTTCTCTGAGGGAGAAGGGAAGCCCTGGAAGGTTTTCACCGTACAAGTAGTATAATCTGATTTGTGTTTTAAAGAATCACCATAGGGTAGTAATAGGCTGGCTCTTCAAGTACAGCACGAGACACATATGGCTTAGAGATAGCGGATGGGAAAAGTGACCTAGAGATTTTAGTGGAGACTTAACCATAATCTTGGCAAGAATGTCAGTTGCTTGAGGAAAAGCTAACAGTATTCAATGTTGTATTGTATTTTATAATGGCCAGTGAGGAATGTTTTTTACCCCATGCCCCCTCCCACCCTCCTGCATCTCTGAAGTCTGTTAGGAGAAGGACCTAGTTAGTGGTCTGCCAAGCTTCCCTAGGACCTCAGCGTCTTATTGAGGTGGTCATTACCAGCCCCACCTAGCAGTCTCTAGACTGTAAACCACCCAGCAGAGAAAGAGGAATATCAGAGGACCAGCTGCCATGTTTGGCCATCCAGACTCTGCTATTGAAACACAAACCCAGGAGACAGGGCAGAAGGAAGTAGGAACATTCAGTGTAAAGAAAGCCTCATGGTTAAGATGATCACTGGATTGAAGGTCTGCTTGATGGAGGGGATTAAACTTGACCATGGTGGCTATTACTGCAACAGTTTCCTATTCCACATATAAAATATATTTCTTATGGTCAACACTGTCTCAGCATATCCTGGGCAACACAGGATCGGAAGTATGTAAACTGAGACTGGACAAGCTTTAGGTATAATTATGTAGAGATTTAAGTCAGTAAGCAGACACAATGCAGTGTCTGAAAATAGGAGAGAGGGTAGGAGTGGAGAGAATCACGAGGGTAAAAAGGGCAGAGAGGGCTTCCCTGGTGGCGCAGTGGTTGAGAGTCCACCTGCCGATGCAGGGGACACGGGTTCGTGCCCCGGTCCGGGAAGATCCCACATGCCGCGGAGCGGCTGGGCCCGTGAGCCATGGCCGATGAGCCTGTGCGTCCGGAGCCTGTGCTCCACAGCGGGAGAGGCCACAACAGTGAGAGGCCCACGTACAGCAAAAAAAAAAAAAAAAAACAAACAAACAAACAAAAGGGCAGAGAAAGGGAAGCCCGTGGGTTGTGGATGTGGTCTTTATCTCTAACCCCAAAGGGAACAGCCACGTTGGCTTGGGTCTCCCCCTGTTCCCCATTTCTCTTGCCCTCCAGCCAAACCAGCAACAAACAGCATTGTATAGTAGTGTGTGTCAGAAATAAAAGCCATGGGGATGTGACCCCCGGCAGTGTGTTTTTACCCTGTGAATTTCCTGGATATCTTTACAGGGAGTCACTCCTGGGGAAGGGCAGGCTGGAAATAATATAAGGAGATCAAGAAGGAAGTCAAGCAAGTGACACCTTGAAACAGGCCAAGCGAAGCGGGCTCTTCCCCCCTGGGACAGTTAGAGTTATGCAGGGCTGTAATTAACCCAGCAGCCCACTGGATATGTCCATTTCACCTCACAAAGGCTGTTGAAAGAAGGATTCTTGAAGAAAGGGGCTCCAATTCAAATGGTATTTGAGTAAGTCCCTCGCTGGATATACTGTTTCTAGAGTTTATGGCTATAATCAACAAAACATGGCCATTCTTTCATGCAAGTTTTTCTTATGACTTTCCTAGCACTGACCTTTAAACAGAAAGAAAGAAGGCATCCAGAATTGGCTGGGGGTAGGATGGGGAGAAAAAGAGAGAGATTTATGGCTGGAATCAAATTAACGACTTGGGCTTCCTTCTCAGGATCTTGAAAATGTTAAAGGAGCAGGTGGGTCATTCTTTCATACATTGAGACTCTGATATATGTAAGAAAATTGTCAGTTTTGTATTCAAGTACCCCCAAATTACTGAATTGGCCTCCCTAACTTCAATTCATTTTTCTTTAACAAATCTTTTTTGCATGCCTCCTCTGTCGGGCACTATTACAAACACTACAGACGTGACTAGAGGTAATAGTGGGGAGAGATAGACAAAAACACATAAACATCTAGACTAATTAGTATATTAGATGATGTGTTATGATAGAAGAAAAATAGCAGGGTGGGAAACAGAGTAGGAAGGGATGTCATGTTACATACAGACAAGGAGGGCCTCACTGAGAAGGTGACGTTTAAGCAAAGATCTGAAGGAAATGAGACATGGATGTACGGGCGGGGGTTGGTTGCAAGGATTGGCAGCACCCCAGACACATTGTGCAAGAAATGCAAGGCCTCAGGTAGGAGCGTCCATGGTGTGTTAGGAATAGCAAGAAGGCCAGTGGGGTTACAGTGGAGTGAGGAAGGACAGGACCAGTGGGGGATGAGGGCAGAGTTGGTTGTTTGGGGTTCTTTGGTCTTGGCTTTGTTTTGTTTTTTTTTTTTTGGTTTGGGGGAGTAACTATACAATCTCAAAACTTGAAGACGCATTAGGGAGGCTGTCTCCTGCCATGAGTCTCACCAGTCACTGCGAATGGTTGAACGCGGAGAAGCAGAAAGTTTGCGTGTGTGACTGACTGGTGGACGTTTTATCGGTAAGTGTTCTAAAACATCCTTTAAAATAATTACCGGCCCCTAAAAACGTGTTTGTTAGCTACAATGAGGAAAGCTTTGTTTAAAGGGGTTAGGGAAACTCACCATCCATAATCAAGAGTTCAACACAGCAGTCTGCATTTTTAGGGTAATATCTCTGTAAGTAGAAACAGGCGTATCTGGAGAAAGACATTAGTTTCTGAGGTCTGGCCAGCTCCTGTTCTTACCCCTCTGTCATCTCTGATTGGATTAGACGTCACAGAAAATGCCTCAGATCCTTGTTTCATGTTAAGTTTAACCCCTCCAGTTGAATACCATCCTTGTGGAGCTGAGCGGAGAGAAATTAAATTTCTCTCACCGGAGCCATGGCACTGGCTGAGGTATCAAGGGTCTACATCAGTAAACTTGGTCAGTTACAAGATGTATGTCCTTCCCGAGGCTCTGGAGCTGTTAAGTTGGCGCTTTCCAATCACGGTCTGATCTTTCATTTTAATGTAATGCAGTTAGACAACCTAGTTATTCAGGCGTAGACTTCTCTGGTTTTCATTATCCCTGAATAACATTTGATGCTGAAATGGGGAAGACGGGAAGGAGGGGGGAGGGGAGCCCAGCATTTTTCACAGCTTGTGTGAAATGCTTAATATTTGAAAGTCTTTAAAATATACTGTACACAGACATTCCAATTTTATAAGGCTAACATAACATGTTCAAAAGTTTTATGAATTTCGGCATGTAACGAGAGTCCACGTTGGCCTATTTTAAATAAGCCATAATGGCCTGGCAGCAAACCTGCATAGTTAGCAAATGCCTCCTCTGTTTATGAGCAGCCATGCCTCAGCAGGTCACTACAAAATACTAGCTTTATCAGTTTCCGTGGCCTCTGCGAGTCAGTCTGTGTGCCGATTTCGGCGTGACTCTGGTTTTACAGGCCCGAAACCAAGGGCATCGCGATAAGGTGATACTGTGCTTGTGCTTTGATTTTAATGAAATGGTATGACTCTGAGTTGCTTGAGAATATGTTCGGGCCTCTTATATCCCATCGGGAGGCTGGGTCTCTTAAGTGCTTTTCACAGCGCAGGGCCACACAGAGCAGGCTCACCCTTTCTCCTTGGAGCCTAGTGTTGTCAGAGCCCAGAAGATGTATTTTTTACTTCCTCGGGGAAGTGATGCTTTTTTTAGGTGAGGATCTCCTTTCCATAAAAGTCAAAGCATAAAATGTGCTGGGACAAACCCAGTTCTAGCCCGTCAGCCATCCTGTGTCTGATGTATCAGGTACAGTCGTGTTTCTTAAAGGTGAGGGCCCTGTGTTACGAGCTCCCGCATTTCAGGGGAATTGGCTAGCTCCCCTGATAAAATCACACCGCTTCTCCCGCAGGGCAGAGGGGGAAGATGTTCTGTGTGTTAAAAAGTGGCTCAGGCTTCGAGTGCAAACTCTCTTGCCCTTAGATTCACCTTGGCCCCGGCGATCCCTCAGGAGTCAGCAGCCACATCACAGACTGGTTTCGGGGGACACTCCAAACCCCTTTGCGCTCTGGCATCAAAAGCTCCTTTAATTACAAATAGTGCCATAGAGAACAGGCTGGAGCATTGAAATAAGACTGATCTAAAGGCTGTGGGCCAAAGAATTCTCACAGAGGGTAACATAATTAGGAAATCTGACTCACGAGATAAAGTTCACTCCCTTTCATTGCGGGGCCCCAACCAGCGTTCTAGCCTCGCAACAGCCGTCACGTTGTAAGCCCGGCCTCCCCAGGGGCCCCCGGCCCAGTCCTCATGCTTCCAGAAGCAGACTCCAGAGTCTCCCAGAGAACAGCAGAAGCTTTCTTCCTCTTTGTCTTAGAACACTGCCCCCCAAAACTTCCTTTGAATGTGATGTGCCCCCTACACGTCATTGAAAGCTTGGCTTTGGTTAAGTCTCTACTCTTCCTTTTGAGATAAGGAGTGTATAAGTATAACCACCCACGGCGTCATGTGAAACTCCCTTATATTTACCTCATTTATTCATCGTGTTTAGGGGAGGCACTGTTCAGGGTGGGCAGTTCACGATCATGATTTTTTTGCCTTTAGTTATATTCCCTCTCAGTCAGTGACGTCCCCAGAGATGTCAGAACTCATGCAGGAAAACCCATTTAATTAGGACCCACTGCGGGGAACCAGGAAACAGATCCTAAAGTACTTTATGGCGGAAGCTGTTGATCAGGAAACGGGATATTGTCCTTTCCCACAGTATAGGTCTGGCTCGAACTCCTTTGGGGAGATCTGGGGGCCTGTCTCCATCTCCACTGAAATGGAGCCTGTAACCTTCTTCCAGTCAGGTTACCCCAGAGGGCAGTGACATCTAGATCTGCTTTTTTATTTGTTTGGCGTTCTCTTTTTGAAGATGTAAGCGGCAGGCCTTTAGCCCCTGGAAGCTCTGCCCAGAGGCCGGGCATGTTGGACATTTGCCAGTCTGATGTACGCGGGGCCTCCTGTCCACACTCTGTCTGCTGCCCCTTGGCCAGATAGCGAGTTACCAGGTTTTTCTTCAAGGCAGACAAACCTTAACCTTACCTGTGCTTAATGTGTGCACTCTTCATTTGGGGAAGAGGGGAACTGATTGAATGCATGTTCTCAAGTGGGATTGAATCCAGTCTTTTCTATCCTCCATCCTGGGCCCAGGTCCTGTGAAGCACCAGCCCCCCTCCCCCCGCCCCGAGCCAGAATGATCTCTCCCCGTCTCCGTTAAACCATAGCGTTTTCTCTACACCTTTTTTTCCCCTTCATAACGTTGACTGCTCTTGTTTCTAGTTAGTGCTTTTCACCCTAGTGTTCCAAGCTCCATTTAAGGACCTAAATGGCTGGGACCACCTCTTCTACTTATTTCCCTCACAGCACTTACTCATTTATAACTTTGTTAATTCTCCCCGCAGCGCCTCACACACAGTGCTGTTCAATTACAGCATTTTCACTAAGTCTGTCTGAAAAGAAAGAGGCTACCAGTGGGTAAAGCGCTGTGCTGAATCCTTCGAGGGCCACAGGAAGTGTGAATGAGACTCTCAACCCTCAAGGAATGTATAGTCTCAGGGGGGATAAAGAGGATATGACAAAACTACGTGAAGAGTTAACTAATAATACGGTTCCATACAGGATCTGTGTCCAAAAACGATAAGAAAGTGCTAATGATGATCACGAGAGCTTGCACGTGTTTTGCCCATCCCCATAGCACCTCTGGGAGGTAGATGGCACTAGGCACTCTTAGTCTAATTCCCTTGTCTAGGGAGTGAGGGTAAGTGACTTCTCCGAGGAGCGGGGGTGAGGAGGGCTGGAATTCAGACAGCCTTGCGTGCCCCAGTGCAAGAGCCAAACTGTGTCTCAGAGACTCTGCCTCTCCTCTCTCTCTCACTGCCCTGCTTGACGCGTGCCTGCTTGGTGCCAACCCTGTAGATGTATTAAGGAAGTTAAACGTACTGCTCACTGCCATTAAACGAGATCACAGACAAAGAGTCTTTTGAGCAGCGATGACACTTTGCCGTTTGAACCAGAAAGGAATTGTCCAAAGACAATCAGTCCCTGGACACATGAGTAAATTAGAGTTACCACACGCTGCTTGTTTGTTATAATGGCATAAAAGTACACGCCAGCTTTTCTAAGGCATGTGCTGAGTGGACCGTTCCCAGAGACTTTAAAGTGGAGATGAGATTGCCATCTGGTTTAGGTATTCATCTTCATGAGGTCCGGAGGCCAGAGTAAATGCCCTTCTGCGGTGCTCAGACTACAATGTGTCCACCTGCATTGTCATTAACTATCTCTGTAGTAACAGACCTAGGTTCGGATTCTGGGTCTACCACTTAAAAGCTCGGTAGCCTGCTTAGTTAACTTCTCAGAGCCTGTCTTCTCATTGGTAAAACAAGCACGATAATGCCTATCTCAGAAAGTTATTGAAATGATTAATTATGGTGAGTGTAAACATCAGTGCCTGATAGTACTCAGTAACTATGGTCGTTGTGAGTATATGATTTTATTTTATTTTTCCCCCTTAAACGTTGCCTCTATCATCTCCATCACCCCCATTATGTAGAAAATAACTTCCAAACCTCCAAAGGAAGCCTTCTGCCGAAATTTAAATCAAAGCTAGAACTCAACACTTTGAAAAGGAGTATTTGCTAGAGGACAACCAGGCGTTTATAATTTCTGATATTTAATACCTAATTACCCATCTTCCCAAAAGTCTCCAGTTGTGGAGAATATGACAACAGATCAGGAAGCATGGCGTGTAAGTATATTATTACATCCCTTCCTGAGCCATTGAACTTGAATTTACATTCAGAGCCGGAGACCCCAGAACTCTTCCCCAAAAGGGAGCAATTTAAGAGAGTTGAAATAGCCTCTCCTTTCAGGGAGGATGCCAAGTCTTTTCTGGGTTTCCTGTAAGTCCTAGAGGATAGGCTATTTGGGTAAAATCTAGCTGCTTTGACCTGTGGAAAGAAATTGCCATGTATACTCTTTATTTTGACCTCCTAGCCCTCCTGGACAGTTCCAGACTGGCTCCAGGCGTTAGGAGAACAGTGCTATCCTCTCCTGTAGAAAATACTCCTTTTAAATGAATCAGTTTTTGATCACCTCTTCCTTTCCCAGGCATATTTTTCAGTTGCCCACAGTGGGATCAGTGAGGGGCGGAGACATAGCCATCATGTAGATGAGTTCCAAGATATTGTCTTCTCGTTTAAAGAAAGACAGGCATACCAGATTTGCCTGCCTGTTCCCAGGGAGGGAGAAGAAACGGCAGGCAGGTGGTGTGGAGAGAAAACCACACCCAGAAGTCACTTTTCCAGCCTCCCTCAGTTACTCATGAGGAAACTAACTTTGAGTGTCTTCTTCAAGGTTAAGCTCCCTGATAGTGGATGGAACCTGGCCGGAGGCTGTGAACTTTGCACAGAGGGCATCCACAGAGTCGCCCCCTGCTCAGTGGGTCACTGCCCTCCCATTACTCTGCCAGCACGTACCTGATTTGGTTGACATTTCCATAATTAATTTATAACATCAGTAACCCCGAGATGAGCCTATTTATAGGTTTGTGCAAGCTGGGTAAGAATATAGATTAAATCTTGGGTCATTAACATACTTTAAGTACTTGGGAGAGTTTTGTGATTGTCAGATAATACGATTAGAAGGCCTCCACGCTTGGTATGTACTGGCAATCCACAAGTTTACTTCCCTTCCCAAGCTCAGAAACAACAAAAGAGAGAAAAAAAAAAGTGTACACCCCTCCCAACCACCAGAGATCTTGGGTTGTCATCGGGAACAACTTTATCATTCCACCTGCCCCCGAACTTGACCCGGGTAGGCAGTGATGGCCCGAGTGAGCGCCTGACAGCTGCTGCCCAACAGCTTGAGGATCCCTGAGACTTGGTCCTGACCCTCAATAAAATAGCATGCGTGTCCCCAGCAGCCCTGCAGGGAGAATTGCTGTGACCGTCCACAGCAACAGAGATGAGAGTGTGAGAAGGGCAGCCTTTATTTGAAAGGATGTTATTATGACTCGGACTGCTCTGTGGACCCAGTCTTATTTCCTTTCTTCCTTTTTATGTTCTGTTGTTCTGGTCGTTACTTTTTTGAAAAATAACATGCATTGCTTTTCTATTATAAAAGTAACATTTTCAATATCAAAAATAAAGATCAGTACAGAGAAGAAAATAAAGATCACTCATAATTCCACCACCCAGAAACAACCACCACTAAATTTCTGTGTATCCTTCTAATATAGTCTTCATTCTGACATCCCACTAGCAGAGCTGCTCTCTAGACAGGGAAGCCTCCCATTCAGATGCTTTCTTTGGCAGATGTGTTTCCTTTCGAGGATAGCATTGTATGCTCTGGGGGTCAGAGTTTTCCACCAGTAACGAATGACTAGTGCCTCCCCGTCCCACCTTCAGGAGCATTCTCAGAAAACCACCACCCAGAGATGCGTTCCCCCCCGCATCTCCTTTCCTTTTAAATTTACTCAATCCCCCCAGCCCTCCATAGCCTGTTTGCCCCGTATCTGCATCGGCAGTGACACCACACGTCATCCACCCCTTCCTTCCTCTTTAAGGCCATAATTTCTTTTAAATCTCTCATGAGTCTTTCATGTCATTCTCCAATGCATTGTTGGTGGTCCTTACTTGTTTTTTACTTTTGCTCTAGTATTTTTTAAAATATCAAACTGGCTGCAAAACTCTTCAAATCAAACTGAAGTCAGTATGGATAAGATCATCATTAATGACGACACACGTACACAAATAATTACAAATTTTAGTAGTTTTTTTTTTTAATGAATTTACAAACATTGAGCTCCTTGAAAGTAAAGATTAGATATTATTTCGCCAGACCCTTAACACAGTACTTGGCATATTATAAATACTTGATTAATATTTATTCAATTAAGGTGAAAATGAAGAGGAAATTTAATTACCCAGTCTACTTTTTTATCTCAGTAGTTTAAGGGCAGACCAAAAGGAGGTCACATAAAAATGATGAAAAAACAGTATCTTAGAACAATTTTTAATGGTATATCAGTGCGTTTTTTTGTGCTAAGCTATCACTATTAACCCAAGTGAGGACCCTTTATAATGATTTTTTAAAACCTTGATGATGCCCTTTTCACTTCTTTCCTAAATGAACATTCATATAAAGCCATAAAAATCCCCTTGGAGGGCTTTATGAATTATTGCGGTATAAGATGCGGAAAAGGCCATTTGCAGCCCTTTGTTTTATAGAGCTTGATTCTGAAACCTAGCACCACGCTGACCCTCCCGGGGGCATTACTCTGAGGCATGGAGCTTTTCCTGGGGACAGTGAGCACGGACCTTCTTCCCAAACAGCCCCGAACATGTCCTACACGTGCCGTTTCCCCCAAGTCAGCAATGTCAGCCCCAGCCCTGCCCTCCGCGAGCAGCCCAGACACATGTGGGGAAGGGGAGCAGACATTAATAGTGATACATTGAATAGCTCTTCTTCTGTAATGTAGATTGATTTTCAGTTTGTCTGCATAAATCTCTTTTGCTATATGACTCTGGTCATTTAGTACTTGAAAAGAATGATGCCAAAGACTAGACACCTGGCCTAGATAGGGCATTGGTTTTCAAATTCTTTTTACCTGCTGAGCTGTTCTATTTCTGTTAGACGTGGGATGGGCATCGAAGCCTAATCCATTATAAACAGAGATGGGGGTTTGAGTGCCCGGAGCTTCCCCCCAAGCACTGTGCTAACCCGAAGTCAGCATCTTGGAGATCACTTTGAAAAACCCCCAGGCCTACAGAAACCAAGACAGAAGAGGCTGAAAGGGAGGCACAGGAAAGAAAGATGTCATGAAAATGATAAAAATAATTGTAGCTTACTTTTTTTTTTTTTTTTTTTTGCCCTAAAGTGTGAGCTTCAGCAAGCTTACTTTTTTAGAGGCCTCCTGTGTGCTAGGTACCACAGTAAGTACCGATTTGCCTCAAAAAAAAAAAAAAAGGGCAAATTGTGACGTCTAAGGCAGAGTATGGCGTTGGCTTCCTGAAAACACTTGAAAAGGATATTGGATTGTTTGCAGGCAGGCAACAGGCCAGATAATCTTGAAGCATCTCTCTCTCACTACAGTTGACTTTAGCCTCCATTGCTCTGTTGGAATAGACCTCTCTCAAGTGAGATCAAGAAAAAAAATAAGTAGAACAGAAATGTTCACTCTGTGTGTGTGTGTGTGTGTGTGTGTGTGTGTGTGTGTGTGTGTGTGAGATCCAGGTCGTCATGCACACTGAATTGCATGTAAGTTAACACATCCACCACAGTAGGTGTACCGTTTTACGGGTAATTCAGAACTTTGAGGTAGAAATAGCTCAGAAAAAATGATAAAACAACAAGGTATGTGCCTTTGTCAAGATAGCTGGCTGTACCCTTGAATGCACGTTTTGACAGATCATAAATTCACAGAACAGAGCAAATCCTTACGCCTCACCTAGTTCCAGTCCCCTCTTGTCACTTTGGACAAAAGGTTGTCCGAACCGACTCAGCAGGGGGGCCCACTTAGTCTCCTTTCCATCTTCATTTCCTGAGCATCTTTGGATGATGCGGTTGACCAGAACCCCAAGACCAGATGCTCCTTCTGCCTGAGGAGCACCTGATCAGCTAGTCCATGAGTCAGTCAGTCCACAGCCCCTGTTCCATTCTGGGTCCCCAGTCGGGGTCTCTGTGTGGAAGGAAAGAGGAGGAAGGAGTGGAAGCTCCAGGAACTGAGTGGAGTTGGGAGATTAGCGGGTGGGCTGCCAGGAAACGATGAGAGTGTGGGAGCTCAGAGAATATCATTTCCAGGCTGATCAGAGAAGGGTTCAAGGAGCAGGAGGGATTTAAGCAGCCTCAAAGGTTGGTGGTATTTGGGTAGCTCAGTTGGCAGCATGTACATTGCTCTTGTTGGCACCACACACATATGACGGCCCTGAGGCGTGTCTAGGGGAGTTGTGAGGTCACGCTGAGGAACCCCATGAAGGGCGTGCCCAGTGTGGACCACAACAAGCGCTGAACGCCCGGCGACAACATTTGGAGCCTTTAAATATTCTTGAGCAGGGAAGGGACACAAGGAAAGCGGTGAATCTGGTTCAGCTATTAACAATAGCCAAATACAGAACTGAGGGCTCAGGGCTTATGTGCCCTCCGAATTGTGGATTTGCTTGGAAAGCACAGTGTGAGGAAAACCCCAAAGGAACAAGGTTCTTTCTTTTGGAGCCCTGACCGAGGGAGGCACAAGTGAGCAGTTAGTTCTCTCATCGGACCAGCATTTTCTAACATGAATAAAGCGGCGTGATGGGTTCGTGGTCATAGCAGGCTTAACAACGAGAGCGAACTGGCCGTCGGGAATTTCTCTCGCAGCGTCCTGACTTCCTGCAGAGCTGGTGCTGAAGTGGGGGGAGTAGGTCCTGCCGGGTCATCCCCCAAGCCACCTCACATTCAGCACAGTCCCTTTGGGTCCAGTTCACACATCTCACTGGGGCCCATTTAACCGAGCTGGGCCTGTTGCAGACCTTCAGATATTTAATTTGTAAACACTTAATAAAGCACTGTCAGTAGGTCGACTTGTCTTCTCCGTCGGCCACATCAAAATCAATACATCCCGTGGGTGTTCTGCCGTGATTGTCTGGGCTGGGGAATCTAATAGGATTAAGTGTTTGGGGTCCTATCTGAAGCCACAGTCCACAGTCCTAGTTAGATGAGGTTAAAGACTGGCTTGCCATTGTGGAGGCGCGACTGCTTAGGGGTCTGAAAAATCATTAAAGCTTGTCCTCTTAAACGTTGATTGTTCCCTGGTGATTTATTGACAAAACACAAAAAAGTGCTCTATACTGCACTCTAATTATATGTATGAGGCCATAAGATCTCATGGGAAATTAAATAAAATTTACAGCTTGATGGTTTTATGCTCCTGGGAGACATACCTTCTTAATAAGATCTTATAGCTGGGAATATTTATGAGGTTAAAGTCCGTAGGCTTGAGCAAAGACCTAACCTTTCCGTGGGAGGGGGAAGGGGGTGCGTTTTGATTTCCTTTAAGATAAATGATTGTAATGAAATTTCAGGGGTTGAGGAGGAAATGTTCAGTGAGACACATCAAGCGCTCCTCCCCGAGACCTCTGGAGGACAAAGCCGAAAGGGCATGGGGACTTACTGCCACCATTTATCTCACACAAGGCTCCGGGTGGTCCTACCCACCACCTAAGCTCTCTGTGGCTTCCTCATCTGATCAGCCCCCATCACAGTCTGAAAGGGAGGGAAGATCCTAGTTAAGGGCAGTTATCTAAGAGGTCAAGGAAGGGGAAAGAACTTGAGGCAGGAAAAAGGGGAGAACCAGAGAGAGAGAGAATATGAAGGGGAGTCACACTGATGCACTTGAAATCCTAAAAAGCAGTTTCACATCTTCAAACAGCCCCAAAGGAGTTACTGGACATTTGCTGTTTTACCAGATCCCTTTCTCTTTGTGTCAAGGGGTGGCTGGGGCCCAGACCCTGTTCCCGTAAGCGTTACAATGTGCTACTTGGACAAAAGGTCAGAATATAGTAGTGGTGAGGGTGTGGAGGGAGCTTCCGCAGGTGGCTTAAAGATGGGAGTTTCTTGACTCTGAAGAGGGTGTTTACAGAGGTGCCCATTATAAACTGTCCCCGCAATTTTTGTTACTCTCGTCCCAAACTCTACCCTGGACCCAGCTTCCTCATCTGTAAAATGAAGAGCTAAGGCTAGATGATTTTAAGGTCCCTTCCAGCTCTAAAATACTATTTTATGGTTCTAGAATTTATGTAGGAGAAAAGCATTTCTCTCCATCCCGTGCTTTAGTCTTCCGAGTGAAAGTGAGATGTCTCATCCATTTAGATAGAGCAGCTCAAGCCCCAGGTCTCAGATAAAAAGAGAAGAAAAAACACTTATTAAAGATAGCTAAGTTCCCCTGATAAGCAGCAAGTGAGAAATCCCTGATTTAATTTAAATATGATATTTCTGTCTTCATTAATTTAAAGCATGTATATGATAATGTATCCTTTTTTATTTAGTGGTCTGTCCTGGAGGGAAAGAAAGGCTTGATTGTGAAGCAGAGGGGTGAAGGTTTGGATATGTTTTAATAAAGATGAGTATCCCTAAAAATGCTTGAATTATATGGAAGTAAGATTTGTTGCAAGTTACAAATCAAAGCCTGAAATGTCACTTATCTCCTAATGATACTTCTACACAGATTATTAATTTCATTTTAGAAGCCCCATGAATGTTATATTTAATGACATTGATTAAACATCTTGCTGCCATCTACCCATCCATCCTTTTCGTTTTCAAAAATCCGTATCGGAATTTAACAAAAACAGCTCATAAATGTGTATTTTACAGCCTAGCAAAGTCGACTGGTTCCCCCACTCTGCTTACAAGCAGACCCATCTTGAATCCTGGGCTTGGGCCGTTTCTATTCTTAGCAGTCGGGCTTTTCTAAACTGACCTTGTGTTTTGTTACCAGAGTAGGATCGGGGGATTTATTTGGAAGAGCATTTGTGGCTTCTGGAGCTGCAGAGCCGCGAGGGGGGCTGTGGTGTGGCCGGGTGAGCCCCTGACTGGGAATCAGGGACTCCGCTTTCATTCTGGCTCTTAGACAAGCCAGTTACCTCCCTCTTCTGTGTCCTGGGGATAATTACAGCCTCCCCTAGTTGGCTCACGGTGTCATTGCGGGGATGAATGAGATAATAGACGCGAAAGCTCTTCCAGCCCTTCGGAGGGAAGCAGTGTGGTCGTGGATTTAAGAGCCAGTAGAGAATAGAGTGGGATGATTGGTTTTGGATCAACCTCAGGCATTTTAGGAAAGGTTTAGGATGACCCTTCTGAAAGCAGGGAGAAAAGGCGTTTGGAAATAGGTCCACTGTGTTATTATTTATGGTACTTTTATCAGTAGAAGTACCTCTGGTTTCTCCAGACTCACACCTGTGTTTCCTTAAAGCCACTGTGGCCTCATTCCCCGCCTGGATTGGCTCCAGTTAGAAGACCCCGTTTGTTCCTGTGGCATTTCCCTCACAGTGACGTTTATAGTTGCTGTCATTTTTCTCTGGAGAGGATGCTGGCACCTGGATCCCCATGCCAGGGCACAGCTGTGGCTGTTCCTTCCTCCAGGAAGGAGACATAAAAAGACATATTCTGAGGAATCTGAATCAACTCCACGTGAAAGATTAAGGGCCAGTCCCCAGAGGCTGCCACGTCCAGAAGAAATAACCTGTTACGGCTGGGGGGACTTGGGGGCGGGGAACTCAAGGATAAACAGTTCTGCAAGAGCGGATAACATCACAGGGGAAATCACTATTAAATCAGAAGCGGGCCTCTGTCCGAGGAAGCTTACCACAAATGTGCAGGAGGCTTGGGTGGTGGAAGCAAGGAGCAGGGGCGGTGAGGTTCGTGCCCCTAGGGACGAGAGGGTCAGCCCGAGAAGGAACAGGTGCTGCCAGGTCTCCCCGAGAGGGCCGGTGCATCCCGGCAACAGGGCGCAGAGGGGCAGGGTGTAGCTTGTGGAGTAACACTACCTGGACTCACTTCTTGTCTCTCCCAGTGCCCTCAGGGAAGTTACCAGACTTTGCTGATCTTTGAATTCGTCGTCAACACCAGCCCTGTCCCATAGGGACCTTGTGAAGGTTGAGTGAACTACTAAAGTAACGTGTGTGACCTGCTGAGCGCAAGAGCCGGGCCCGAGTTAGTGCCTAATAAACGTTACCTATTGGCAAGTGTCTGGGTAGTAGCGCCTCAGTCAGGGGTTTTTGTTGTCGGTGGTGGTAGTGGTGGGTTTGGGTTTTTGATTTTTTGTCTTACTGGTTTTGTATTTTCTCTAAAAAAAGAAAACTGTAGAACGGCATCTCTTAGAAATCTGCAGTGGACGGTAGTTGGTCTGCTCTGCAGGGCCTTTCATTGTGGGCATGGTGACAAACTGGTTTTAAGTGACAGAGTATGTTAAGTGAGGCTGGCTGTTGGTGACGGCCCCGCCCTGTTTGGGGGATGGGGAGTGGGTGTGACCGTCACTGGGACGGGACAGTAGCTGACGAGTGAAGACCTCCGGCATGCTGTGACATGTTCTCCAGTGACTTGTTCTCCCCCTTTTTCTGACTCATTTCTCTCCCATCCCCCTCCTTTCCTCCTCTTCCCTCTTCCCACCGCCCTCAACACCCCCTCCCAGCCAGCCCTCCCTAGCGTGCTCCGGCACTGGGGATGTTGCATAAAGGGAAGATATGGCATGTTTACAGAGAGAATTTTCAAGAAGTGTTAATTTAATATGCTAAAGTGTTCCCTTCAGCATTTTACCTTTCTTGTTGTTTTCACAAAACAGCCAAGACTAAATAATGAGCCCAGGGCTGTGCCCTTTGGTAGCGTGATAGCTCATTACCCACTAGCGGCCTCCATCTGCCCTCATGGCTGCATGGGGAGCCATTACGATTATGATGGAAATCTCAGAAGCCATTACCAAGATGCAACAGAGGGCCTACTGCAGACAGCCTAATGGACTAATTTGTAATTGGGAGAGGGAAATGAGTTAGCGAGCTGGGGCCGCTTTTGATGAGAGTGGAAGTGCGCATGCGAAATGTGATAAATGAATAGGAATGTGCGTTTGCGCAGTGGGCTCTACAAGGCTTTCCATCTCTCCCGGGGATTGGAGGCGTGCTGACAAGCCGTGAGGCGCGAGGAGGAGAGGGCTCGGGGGAGGCAGGCAGGATTCAAGGAGAGTAGCTAAGGATAAATCGGTGAGGAAAACTAATGGCAGTAAAATCCAAGGAGATGACTGCATCTGCCATGAAAGTAGTAATTAGGAAGCATTTGGTGTGCGTGTCTTTAACCATTAAAATAGGGAGAAGGGGGAGGCCTGGC
>NW_020175079.1:1881616-1954116 GCF_003031525.2 Neophocaena asiaeorientalis asiaeorientalis
GCCAGCCCCTTGCAGAGGGCTCTGATGGGAGAGCGTCCTCAGACCTGGTGGTCCACACAGATTCTGCCAGCTCCACACACAGCTCGTTCCTGAATCACCACGAGAGCCCTCTCTCCCAGGAGCCACTGGAGATCCCGCAATGGCAAGGCCCTGCAGGCCCAGAGGCGGCCGTTGTGCAAGGGAAGGAGCCCAGGCTGAGGGTGCCAGACCACCAGTGGCTCTAGGCCAGAAGGCTTCCTGTGCTGGGGGGCTGGAGAGTCGCCTCGTAAGCACCCATGCCCAGCTCTCCAAGCTGAGGAGTGCTGGGTGCAAGCATAGAACATGGGGCTGATTTCCAGAACCCAGCACTTCCTTCTGTTTGTCAGTTAGCTCCCCAGATCTCAGCAGGCGGGTGGAGAGAGTGCCAGGCATTCCCAAGGGCAGCCCGGGGCCTTTGTTGCCTCTCAGGCTGATGTGGCCTGTTGACCGCGAATCCCCAATCTGTCTGAGACCATGTCCTTCTTGGAACTGTCCTTGTTTTACTTGTTTTCTCTGCCATGTAGCCTCTCAGCTCTATTCTGACCTCCAGACTCTGGTGTCCTTTCCCATAAGTCAGACCTTCGTGTCCCTAGAGCTGCAGCCTTAGTGCGTCCCTTTCTCCCAGCAACCTGCTGTCCTCAGCCTTCCTCTGGATCTCACTTTTCCCCTGGGGCGGCCTGATTCAAGCCTTCAGGGTTGTCCTAGCACTCAGGGCTCTTCCTGCTTCCAAGCATTCCCATCGCTTTGCCTAGGAAGACCTTTCAGCCTTTCTAAACAGCCTGGGGGAAAACATATAATCCTTCAGGGAAGAAGGAAGCAGTGGAACCAATTAATTGAGCCCCATCCCGGGGCTGGCAGAGCACCTTACCAAGGTAAGACGCCAAGCGGGTTGTCTCCTGCCCTCAGTCCCACCTCTGTCCCAGGGGCTCCCTCTCCTCATAGCATTCCCAAGTACATAGGAAAACTTGCCATTTTCTTCACCAGCCACCAGAAGGTAAGATTTCTAATTGGCTCCCTAACGGGTTGATGACAGTCCTGTTGAGCAAAATTTAATTGACAACCGATGTGGTTGATCACATGATTGATCCCACCTAACTCTGAGAAGGAACCTGAGGAGACCAGCCGAAAAACACAGATACAGTGAGACCCCAAACAGCTCAATCTGGGAGAAAGCAATCCATCAATAAACGAGGCTGAGAAACACTCTCAAATATTATAAGCTAAAGGAAGTTATTGAAAAAGCATGAAGTGTGGTTCTGATTTTCCTAGATGTCATGGAAAGGGGACAGCTGAATGGATGCCTTTGGCTACTAGCAGAAGCATATCATTGCGTCAGGAGAAACTGACTTTTTCCCAGCCAGTGCCTGCTGTTAAATATACCATCAGTTATGCTGTCAGTGTCCCTTAAACCAAGAGCCTCATCAGACACGCCCATCGATATTAGAAGATCGAGGTTTTCTATAAAGAGCTATTGCTTAGATGTCCTTTAGTAAAAGCCGCCCCCCCCACCCCCACCCCGACCTGTGTCAGCCCTGGACGAAGCCCTGGAGAGACTATAAAATTCAAGGGCCTGCTGTGCCCAAACTCTCATTCTAGCGAGGCAGACCTGAACTTGGATAACTAGTTCAGTTACATGGACAGTAACAGAGGGCTTGGAAGACACACAAGAAGTCATCAGCCGGTTTGACAAATATTTATTGAGTACGTGATGTAGAGCAGACACCGACCTAATCACTGGAGAGAGAGCAGTACATAAGTGGCATGGTCCCTGTCCTGGTGAAGCTTACGGTCTAATTCTGACCCAAGGGGAAGGAAGAAGGTCCAGGGTGGGAGACAAGGGGGGTGGTATTTGAGGTGGGCTGTGATGCTAGAAGTTCCCTGGAAATCACCAGGAATGAGATATCCAGGAAAATCCCGAATGTTTGGAAATTAAACAGATTTCTACATATGGGTCGAAGAGGAAATTACAAGGGAAATTTGAAAACATTTTAAACTGAATGGTAGTAAGAATACTGCGTATCAAAATCTGTGGGTTGCAACTAAAATAGTGCTCAGAGAGGAATTGATGGTTTTAAATGCTTATATTAGAGTAGAGGAAAAGCCCAAAAATCAATGACCTAGGTTCCACTGTGAGAAGGTAGGAAAAGGAGACAGATAAACCCAAAATGAGAAGGAAGGAAATAATACAGCAGAAATTATAGAAATGGGAAACAGACAGTTGAGAGAAAACCTTAGCTAGACTGAACGGGGGGGAGACACACCAATACCAATATATCGAGAGTGAAAAAGATGTTATCAGTACAGGTCTTACAGACATTTAAAGAATAATCAGGATGGGAGTTCAACAAGCAGAAATGGAGAGCATGAAGTCCAAATAACAAGAGCTGCTAGTTATCTGTGGGTTTGGAGGGGCGTGGGAAGAGGGACTTGGCATAGAAGACAGTGAGGCTAGAAATTTCGCTTGGAATCAGGTACTAACGAGAATTGTCGCTTCCTGCAATGACCCAGGGCCCGGGTTCACGGTCCCACTGGCTGCTCCTTGCAGCACAGTTCCCGATGCACAGGTTCGGATGTGTTCTTTGACCAGTAGATGCCAAACCCAAGGACAAGTCACCACATGGGCCATAATGCCCTGCTTTCGGGGCACCTGAACTTCCTCAAAACATTTTTGCACATGGGACATTTTTGGCCAGTAAGTAACTCTTAACAGATCTGAGTCTGCCGCCCCCAGCATATGAGGAGACTTTGTTTCTCCCCTTCCAAACTATTAGGTCCTTGTCAGTTGGGCTCACAGGTTTCAAAAACGATCTGATGCCATCCTAAGACCATGCTGTCATCCTTGCCGTGATTTATATGCTTCTGGAAACGGGACTCTTTTTTTAAGATGAGTCTGAATGTTCATAGCAGAAGATGCTTGTCAAAGCCTAGCTGCTCACTTAACAGCTTCCGAGTCGGCAGGAGCCCACCCAACACCTAAGAGAGTGGGGTGGTGGCATGGGCTGACTTTCATCTACCTGCACCACGAGTCTGTGGACAAGGCCCTAAGCTGCTCAGCCTTTCACCTGCAGGAGTCCTGACTTGTCTCTGCTGCTTTGTGGTGGAACTGGTCCTTCTTTGCTCTCTCTTTCTCCTCTGCCCCAGTATCCACCTGAGAGGCGATGTTTCATCATAGCAAAGACCATAGACTGGAGGCAGACTCTGTGGTCCTGAGCAAGCTACCTTCCCTCTGTGCCCCTCAATTTACCATCTTTACTGTGAGCAAATTGAGAGTGGCTCACTCACAGGGTCATGGTGAGGAGTTAAATGACTTCACATACTTAAGAAGGGCCTAGGAGTGCGGGCGGGAAGGGTCAGAGCGGGTGAGTGTGCCCTATATGCGAAGTTGAGGGGCAGGGCTCTGGGCACCTGTGTCTTTATTCACCTGAGTATCCTTGTGCCCAAGAGAGCAAGGCATTCAATAGCAAATTTAAACACACACACACCGTGACAGGTTGACACCTGGTAAGTGCGGGAAGTATTAGGAAACCTCAGGCTTGGCTCTCGGATTCCTCGGGTTAATTACCCTGGCGGCAGTCCTCTTTGGGTGGGAAGCTCCACCCTGTCCCTCCCACTGTTGACCCCAAGTACCCTGGGTTGGACAGCAGCGGTTTGGTCAGGAGTCCCTGCCCTGCTGGGGCTGGCGTACACTGACCCTCAGTTAAGACTGAGGCTCTTGTGGGGTCCTCCAACCTTCTGAGACAGTAGATTTCATGAACTGGAAGCTTTCCCCTTCCCTAGAATAGCCAGGTGCTGGTTGCTTGTGCCATGACATCGGTGCAGGCAAGAGAGGAATATCTTGAAAGGGCAGAAAAACTGGAACAAGGATGGGGAAGAAGAGGGAGAAGAAGCCCTCATGTGGGGCTTTGATTTCCGCAGGGGAGAGCGAGTTAGGCACTTGTGTTTGACCTGAGATTTCCAGAACACTCTCACGTGCATTATCTCACCACTTCCTTACTACAAGTTTGGGAGCAAGGGATGGCCTAAGTCAGGATCTGCACTGGAAATGAAAAAGCTGGAGCCCAGGAAGGCCAAAGGGCGTGCTCAAGGTCACATGGCTACTTCCAGACACGTTGGGGACCGGAGCCCAGAGGTGCTGCCTCTCGGGACTCCCCTCAGGGGGGTGTGGAAAGTCGCCGTGAACCGCCATCTGAGCAAACTGCACAACCCGCTCTTGGCAAAAGGACGGGCCTGGCCGTAGCAAGACCAGCGCAGAGCGCTCTGGGACCCTGCTGACACCGCATTTGAAACTCCGCCAGGGAAGGGGAACGTCCTGGAAGTTTACCCCTCTGTTGACTGTTTCTGAGAGACCGTTGTTCTCCGATGCTGGATTTAATGAATAAATTATAATAACTTTTGCATTTTTATCCATGTCGTGCGTGTTTATCTGCCCTCCCCACGTAATTTCCCTCTCCCCTTCTACATACTATATTTCTTTTCAAGCCACTGAATTTTTTTTTTTTTTTTTAAGTTCTCCTTCTCGGTAATTGCTGATAAAGATGCATGCCTCCTTGTTCTGCATTTGTAAGTGTATATGCTCAGCGCCAGGAACTCAGGGAGGAATGTGTGGAAGAGGGTGTGTTTCCACTTCCAAGGGGAGGTGACTCTTTAGGAGCTGAGAAGTGGAAAGGGGAAATGGTATATGACCCCTGGTGGTATGTGAACTCCTGAGCGGGTAGGAGGTGTCTTGCCTGTCTGTCTCCGGCACTGGAATAGGAGCTTACCTGCGGTAGCGTGGAAGTGCATCTGTGGAATCCATGTATCCATGAGCAGGCTGGGTGGCTGAGGGGCTGGATGGCCAAATGAGTGGATGGAGAGATGGATGTTGAAGCGTCAGAGTCAAGTCTCATTTGGCTGGTTGTGTGAGGGAGTCTTTACAGTTACTCTTCCTCTGGATTTCATTGCAGTATTTTGTCTCAGTTTTATTCTGCCCAATTCTCGGGATTTCTTTATGTTCTTAGTGGGAAAAGTTGCTTCTGTTATTTTTATGAAACATACTCTTTTCCCCCCAAGTGCTCAATCAGTGTAACCGTGATTGAGAGATCAGAGTGAGCTCCAGGAGGAAAGTTAACGAAGCATGAGAACAGACTGAATGTGACTTCTCACGTGCGGTCTTTAGGTTTCTACTCTTCCTACTGGTTTATCAAATAACCTTTCTTGGAAGGTCTACTAATTCCTTTGAAAAAAGATACTCATTTTTCATTGTGTTATAATATACTAAGCACTGTTATTACTAGGATGTTTTGAGAGACAGGGAACAGTCTTCAGAACTGCGATACAGTTCTAGGAAATTAAGTAAAATCCACTGACCAGATACAAATGTAACATGATAGGGCAGGAGAAGAAACAGTCTCTGCCTGAAAAATCAACCGTGAAAATAGTAAGGATTTATGTGCAGCAAATCCCGAAGTTAGAATTTAAAATAAATAAATGGAAAGGATGGTATGATGTGAAATCAGCTTCCACTCTGAACTAGGCATTCAAGACCCAGAATAAAAATGGTCCTCTTCATTGCAGAACTGATCTTGGTAGCCAACACCTCGTCTCCACCAAGAGCACTTTATTTGAGAATCAAGGGAAGTCATTGCTAAGAAAGCTTGTCTTCTTAAACCAGGAGTGACTTTCAAAGAAACAAGTATCAAATTGGGAAAACCCTGCTAATCTTTCCCTTCAGAGTCTAGGTTTGTGTGTGTGTGTGTGTGTGTGTGTGTGTGGCACTGGAAATGAAGGAAAGATTCATTATTCATTATATATCTTTTTTTTCCCTCAAAATTACTAGTAGTCAGACTCTGATAGAGTATTCCTTCTTTTTACCACTCTTGAAAAGCATAGTGCACCTCAGGTTGACTCAGCCAATAAACGGTCAACTTCCTAAAGAGATTGTTTGGGATCCGTGAGGAAGAAAACGCCAGGATCTGGGCGGTGTAGAGATCAGAGCCGTGATCAGAACCAGAAGGGGAGTTCGGACTGTCCCCGACTTTCTTCCTCTTTGTGTGAGCTCCCCACATCCCCACTGCCCTCTCCCACCCTTGACCCTCCAGTCCCACCAGCTGCTGGTTTTCCTTTCTCTGTAGCCTCCGACTCAAGGCCACTGAAGAGAACAGGCTGAAGGCCCCTGTATTCCCTGAAGTGATTCGTTGCTTAGTAGGAACTTCACTAAACTTCCCAATTGGAGTTTTCTTACTTTTGAAAATCAAACAAAGTTCAAAAAGTAAACATCACAGGTAGACGTCCCAGCCCAAAGCAGAAGAAAAATGTCTCATGTGAAATGTTTTGGCACAGAACAGAATTTATGAGCATTTTCAATGTTTTGATTTTTTTCCCCCAGTCACCGTTATTCCTTACCCCACCCCCAGAGTTAGGTGTGGAGAGAGTATGTTGGCTGGCTTCCATGGTGACACCGAAGAAAAGTCATTTTTTAAAGTAGGTTTCTACTGTGTTATTTCACATGCATGAAACATCAACATCTACGCTGTGTGGCTGTTACCCCCAAACGCGAAGACATATAAATGGCTGGAGTATTTTATATAAATAGACAAGTGGGGGTGATGTTTTCCTTGGTCTCGCGCCGACCCTAGTAACAAAAGTCTCTCAGTTACCCAGGGCACCTGGGCCGGAGCAAGGGAACAGTTCTGCTCAGTGTTAAACAACCTTCTCTCCTATGAATAACCATTGGAAAAAAAAAACCACAGCTCACATTTAAAGTCCACCCCCTCCAACTAAAAAGTAGTGCTCAGATGAGAAGTTCCCAAGTAATCAGAATATTCAAACCTTCATCTGTGTTTTCAGTCTAACTTACTTGATCAACCACTGCAAATACCCCCTTATCTGTCCAAGGAGTCATCTAGAACCTCCCTGCCCCAGGAAACACGCAGTTGCCCCCAGCCTCTCGGAGAGATGAGGTTAGGAAAGCGGAACTTTTAGTAGCAGAAGTTTGGTAAAGCTCTCGCCTCTCCTCTGCCACCCCAACTCGCCTGCAGAGTTTTGAAGTGGAAGAGCATAGATAAACTGTCTCGTTGTTTCCCTTCCGTGTCACCGTGATGTACTTGTTACATTCTGTAACTGAGAATATACTCGGTGTGGGGAAGAGTAAAATGGACAGCACTGCCTTATCTTTGGAGAAAGTATCATCTTGCATGTAGAGAGTGCCTTTAACTTTTCCAAGTTCTCTCTTACATGTGAACTTTCTAATAATAGTGGAAGGTAGCTTTTTCTTGGTATACTCTCCTTGTTTTAAAGCTACAGGGACAGAAGTCTAGTTTGCCCAGCATGTGAGGAACAAAGCCGAGTCGAGAATTCAGAACCCATGATTTCCCCCCAAAGCTTATGTCACTAATCCCGCACTTGGCGCCTTCCAGACAGCCAGTCTGCTCAGATACAAGGTGAGCGGGTACAAGATCACAGATTTCTGGGACTGGGTCTCAGACACACACAGACCGTCAGGAGGAGTTCATTCTTTAGTTATCAAATAGTTATTGAGCACCTGCTACATGCTGGATGCTGCTTTAGACAGCAGTGGCCACAACAGCCAAGAATCCCTACGTTCCAGCGCGGGCAGGGGCAGATGACGAACAAGTGAGTAAAACGCATACTGTGTCAGAGGATAAGCGCTAAAGAGAAAATAAAGCAGGAAGGTGGGGGAGTGCTTGCAGTCTTAAATAGGGCGGCCAGAGAAGGTCTTTCCAAGGGAGACATTTGAACAAAGAGCTGAAGGCGCTAAAGGAGTGAGATTTGAGGATCTGGGGGGAGAGAAATCCAGGCAAAGAGAAAGGGTAGGGAATGTGGGAAGCTGCACGTAGCGCTTTCCGTAAATCTGCAGGTGCCGGGCCTGTACTTGCTGCACGTGTTTGCATTCATGAGTGTATTGTCTGTTTGAAAACTTCTCTCAAATTCTGAGCTTGGTACATGGCTTTAATTTCTGCGGTAATGACTTCCTGCGCCTGGGGAGCTCTTTAATAGGTGCATTCGGAAAGTTGTAATCATTAGGCCTGGGTTGGTGTCCTATTACCTACGTGGAAAAAGCAGAATTGCTTTGGCACTGATTGGATCTTGGGGTGGTGACTCTATTTTCTTGGTTTTTAATACAGATCATTGAAAACATGTCAGGGCCCTGATCTCAAGTGTTTCTCTTAAATAGGGAGAGTCATGTTTTTATATGCAGGGGGTACAGGAAGGGACTCGGGGTGGAAGGGGGTGGGCAGAAGGGCTCTTATATTTTAAATGCCAGTCAGCTGCAACCACTGGTTATCTGGAGCCTGTTCAAACTCATTTGGAGAACAGTTGAATTTTTAAAGTGCCTTTTGATTCTCTCTTTCATTTATTTTAACTGATCTGCTGGGATTAGGAGCTTGGTAGGGGAACACCAGAATGCTTGCCAAAATGTGTGAATAATTAGAGCTCTGATGATGTGTGCCAGATAGAAGGGGAGTATTCACACTTCTGATTAGATTCAGCTAAATGCAGTTGTAAATCACTGCCGCCCCAGTCACGGAGCCGGAGCCTCGTCAGGAGTTAGCAGGGGAGGAGGCAGGGGGGCAGTGAGGGGACGAGGGGCTGCCCCAAGGCACGGGGGGCGGCAGAGGGGGGCAAGCAGGGTGGCTCCAGTGGCAGCAGCCAGAGTGACGATAATTCTGGCATCTCTCTTCCCGTTCGGTTCTATCATCTCGAGTCTTGCTGGGCGCCAAGCTGGCTGCCATCTTGACAAATGTGGATAAGATGAGTCGCTGTTCTCTGGACACTCAGTCTCAAGGGAGGTGAATGAACAACTGTTGAGCTGTGTGATGAGTGTGTCAGAAGGACAGACACCAGACCGAGAGACCCCGGGGGAGGAATGGGGTCTGCAGAAGGGAAAGGGGCAGAGGGAGTTGTATTTCCCTCTCAGACAAAAGGTGAAGCTTCAGAGAGCTCAGCAAGGTGAGTTAGTGGTTAGAGGAACTCCAAGCTAAGGGAACAGCATGTGCAAAGGCACAGATGTAAAGGGGCCTCTCTTAGTCTTGGCGTGACGTCCATTGTGGCTGGAGGCGGGGAACAGGACAGGGCAGGAGGATGGGCATTGAGACTTGCAAAGTAGATTGGGCTAGACTCTGAAGGGGCTTTAGTGCTCATTTAGAAAGCTCCTTTTCAAACTGCAAATCACTCCAGACGTCCTGATTCAGCCCTGACAAAGGGTCGGTGCCCCACCCCAGTGAGAGAACCCGCTTTAGTCACAGTCATTGATGGGAATGTGTTGGTCTTCTTTACGGACATTAGGGCAGGAGAAAGAAATACAGGGAATCACCACTCTCACCAGTGGGGAGCCTTTGGAGGTTAGTAAGGGGAAGGATGAAACAGAAGGTGGTTAACTTAGGAAGGTAGCCGGCAGAAGCTGTGGTGTAGAATTATCAGTGTGTGCGGTGAGCCTGGATTGGATGTAGATGGGAGGTTATGGCCAAGGTCTGAACAAAGATGATGGCAGAAGGAATCCACTTCAAGAGAGATTTCAGGGTGGAATCAAATAGGGCCTGTTGAGGACTCCAGCTGTGTGCTGGGTTCCTTGGCTGAATGGAACTGAATGGGGCCCTTTCAGAACCCTTGCGGTGGTCCTAGTTGTACACTAATCTTTCCTGATTAGTATGGAGCGCTACAGCCAAAGACACAGCGTCCTGCAAAAAGCAGACAGTGAGTATATGTTTTAAAGACTGGCCCGAGGTCTGGAAGCCTGGTGGTTTCCTAATCACATCCACACTTTTTCTCCCTCTGCTACACCACTCTTATGCTGCCCACTGCCCCATGTTGCTAAAGGGTAGTGGTGGTCTTTAAAAAGATCCTACTCATCTCTCACTCCGGAAGCACATCACAGCCCCATAAGATGCTGTCTCTGGTCCCTCTCTCCATCCTGTTCTTGGAAGGGTGGCTCACTTTCTCTGTCTTGATAATGTAACAAGATGCTCTGAAATGAACTAGCAGCTTGAGGTGGGTGTAAAAGCCCAGGAAAAGGAATGCAGGGGAAATGCGACAGAATGGCATGAAACCCAAAGCAAATGGTAAAAATGAGCAACACATGGCGAATGTGGAACAGAGAGAAAAGCATAAAAATCACAACCACATCTGACATCTCTTGAAATGGCGAGAAACAGAGGAAACAACACATGTGGTTCTCTTCAAGTCAGAAAGATTCCTCTTCACCATTCCATGATGGTGTGAAGGAGACCCTTTTGGAAGACTTGAGCCCTTTTCAAGTGGTTCTACCAGGGCTTTTATTTCTTCCTCTTTGGCCAGTAAGTTCAGACACTCAGAGAAACACTTAGCCTTTTGCACCTTTCCCAGGCACAGAATAATAGACTAAATCGATGCTTTCCAAAGTCCGTGTCAAAGAAAATAATTTGAGATGCGAGGAGAGAAAATCTAGAACTACTTATTTTTATCTTACTCTTTTAGATTTATTTATCATGTATATGTTTTAGAAATAGTAGAGTGGTGTATGGTTACAGTGTATAAACAAGTGGAAATATATTGGCAGGGTTAAGTGATTGGTTTATCTGTTTGTTGCCCCTTTTGGGGGGCACATGATCAATGTGCAAACCATCAGGGTAGTTACCAGGGTTACTAGTTGGGGTTGGGGACAAGAAGAATGCTCTAGAATTATGTGTTTCCTTATAGAAACAGGCGAGTTACCTGGATGGTCTGTTTCCTTCGGGCCTACGGGATAGCCTGTCAGGTCCTTTTAGAGCCTCAAATGCTCCAAATCTGTAGTCAGGACCCAGAGAAAAGGAAGTTCCCCAAGAATCCTTTGGACAAGAGATGGCCACATTTATTTAGCCTGTAATCAGTTGCAGAGCGGCCCTCACAGGTGGCGAAACACGGTCAGAAGTCACCCTCAGGGACCCTCACCCTCATAGGCCTGACTCCTTCACTGCCCTTCCCCCAATGTTGCCGTCACTGTTGGGGGTGCAGGGTGTTTGTGCCGGGTTGTCTCACCCCCAGGCACCCTCCTCCAGGCCACGGTGTGCAAGGGTGCTGCAGTGATGTGAGCCTTGCCCGTGACAGCGCTCCCCACACCAAGAGAGCCATAAAAATGACACATAATCGCTACAGCCAGACTAGAGCCAGGAGCGCTGTGCTCCGCTTGGGTGCTTTTTACCTTTCTTGCAGCCATCAGCTTTTCTTTCCTCTTTTTCGAGACTTAAACTCCAGCCCAGCTCAGCCTCAGAAATCCCATTAGTGTTGGAGAAGCAGATGGCACAGGGGCGCCCTTCACTTGGGTTGTCAGCCGTGTCTCCACAGCTCAGGGACTCACCCTCCCACCCCACCACCCAGGCTCTGTCTCTGGGGAGTATCCTCCCCATTCCTTTCTCATCTGCTAGACCTCTGCCCCTAGGCAGCCTGTTCCTAAACGATGCATCTCTTGTAGAGATGTGCTCTGGTGAGAACAGAAAGCCGCTCCTCACCTCGCTGCAGGCAGCTGTGCAGCAGGACCCCTCACCTCCAGCTGCGAGCGCTTCTCGTCAGTAGCACATGAACAGCCTCGGGCTCCCTTTTTCCCGGTTTCCTCTCCAGCCCTGCTTATCACACAGCTCCATCTTAACGGTGATCTTTCTAGATGTTAGACACAGATAGAGCTCTTGTGTAAGAACACACCATCAGCAACAAATGGAAGATATTACGCGTTCAGGTCGTCAGTTGCCCCGTTTTTGTCTTACTGAAATAGGAGATGGACCACATCTGTTTGAAATCAGTGGAGTGAAATAATAGCTGGTGAGTAGAGTCCTGAAGGAAGTGGGCCATGATGGGATCCAGGGTCTCCTTCTATTGGAAGGACTTTGCCCACAGCTCCCAGTGGGGCTTATAGAACTCGGGCTCTCAAGAATGTTTTGTGTCTCCTGCAGAAAAGTAGTGATGGAAGCTGTTCACGTAAAGAGGTCACTGCTCTCAAAGAGCTTGGTTTAGAGGAGTCAGATGACGTGTGGTAGGAAGGGCCCATCACCCCTCGTGCTGAGTGCTCAACCTCTTACCAGTTGTGAGCTTTTAGGAGGTTCCCTTTCAGGTAAAGCACTGATAGCACGTATCTCAGGGGTGGCATGGTCTCGTTCTTTTTTTTCTTGCTTTTTAAAAAAATTTTTATTGGAGTATAGTTGATTTACAGTGTTAGTTTCTGTTGTACAGCAAAGTGAATCAGTTATACATATACATATATCCACTCTTTTTTAGATTCTTTTCCCATATAGGTGATTACAGAGTACTGAGTAGAGTTCCCTGTGCTATACGGCAGGCCTTTATTAGTTATCTGTTTTATATATAGTAGTGTGTATACGTCAGTCCCAATTTATCCCTCCCCCCAACCCCGCTTTCCCCCCTGGTGACCATAAGTTTCTTTTCTACATCTGTAATTCTATTTCTGTTTTGTAAATAAGTTCATTTGTAGGATTTTTTTTGTTTGTTTGTTTTTTTTTTTGCGGTACGCAGGCCTCTCACTGTTGTGGTCTCTTCCGCTGTGGAGCACAGGCTCCGGATGCGCAGGCTCAGCGGCCACGGCTCACGGGCCCAGCCGCTCCGCGGCATGTGGGATCCTCCCGGACCGGGGCACAAACCCGTGTCCCTCACATCGGCAGGCGGACTCTCAACCACTGCGCCACCAGGGAAGCCCTGTAGCATTTTTTTAGATTCCACATTCAAGCGATGTCATATGATATTTGTCTTTCTCTGTCTGACTGAACTTCACTCAGTATGACAATCTCTAGGTCCATCCGTGTTGCTGCAGATGGCATTATTTCATTCTTTTTTATGGCTGAGATATTCCATTGTATATATGTACCACATCTTCTTTATCTACTCTCTGTCAATGGACATTTAGGTTGCTTCCATGTCTTGGCTATTGTAAATAGTGCTGCAATGAACATTGGGGTGCATGTATCGTTTTGAATTATGGTTTTCTCTGGATATATGCCCAGGAGTGGGATTGCAGGATCATATGGTAGCTCTATTTTTAGTTTTTTGAGGAACCTCCCTACTGTTCTCCACAGTGGCTGTACCAATTTACATTCCCACCAGCAGTGCAGGAGAGTTCCCTTTTCTCCACACCCTCTCTAGCATTTATTGTTTGTAGATTCTCTGATGATGGCCATTCTGACCGGTATGAAGTGATACCTCATTGTAGTTTTGATTTGCATTTCTCTAATAATTAGTGATGTTGAACACCTTTTCATATGCTTTTTGGCTATTGGCATGGTCTTGTTCTGAAGTGGATGTGTTTTGTGAGTGAAGGATTCAGGAAACAGCCAAGGAAGATGTGATCTTTTCTCAAGATCCTCTGTACTCTCCATCCTTTGTCAGCGAGGGAGTTACTGGCATGGGTGGGGCCATCCCCACACGTCACAAGACACTTAGCAACACTGCTCTGCTCGTTAAATGCCAGGAGCTCTCGCCGTCACCCTGACACCTGAAACACGGCTCCCACATTTCCAAATCCTCCCTGAGGAGAGGTGAGGGAAGAGGGTGAGCCCAGGGGACAGAGGAGCAGCCTTCTTTCTGTAGACTGGGGGCAGCCAACCCATTATTTCACTCAGAATCCTGACTAAATTGTCCAACACATTTTTTAAAATTAATTTATTTATTTATTTAGTTTTGGCTGCATTGGGTCTTTGTTGCTGCACGTGGTTTTCTCTAGTTGTGGCAAGCGGGGGCTACTCTTCATTGTGGTGCACTGGCTTCTCACTGCGGTGGCTTCTCTTGTTGCGGAACATGGGCTCTAGGTGCGCGGGCTTCAGTAGTTGTGGCTCACAGGCTCAGTAGTTGTGGCTCGCGGGCTCTAGAGCACAGGCTCAGTAGTTGTGGCTCACAGGCTTCGTTGCTCCGCGGCATGTGGGATCTTCCCAGACCAGGGATTGAGCCCGTGTCCCCTGCATTGGCAGGCGGATTCTTAACCACTGCGCCACCAGGGAAGTCCCGGTTCAACACATTTTGGAAAGAGAAGAAACGTTGGTCCCCAAAGGAGGCGCCTGACCCTGGTCCAGTACGTTGTCACGTGTTAACCCAACTACACCGGCCATTTATGCATCTGTTTGTGTCACCGAATAGTAACAGTGCAGTGAGACTTATACGTTTTAGGTCTAGAACTAGGTTTACAAGTCAGCAAACTGTAGTGCGAGCCTGTGTGTTTATGATGATACATGTGTGAGACACAGACAGTTTGAAAATTGGCCCAAATGCAGAGAACATTTTCACTACCGACAAAGAAGTACTTTTTAAGAACACATTTTTTTTTTTCTTTTTTTTTTTAAATTTTACACCGACCGTCTCCCCTTTGCTAAACAATCGAGATTGCTTGTTTGTTGAACTTAGTTGGCAATGACTTTATAATGAAAACAAAACCTATTTTGAAATTTTCAGTCTGAGATTTTCATTAATTTGAGGTCATGAATTTTTTTTTGAATTGTCAATCCTAATCTCCCAGTTCATCCCATCACCACCACCACCCACCCCCCTGCCACTTTCCCCCCTTGGTGTCCATACGTTTGTTCTCTACATCTGTGTCTCTATTTCTGCCCTGCAAACCTGTTCATCTGTACCATTTTTCTAGGTTCCACATGTATGCGTTAATATACGACATTTGTTTTTCTCTTTCTGACGAGAAGTCATGAATTTTAAGCTCTGTTATAAAAATCTTTTAATGCTTTCCTCTGTATTTAGACATTTTCTCATCTGCCCCTTTGCATGTTGCTGTACGGAGGTTGAGTACATAGATTTGTTGTCAATTAAATATTAAAGCTTTATAGACTGTTTTTATTTCCTTCGGTTTGTCCTCCCTCTTCCAGCACCTAATAGCCTCATGCACAGGCTTTAAAGGGAGGCAAGTTTAGAGAATTTTAATGCAGAGAGTTTACGGGAATGGGGCGAGTGGCGCCGCACTGACCCCGTATCACACCTTTGCCACACAATCGCAGGCTTCTGTTGAAACTATTCTGGAAGGTATCTATTCTCCCCAGAAGCTGTCCTGCATTGTCAGTGAAAAGGTATTAGGTGCAGGTGTCAAACATGACTAATAAGGCATGAGGAGTCGACAGCAAAATAACAGAGATTAGAGGTACAGAGGGCTTGTGACTGAAGTGTGAATAGCAGTGTAGATGTGTGAGTGACACAGAAAAGGGGGAGACAGCCTCGGAGGAGCAGTGCCTATCACGTTTGTGCGAAGGACGGGCAATTTCAATTATTGGGTTGATATCTCCTCGTACGCTGTGGCGGGTGAGAAAAAAAAAAAATCTCAATTGTTTTTTCTCTTTAAATGATGGGCTTCCTGCACGTGTTCACGCTTGGCAACAAAATCCCCCAAATCTTCTGAGACAAGCCAGAGTCAGCTTTTGCTGTTCTTCAGATCCACACAACTTGTTTTACTGTCAGAAAGGACGGGACGTGTTTTGCTCATTAACTTTCCTTGTCATCAGAACATCATGGTAGTAGTGCTGTGTCCACGGGTGTACACTTCCCTCCAAGCTAATCAAGTTGTATGCATTAATTGCGCACAGCTTCACGTGTGAAAGAGAGACAGGGCAGTGTTCTGCTCAGGGGCCCACAAGGGCTCTGATTGGTGTACTGTGCCTTCCCGAAGCCTGTATTCCAAATGGAGGAGACCAAGAAAACGAATCACGAACAGTACCTTTAGGTGTGTCAAAGGCTACACCCGAGCAGAGCGACACATTGCAGCAGTTGGGAGACTCCAAGGGAGCTGCCAGGGCCCGAGGCTCAAACTCCAGTGAATCCTGTGACTTCGGGGCGTTTTTTGTTTTTTTTTTTTTCTCTCTAGTGGCTCTGCAGAGCCCGACTCTGGGCCTTCACCCTGTCGGTGCTCACTGAGTGACATTGTATTTTTATTTGTTCATGAGCCTCAGGCGAGACTACCAAAGAGATGAATTTTAAGACCTGCCTTGTTGGATACGAAGCAGGCGCCTAGGCAAGAAGGAAGAGAGAAGCAGAAGCAAAATGAAACCAGGTGGGGGATGCTTTCCTCCCCCGGTCCTTTTGCCAGTTCTCCCAGAGCAGAGACGGAGATGAAGTTAACGTGAAGAATGTTGATCCTCTTAAAAGCGGCTCCAAACGATAGACCCAGGACAGGTTTCTTAACAGCTGTGATTCAGATTAGAGGCAGGGACTTGATGTATTGCCCCCATTAGAAAGTGTCCTAATGGAAAGGGCCTGCACTTCTCTGGGTCCCATCTGAATTAAACAATTGGAGTATTTTAAATCAAGGGTCATAAGTGTCAACAAGATGAAGAGCTTTGCCTCTTGATTAAAAGAGGCCTATAAGTTACTTAGGAAGTTCTTGCTGGCACGAGCTGCACCGTGGTGGCTTTTCTGAAGCACTGTTTGTGTTTTGGGGTTTTTTTTTTTAACTTGATTGAAGGGTAGTTGATTTACAAATGTTGTGTTTAATTTCTGCTGTATGAAGCATCACGACACCCAGGGTAAGTCCAGCTGTTGTCCCGGGGAGAGATCAGGAACCTGAGACTAAAAATGCAGCTGGAGAATTTAAATCACACACTCTTGGGGAGAACTGAACCCACGGACCATGGGGTTTGGGAGCAGCAGTGCCTCTCAGATTTCTCTGCCAAATTATCCCCATGGCGGGGATCACATCACATCATCCCGAGCAGGCTGGGATGGGAACCCAAGTGGTCCACTTGCATTTCCACGTTTGTGTTTGCCTCAGTGTCAGTAATGTCTCGGTTACCTATCAGGTTAATTACCAGCCCCTCCTTCCCAGTCTTAAAGTCACGCTCCAGGACGAGACACTGTCCCTGAAATTGGTGTCCCTCCAGGCATAGCGCCTTGCACCCAGTTTGAGAAGCAGCGGTACAGCAGGCGCCCCCAGAGCCCCACGTGCAGTCTCGCATCCAGCAGCGTCCCTTGGGTGTCCTTTCACCCCTGGGCCTGAAGATAATGCTGACGTCACAGTCCTAGCGGAAGGCTGCAGACTTTCCAAGAATAAAAGGAGAACAGGAAGGGGTGCGCAGGGGGAGAGCAGAGCCTCAGCAGCAGTAGTGAGGGCGACAGCGTCTGGAGCAAGAGGCAGCAGATGTCTCTAGGTAGATGCCCTTATGGCAACTCTTCTGGAGAGAGAGGAAAATCCCAGTAATAATAACAGGGTTACAACAAATGAAAATTGGAAAATAAACAGATGGAACATGCCTCATAGTTTAGCTTTTATCATCAGTAATTCTGAATCTGCAAGTGAATATGGCTAACTGTAGCTGAAGCCATCTGCCTTTCACTTTAAGATCCTGTGTGGAATCCTGTTCTCCACCCAGGGGAGAGTAGGGGGAGGCGGGAGAGGGAGGAAGAGGGGGAGAGAATCATTATTCTCAGCTGTCCTGTCAAAACAAACATGGGATCGCACCTCGTGGAAAGGTCAAGTGCAGATGGACACCATCCATCTCTGGAGACTGAAGTCAGCAGACGTCACCCACTCTGCTCTTTCCGGGCTCGGGAGGACCCCTTCTGGCTGCCCTTCTGATTTCATGTGTAAGCACCTTAAAGGCAGGCTCCCCGTTTCTTCTCACCGTCTGGGATGGGCATCCAGTGTTTAATCCATACGGGGAGGATTAACTCAATGCATGGTGCTCCCAGACCCTGCTGCATTCCTCTCTGTCTTTCAAGTGTTTTGGAGGCTTAGCTGTGGTCCCGAACTGTGCTGTGGGTATGGAATGCCACGAGAGGACGGGAAAGAGATCTTCCTGCCACAGGGAGTTAGAATCTGGTGAAACTGGAATCTCCAAGACAGGAGGCTGCTGATTCTGGGTGATTACCAACCCAAATCAAACTTTGTCTTAATCACCCACTTTTTGAAAATTAGCTTTTTATTCAGAAGGCAGTTATTATCACGGCCTTCAGGAAATACATTTAAATAGCAGGTCACCCACAAACTCAACTTTAGCCTGTTGTACCTCACGTGCCCCCTTTCCCTAGACTAACCTGAGAAGCAGAATGAAGCTTTTATCACTTAGTAAATTGTTTCATCAAGAATACTGTATGTGGGCTTCCCTGGTGGCACAGTGGTTGGGAGTCCGCCTGCCGATGCAGGGGACGCGGGTTCGTGCCTCGGTCCGGGACGATCCCACATGCCGCGGAGCGGCTGGGCTCGTGAGCCGTGGCCGCTGAGCCTGCGCGTCCGGAGCCTGTGCTCCGCAACGGGAGAGGCCACAACAGTGAGAGGCCCGCGTACAAGCAAAAAAAAAAAAAAACGAAAACATAAAAACCAACCAAAAATATCTAAGGGGGGTTTCTGAGAAGTATGTGTGTGTATGCACATGGGCCCGTGTGTCCACAGATACCAAGGTATTCCAAAAACTTTTAATTTTTTAAGTGTTGACTGCTGTTTGTTCGTACCCCAGAGGTGTTAACAGGCAGTGGATTGCTGGTGACAATCACACCGTCTCCAGCATTGCAGCAGAAGGCTTGATTGAATCGAAGAGCCGTCATTTATTATTCTGTTGTGCAGTTCCGGGGGGGTAGCTAACTGATCAAGCTCTGACTCCTGGGAGCAGAGGGCTTTTTTGTTGTTGTTGTTATGTCTAAATCCTCAATACAAATTGCAGTATTTCTGGGCTCCCAGCGGGACCCATTAGAGCCTGTGGGGCATTAACGATCATTAATAGTGCTGTCAGAGAGAAAGGGGATGGGGGGAGGGAAGGCCAGAAAGGGAGGAAGACGGGAGGGAGAGGAGGGGGGTGCAGAAGAGTAGCCAGGGAGTTGTGTAGCTTTTGCAGAAATGGAAAATTAATACATCTGCTTTGTTCATAGTACCCAACGTTTGATGTGTGTTAGCAGGCATCTTTAATTAGGTAGGTTAGTACCAGCCAAGTATTTACTTCCCTGTATTGAAATCCTTCCTGTGGCTCAAATCCCACTTGCCCTTCCTCATCCTTTTCCCTACCTCCCCCATGTCTTGCTCTCCCCAAGTCAGCCTTAAATCTCCAACTCCAAAAATGAAACAGAAGGGGACTGAGGAGTGGGGAGAGTGATTCCCTTCAAAACAGCATGTGCGTGCGCACACGGACACACGGACACACACACACACACACACACACACGTTACAGCTGTAATTTACTACCTTGCCTGTGATATCCCATTAACTGTGATTCCTTTTAAAGTGTTTAAATGTATAGTAATCAGGTAGAAATGTTTTAATCACTTACTAACAAGCTTACTTACCAGGGCTGTGAAGAGAGGCTTAGGTATTAATTAGGATAACATGCTAATGTTTGCATTTTAGGTCTGCTACTATTGTGAGCCAGAGGACCCTGACCTGGGGTCCTGTTCAGAACTGAAGCCTTTTTCAAGAATCTTCCTTCTCTCACAATCCCATGTCTATACCAGGCTGACTCACCTTTGCTTCCTTAAGGTTGCATGTTTTCCTCCTCTCTCTTCATTTTCCCTTTGAATCTCAGATTCTTGAATTCTAATCTTCTATCATATTCCCAAACCACAGAGAGGAATTTTTCTGAACTAATAATAGGTATGCATTACGTGTCCCTTCCTTTCTTCACCCCAGCACTGAATGCCCGTGAAGCACCAAACACTGTACTTGACACAGGGACTGCAGTGGAGAGAAGGAAAACCAGGGCATTCTTCCTGCCCTCGTGGAGCTTCTGCTGTGGCGGGAGAGGAATCCCAGAGTCGTGTAGAGTCACAGCAGTGGTGCACAGCAGAGACGCAGGGGCTATGAGGAGCTGTGAGGCACTCTGACCCAGGGAAGGTTGGGGGAGAGTCCCTACAGAAGCTCCAGGTGAGCGCGATAAAGGGAAAGCAGGTTAGCAGTTACTTTGTTCTAGATACCACGCTCTGTGAGCTGTTTTTCCATGAACGAATTCAGCTGCTCCTCACACCAAGCCGAGAGCATAAGAAGGATTCTCCAGTTTACAGATGAGGACACTAAGGTTTAGAGGAAATGAACTGCCTGTCGTAGCCAGTGTAAAAGCCCACAGCACAGCTCCTGGCTAAGTGACCCCGGCGGCTGAGAGCTTGACCCTTGGAAGGTAACTATTCCATTTGCTCTTTTTCACCTCTTTTGGCATCTTTGAGCCCAGATAAGCCAGGCCATTTAGCTCTCAGGCAGGCCTCAGAGTGGTGTGTGTGCTGCACCCATGGCAGGGACAAACGCCTGGCTTGCTGGGGCTTCCCAAGTTAGGCAAGACAGATATCAGAGAAGTGAGTAGGACCCTCAGTCCATGGTCTCCAGTGTGGAAGAAATACTACATTTCTTTGCCTCTTTAAATTTTCCGCTGGCGACAGCACTCCTGAAGGGAACTTGAACCTGAGTAACTCCTGGTGCTACATTTATCCTCAGAGTTGTGTCCGGGGCCAGTGTCCTACCACTTGCCAAAGGATTTTGAAGTCTGGAAGTCCTCTGTGCTCTGTGTCCCCCAGCTCGCTATCAGGACACTGCTCACCCCAATCTGGGAGCCAGGGATGGCTTTTATTCCTAGGGTCTTGCTTCCTCCTGTGGGCTGCCCCCTAAAAAGGGCCTGAGTCCCTGGTGCTCTGAAAACAGCCCTCTCCATCCCAGGTGAATCTTTTCTAGGCTTAGTGAAGCCCTTCCCCATCCCTCAGGCACTAGCATTCTGACCTCACACTTGATCTTCCGTGTTCAAATCGAGTTTGGTGGCCTTTAAACTCAGCACCACAATTATTAGCAATGGAAGAAACCTAGCTTCCTTTTCCTCTAGAATAAAGTGTGGGGAAACACTTTCATTCCTTGTTTCCAGTAACACAGTGGTTCTCAAAGTGTGGTCCAGGTATTCAGGGGGCAGGAATCCTTAAGACCCTTTCAGGAATTCCACAAGGCCCAAACTACTTTCGTTGTAATATGGCGTTATTTGCCTTTTGCACCTACCCTCATTCTCTCACATGTAGAGACATTCTCTTTTCACGTACAGTAGAGTTTTCCAGACACGTGATTGAAACAAATTGAATGCAAAAGCAGATGTGAGAATCCAGGTGTCTTCTACTAAAACGGACATAAGATTTGCAAAAATGTAAAATAATGCTACTCTTTTCACTAATTTTTTTATTCTGGAAAATAGTTATTTTTAATAAAAATATTATTTTTATTAAAATATGTTTTTGTTAAAGGGTGATAGGTTTGTTATTTTTTAATGAATTAATAGACATTTTACAATCTTTTCAGTTTTAATTTTTAATAAGATACCTATCAGTAGATATAACACACATAAACAGTAGCTTTTTAGAAGCCCTCAAAAAAGAGTGTAAAGGGGTCCTGAGGCCAAAACACAGAAAGGGAAGAAAAACCAAAACCGTCAAATTTCTGTATAAAACCAGCCTTGCCACATTGACAATTTCCAATTTGGATTGTGTCATCCAACGAGAGGAGGAGTTATTTGGACACTTTTGCCTTCTTCCTTTTTTCTTCTTCAAATCTGAAGAGTCCATCAGAAAATAGCCCCCTAAACCCAGGTAATCACACACCCCAGTTTCCCCGGCACAGTCCCAGCTCCTGTGTGTCTTTTGTGCCAGCATAATAAGAGGCTCCCCCTTTGACTCTCAAAGCTGTCCCAGTTTGGTTGATAAATTATAGGCCAGCCTACCTGAACCCCCCTCAACTTCATGAACTTATAAATGACGAAGTAACCTAGCAATCTTTCTGTAATTCAGAGAGTTAAGAAGGAGCTCCACTTGGATCGATTGGCAGGATGTGGTGGGCGGCGTGTGCTTCTGTGTGACCTTCCTCTTCCGGCTCTGAGTGTGGGGCTCCATGGTCTTCTCAGCTGGCCGCTGGGCAGTCAGGTCTTCCCCTTCAAGGTAGCGGTGAAACAGTGGGTCACGTGCTCAGAGAGCTCGTCAGCAGCTAGCAGTTCAGATGACCCACATACCCATTTGATATTGGCGACACAGAGGCGTTTGCAGGGCTTTTTCTGGACATTGCTAAGCCTGCTGAGTCTAAGATTTCAAATGCTGTTTTGAGCTACTTGATTCAGAGGTGAAGCCAGACCACTTGGAGAGAAGTGTGAAATTCTTCGGAGTTCTTCAACTCACTTGTGACTCTGTAAAAATTATCCAGGGCTCAGAAGCAAGGAAGCAGGTGACGACGATGCTTCAAATGGCCCTCCTGCCTCCACGGCCCCTTGCAGATCAGGGGCTGAAGCAGCCCACGAAAAGCCTTCTTTCCTTCCCCCTCCTCAGTGGGAAAACGTCCATTGCTTCTCATAATGTTAGCTGCCAAGATTTGGGGTGTACTTGAAATGCACCCCCCCAACAGAAGGCCGAGATCTTTGTTAAACAGGAAACTTCTCTCTCTCAGGTTCTGGGCCCAGGAGCACGGAAATTGGAATTCTTTTTAATTGACCATATGGTTAGTTCTGTGGCTTTGTGAAGCTATAAATCAGTGGAGGTGTAACCCAGCACAAATGTCACCAGAGGAAATAATTTCCTTTGGCTTTTCCTCTTGTTACTTTCCAAAACTCACTTTTAAAAAAAAAATTTTAACCCATGCAGCTTTTGCTATATTATAGACATCGGTGGGAGGTAAGGGAGGCCACACAGTCTTGGACAAGTGAGCAGGGATCTATCAGGTGGATCCAACAGTTTCAGGCACATTCTGAGAGCTCGCAGTTTGGCTTTTGCTGGTGCCAGCAGTTACAGAAGAGGCCTACTCAGCTTTAAGCACTCAAGTGTTGATGGACAAAGTGCTAGTTTAACAGATCTGTGTAATGGGGAACAGGTGAATAAATACAGAATTAGTGCGCCCTTCACAGTAACAGCCTTATTATCACATGTCATGTGGGGTTTTTGCCTCCATTTGACACCTTGGGTCGTATAAAAAATTTTAAGTAACGCAACATGGAGGAAACCCTTCATAACAAAGAATTGAAACAATTAATCAAGATTTATAAAATCTCTGGGCGGCTGTGATCTGTCAACCAAAGTGGCTATTTCTGATCAGGTCCACAGCCTCCTAAATGAATAAATGGAGAAACAGCCCCAGAAGCCACAGCCTCCACAAGAGGCACAGTTGTTCTCCATAACTGGAGACGGCAAAAGCCTGGGTACAAGGAGCATTCCATATGAGAGGGAGGATGGAATAAAGGGACAGTTTCGGGTCCGCCCAGCCTGGAAGGCATGTTATTGATCCTCCCACCCTCAGCACGATGGCCACACCCAAAGCCAACCACACTGATGAAGCTTACTCCGCTTGTAAATGGTTGCCGTAATCCACCTTTTGCTTTTAGGGGAGTGTTTCAGTCCTGGCCTAACACCCTTATTAAAAGGAAGCACTATTGAGGAAGAGGTCCTCTACTTTTCCTTTGAATCGCCCTACAATGTACAGATTTGTTTTACAATTTTTAAACTATATGAATCACGTGCTCCACACATATCCTTTTGAAAGTTGCTTTCTTAGCAACACATTATGTTTTACATGTTTATCTATTTTAAGAAGAGCTCCAGTTTAACTGCTGTATATTATTTCATGATACGGATAAACCCTGCTTTATTAATCCTCCTGTTGGTGGATATTTAGAGTGTCTCCCATTTTTAGTAGTATGAAGAATTCTGTAATGAAGCAGGTTTCTGTATATCAAGGATCGGATGGGCAGGGTCCCAAGGTGTGGGCAGCTTGACCTGACTGCTTACTGCTAGTTGCTGTCTACAGCGGTTGAATCTGTTTCCACATCCTGAAAGCGGGTGAGAGATCCCTTTGCCCGCGTGTTTCGCAACAAGTTACTCTCAGTAGGCATTTGAATATTTGCCTGATGGGTGTAAAATCCTGTCTCACTATTACTATAATTTGGATTTCCCCAGTTACTAGTGAAATTGAGCATCTTTTTACGTATCTATAGGCTATTCAACATATTGATGTACTTTGCCTATTTTGTAAACTAGTTTGCTTGAATTTTTTTTTTTTTTTGTCCTTTAGAGTTTATAATCTGGGTAGAATTTTTTTTTCAGTTACGTACTTTGTAACTGTTCATTGTTTCCTTTATTCTTTTTGTAGAGTAGCAGAAGATGTAGGCAAATAAGTAAGTTGGAAGCTGTAAGGTAAAGAGTCTTGTAGGTGATGCTCCAGAGCTGAGAATCCCTCCTGTAGGCAGTGGGGAGCCATTGAGGGTTATCAGAATGAGTGTAATGGTCAGATTCCCTTTAGGAAGCAAAGTATAGCAGCAGAACAAAGTATGGATTAAGGAGAGGAGAGACTAAAGAAAGTGATGCCAATTAAGAGGCTTTTTGCAAGAATCCAGGGGAAAAATAATGAGGGTGTGACCCAAACCATGGCAGTGCCTCCTAGGAGGATTTCCAAGGATTCCTGGGAATCATTTGGGAATTGGAATGGAGGGCGGTGGTGAGACTTCAGAGGAGCGCTTCCATCCACCGTCTCCTCTTGATTCACAGAGTTGCTTTCAAGTCTTGCCTTAGTGAGGGTGGTTTCCAAAAGACTTGGCCACCAGAGTCTACTCACCAGCTTAGAAATCTGTGGGTCCTTGATGTCCAGTTAGATTTCCCTCATCCCAGCAGGACAGTCTGCCCAGAATTGACAGATCTTAATTCTCCCCTTGGCCCTCACTTGTTCCCTTGCTGCCACCTTGTCTGCCTCTCTCTGTCTCTCCCTCTCTCTCTTTTTTTAAAAATTTTATTTCCCATTTTAAATCTTGCAGAGTATAATACAATAAGCATTAAATCATGCAAATTGGTCTAGGTTACATTTTGAAAAATGTTAAGAGGAAACTGTTAAGAGACCAGTTTCTGACAGGCAATGCATTTTAAAGTGGAGGGATTTGAAATATTTCAGCAGTGGACCTAAAACAGCATTATAAATTAGTTCAACTTATCAGCCCTAAACAGAATTATTCATCTTCCAAAAGGGTATTTCATGGCCGCTGGGCCCAAACGATCGTTCACCTTCATTTTTGCCCTGCTCTAAGGGTAGGTCTCACTTTACTGAATTCTCCTGATTCATTACTGTGTGTTACTTTATGAATTTTTTATCAGCATTTTAATAGCTCTTTCAGATGATTGAATGTAACTGATCCTTGTAGCAGAACACTGATTGAACAGAAAGACAGTAATGTATGTCGTAGGGGTTAGCTTCAAGCCAAGCAACAGAATTTTTTACCTATCAGATATGCTTTTCTGCCTCAGTAAGAGTCTCCGCAGATAGGAGCCCCCTATTCCCCTCACACACCTGCACCTTGCTTCTCCAGCAGGACTGGGGAAGGAATCTGCCATTTTCAGTCTCAAGCTTGGCGTTGTAAGCAAAGCGGGAAGAAAATCCGTGCCAGCCTAAAACACCCTCTTTTTGCCCATCAAAAGTATGAAGGTATTATGATTTCCAGGGTTCTTAGGATGAGAGAAGGATGTTAGACTTGCGCAGACCAGTGGGAGGAGAGTCTGTGGGAAGAGCTGAGTGTGAATCTCGGCTGTCAGTTACTTGCCGTGCGACCTTGGGCACTTCATCCCGTTGTCCTGAGTGTTTCTTCACTCCCTGTAGAGCAGAATAACCCACCTTTCTCAGCTGTTGTGAGGATTAAATGAGAAATTGTATTTGAAAGTCCCAAGCAGGCCCTCAGGAAATGTTTGTTACATATAAATAATGTACATGAAAGCACTTTTAAACTTTCAAAGCACTGTACAAATATGTTATTAATTTATATTAATAACTCACGCCAGAGTGATACTTGAGCAACAAAGGGTAGACTTGCACTTGGGCTACTGGATGCTAAGTTGATCCTTTTGAAATTGCCATTTACTGATACAAAAATGGTCAAGTATCAGTCATTTGATATGTTTCAACCTAATAGTTTTATATCATTTAATCATATGTAACTTTTTTGTGATTAAAATGAAAAAAATTGTGGGGGATTTGTTTGAGGAGTTAAGAATTATACTGCTGTAGGAGACCTTACAGATAATTAAATACAATCCTGTCTATAGGTGAGAAAACTGAGGTCCAGGCCACATTGGTCATGAATAGTAGATTTAAGAACAAACCCAGTTTTCATTTCTGGATCCCTGGACTTAGGCACTACATCACACAACCTTACTGAGGATGGGATTTGTTCACTCAGCAAATACATAACAGAGATCAAAAGAGAGCCTAGGTCCTCTTAAGCCTTGACTAGGACTCTTCTATATATGCCAAGCTCTGTGAAGCACCCAACACCAGGTAATTCCCAAGAGGGCTCCCTCAGCAACTGACTGACCTAGAACGGCAGCTAGAGGCAAGTCTGAATGGGTTTTCCACATTGGTGCCGTGGGTTTGGTGATCAGATTAGTGGACTCCTGCCTGAATCTTAGCTCACAAATCCCAGCTACCGTCCCACGTTTGGTATCTCTCCTACCCGGGCAAGAGCCCCAGTTGGGGTTGACAGCAGTTAGTAGAGAATCTACGGGAGAAGCAACTGGAGCCCTGTATTGCTGGGTATCTTGCATAGGATCTGTGTCCAGCTAAGTTAATGATAGAAATTGCTCACTTTCCCAAGCTTTCAAAGTCATAGATCAATCCAGAAAAAATACAGAAATGGAAATAAATGAGAGTTACACATCTTTTTTAGCAAGTGAAAATAGAGCCATTTGGGGAGATAGTTCTCTGTGACATGCTGATATAACACTTGAATCACCAATACCTTTATTTGCTTCCTTGTTCATGTCAACATCTTGATGTGAAATATAATTACAGCGAACATTTAGAAATAATCTGGCAAAGCCTGAACCAAATTTATTTTCATGTCCTTTTTTTATGCTTCAAGCTAAGTCTCCAAATGTGCTTTTAAGGGTATTTTTCACAATATGTATTTTGATAGGATTGTAGGATTGAAATACAGCATTTGGGGGCAAGCAGGGTACAGAAGGAAGTTATATGAAAGTTGAATAAAGATTAGGGCGTTTTATTATTGATTTTCATAATTCTGCTAAATTATGTGGTCAGAGGGGGGTAACAAGCAGCACTGTGGAGAAGGTCGTGAGCACCTCTTCTCACACATACGGTTGCTGCTTAGGGACTTTTTCCCATTAGAAAAAAAACTCCAAATACTCAAAGCCTTTACTGGCCCTGTTTGCTTTTTCTTTTACATCAACTCCATATCTTTTTCCCAACTGAAAATTCTTGGGAACCTTTAGTATCAAATAAAAAGGGTGGTATCAACTAGGTCATGGGGAACTCTGGGATTCAAAGGACATGCCTTTGGAAAGATGAAGGACAAACTCTAATAGAGTTAAGGAACACTTTAGGTTTGTTGGTTCAACAACTCTTGGAAGAACAGGACTCATGTCTTTCTTTTTGACCAGAAGTCGCACCTTTGAAAGGGAGAGCCCTTCTGAGATTTTAATCTGGTGCTGCATCGCTTTTTTTGGGGGGGTGGGGGTGCTGTGCTACGAGGCTTATAGGATCTTAGTTAGTTCCCCGGCCAGGGATCAGGGATGAAACCCAGGCCCTTGTCAGTAACAGCTCAGAGTCCTAACCACTGGACCACCAGGGAAGTCCCTGGTGCTGCATCCTTTAAAAATATGTTGGATAGAAGGGAGAGAATGGCATGGACATATATACACTACCAAATGTTAAATAGATAGCTGGTGGGAAGCAGCCGCATAGCACAGGGAGATCAGCTCGGTGCTTTGTGACCACCTAGAGGGGTGGGATAGGGAGGGTGGGAGGGAGACGCAAGAGGGAGGAGATATGGGGATATATGTATGCATATAGCTGATTCACTTTGTGATACAGCAGAAACTAACACATCATTGTAAAGCAATTATACTCCAATAAAGATGTTAAAAAATATATATATGTTGGATAGAACTGATGGTGAGCAGATGCCACAGCCTTTCTCCCCAGGCCAGCCTTGGTGCCTGAAACCAATCACTCTATCACAAGTTGAATAAAAGCTATGTCTGAATGCCACTAAAACCAATTAGAATTTAATAGAGAACAGAAACACAGTGTTAACCATGGTGAACTAACTTTAATATAAGTCCCAGGGCTCAAGAGCAGGCATAATGGCTTGACAAAACCAAAACCTTTTATGGATAGCTTCACATCCCATATGCTACACCCAACAACTCACTTAGATAAGCAGTACGGAGCTTATCACTCTTTTATGGAAGGGGAGAAATTGAGACTTAGAGAGGTTGTGACTTGCCTAAGGACACCGAAAGTTAGCGACATTGGCAGGGCTCTACTGTATCACTCCACTGACTGTGACCAACTTTGACCCACTTAGGTGTTCTCATCAGCTGTCCATGAGGAAGGCCGAAGAAAGAATTAGAGTAGGGATGAACTGCCAAAAGAGGCTGTTGGCTGAGTGCATTATTTTTTTAAACTTTATTGAGATGTAATTTACAGATTATAAATTTGATCCATCTTAAGTTTACAATTCAGTTCTCTTCATATAATGGATACAAACCCTTTTAAGGTACGTGATTTGCCAATATTTTCTCCAAGACTATGACTTGTCTTTTCATTTTCTTAGTGGTGTCTTTTGAAGCCCCAGTTATCAATTTTGATGAAGTCCAATTTATCAGTTTTCTTTTATGGTACATGCTTTTGTCATATCTAAGCAATCTTGGACCAATCCAAGGTCTGCTTATCCTTCTGTTTTTCCAAGCCTAGCAGACGCTAGGCGTTTGGTCAGCGAATAGATGAATGAACATGTGTCCCTAACCTTCACCCTAGTACCTTAAATGAAGAACAAGTTCCCAGGCTCTGTATTCTCCGGTCCTGAAATGAGGGTTCTTGTACGTATCACCCTCAGCTCATGTAGGGATTTATTCTGAAGGCTGATGGAGACGTGATGGCAAAGGACTATAGTGTGTGAAGCGCTAAAAGGAAGAAATGTTGAAGGCAGGGAGTACATCCCGCCTTGTGATGTGAACACCAGTCACATCGCCGTGACAGCCTCCTCGTGGGGGGCAGTTGGCGTGCCACGTGAGACCAAACATCTCTGTAGGTCAGATCAGCGTTTCCCAAGGGGGCTGGGTCATCTGCAGCTCTGGGACGCGTACCGGGCTCTGTGGGAAATCTCTCAAAATCCTTAGACTCTAGTGTTTTGATGATGCCGCTGGCTCTTTGTTCAGCTTTTTAGCTTTTGTCAAAACATATTACCTACACTCTTGACTTGGTCATACCTACAAAATACACTTTCATCTTTACCTTATACTAGATCACTTTTTCCAGTGGGCTTTGGTTAGGACATGAGAAGGCACCTATAGGCAGAGTTTGATGCCAGTGCTTTACTACGATGCAAAGAGGGGAAAAAGAAAAGTTCCAGCCTTCGATCTATAGCATTTGTTATTTTAATCTTATCATTCTCCTTTTAAATGGCCCATTAGAGTAGAGATTTCTTGTTGCAGTTTGGAGTCAGATGCACGTGGGTGTGATTCTGCTTTGACTAGGAATTTAATAGATTGCTTACCCTCCTAAAGCCTCAGTTTCCTCATCTGTAAAATGAGGCTAGTAGTACCAAACTTACAGGGTTACTGAGAGGGTTACGTAAAATAATGTGTGAGATCTTACCGCAGTGCCTGGATACAGAGGAACTACAAAACAAGCGACAGCTCTATCATGACCGTTAGCATTATTGCTACAGCTACAATTACCACTACCAAGAAGAGAATTGCCACGCAAGTAAGAACAGCTCAGTAGGCACAGTGTTTAAATGAACAGAGATATTTAGTGCATTCTTTCCTTATTTATACCATTACCTGGTGTCATAAAAGTTCTATGATAGGGCTTCCCTGGTGGCGCAGTGGTTGAGGGTCCGCCTGCCGACGCGGGGGACGCGGGTTCGTGCCCCGGTCCGGGAAGATCCCACGTGCCGCGGAGCGGCTGGGCCCGTGAGCCATGGCCGCTGAGCCTGCGCGTCCGGAGCCTGTGCTCCGCAACGGGAGAGGCCACAGCAGGGAGAGGCCCGCGTACCGCAAAAAAAAAAAAAAAAAAAAAAAAGTTCTATGATAGTTCATTAAAAATATACATCAAATAAGTAGCAGTGAACATAGAAAAAATAGTGACCAAGAACAGAAAATAACAGATATGGAAAACTTAAGGATCAATATAATTGCCACAACTGAGCTTCAGATTTGACACTGAGATTCCTGGCAGCAAAGGTCAAATTCACTATGAAATTACTCAGAAAAGGAGACCATCATTTCTTCAAGAATAAAGCTTCTTTCCTAGATAACCTTCTCACATGGGACTTTATGTAGTGAACAGTATTCCAACAATGTGTTCCTCACATGCAATAACAGGTTTTATATGACTGCTTCTTCTAGTAACTTCTTTGATAAGAGCAAATGGCATGACATTAAAATACACTTCAGTGTCGGCAGTTCTGTGTGGGGCTAAAGTAACACGGCCCTAGCGTGAAGCTGTGAGGTGGTCAGGTTTGATCCATGGACAGAATTTAGCGTGTTTGGAAGAATGGATGAACTGCTTGTCCTTCAAATAATCTTTTGTAAATATTGCCTTTCTCAGCTGGGCTTTTGATAGGAGTTGAAGAGCAGACAGTTTGAGATTGTATTCTCTGACAAGAGCCTGGTGTGTTTGTATTCTCTGTCGCTGGTCCAGGGCAGAGCCTTATTGCCTTAGAAGTGCAGGTGGTGAGGTTGACACCTTATTGTGAAAATTGGACTCCCGCCCGAACGGAAGGCCATTCTACCTCTCCCTAAGAAGAGCTGTGGGAGTAGTTGCCTGCAGATCCAGACTCTTCAAGAATCAGTTCGGGGGTCTACTGTAGCACTCTTGACCAAGTTCTGGGCCTCAGATCAGTGGGTTCGAACCACTGGTTAGGGGTGGATCCAGGAGAGAGGGTGATGGGCCGACAAGTTACATCTGATTGCTGGAAAGTTCAGCCTACCGTGTCTCTTTAGCATCCTTTGAGAGATACCTACGGGTCAAGAAGCAGTCTATACTGGAAACATTACCTGTGTGGTTCCACGCAAAAGACGGTGAATCGTTGCTCTAGTCTGTGTGCAGAATGTTTCCAGCCTAGGTTCTAGCTGCCCACCCTCTGCCAGCAGTAGAAACTCTCTAACTCCTTCACAAGGCTCGAAGTTACATAATTTCTTGGTAGACCCGGCAGATCAACTAGCTCCAAAATTTTCCCTTAAGAAATTAAATGAATGAATCTGCTCAGTGAAGTTATTTGAACAAGCCAATTACATGTGGAGGCAAGTCTAGTATTTCAGTTTGCTGTAGTTACTACATTCTTTCTGACCACAGATGCCAAGACCATTTATCTGTTGACACTACTTTATGTCAGGGTCTATAAGGAAGAACTGTGATGGGGAGAGAGAGAATAATAAGCAGAAAGGAACCATGGTGATGATCCAGGGCAGTCTTCGCGTTTTCCCGAGGCCTGGGAAAGTGGTGTGAAGACTTTTTCCACCATATGGCAGCTCAGGTGTGTGTACGAGGGGGGATCAGATAGAGAGTGAAAGTGGCTGTTGGGCTTCTTAGCATCCAGGGGGCCACGTCAGCATCGCTAAATGTTCAGCTTGTTCCAGTCTGGGCCTGTGTGCTGTTAGCTGGTGGGAGAGCTCTGGGCTGCAAAAAGAAACGGCCTGAACCCGGAGGCCACTTCTTCCTTACACAGGGGAAGGGGGTGACCAGGATGCCCAGAAAACCCACAAGCACCAGGGCAGTACTTTGTGCGTTTGTTGTGTGAAGCCACCCAGTTTCTCAGCTTTCCAGACAGCTTCAATTCTCCTTGACCATTATCCCAGTTCATCAAATGTTAATGGGTTGTCAACATAGGAAGAGTAATCCCCTGAAGTGCCTTTAACGTGTTTTATTCTTCCTCTCAAATAAATGATTAACATCAGTAAGAACGGCTCAATAGATGGTGTCTGCGAAAGCGGGGGCTTTCTCCTGTAGTTTACAGCCCCGTGTGGGCACCTTGATAAGATCTTAAGTAGAGCGGCAAAACTTTGTACCAGCTGGTCAGTGACGTAGTGGTGGGGAAGGGTCTAATGAGTGCGCTGGCTTGAGGGCGAGGGCGTTTTCGTAAATCATACTGTTCTTTTCCCTGCTGGTTGGTCCTGCTTATAGAACCATAGTATCTTCAAGATGGAAAGGGCCCTGAAGTTATTTTTTCCAGCATCCCATCCTTCAGGGAATTTCTTCCACAGCTTCCCTGGCAGCTGGTCACATAGCGCCTGTCCTTACTTCCAGGGGACGGGCCTTGCCTCCCTCCTGAGGCACCACAGTTCTCCTAGTGGAAGGTTTTCCTCTTCTCCCATCCGCCTTCATGGTCCCTCCTCCTTCTCAGGACACTTAGTTGTAATCTTTCATTGATTAGGTGGCCTCCCCATAAAGACTTGAAGTTCCAGGAGGCCAGGGGCCATGTCCTCTTTTGCTCACCTTTTAGTGTAGTGCCTGGCCCAGTGAAGGTGATCCGTGTTATTTGTTGAATGAATGGAGGGATGAATGCCCTTGAGTCAGAAATGTCAAAAGAGAACTCAGCAGGAATTATATGACATGCAAATGGAAAGAGTCTTCTTTCCCAGATACCAGCTATCTGCTCACAAGGACTTTAAAGTAGATAAGGAGGAAGGAATGGGGAGAAGCACCCAGGAAAAGGTTTTTGAAAGATGAGCAGTGCAGAACTAGTCAAAACCGAGGGGCCAGGGAGATTATCAGTCTGAAACAGAAAGAAAAAGCGCAGCGTGGGTGAAGCCTAGTGACGACCAAGATTAAAAAAATAATGTTTTTAGGACTAGGTACCATTCAGAGCATGGGAAAATCAAAACGATCGTGATTTTTTTTTTACCTAACATGGTAAATATGAAATACCAGAAATATCATTGAAATTTGGTGAGACTTTAACAGATTGGAAAAGGGGTTGAAAAGTCTTCCTTGTGGAGGAAAGAGGCTTGCTTTGTGGACAAGATTCACACTGGAATAGAAATCCACAGAGCAGAGAGAGCAGCCTGGAGGAGAGTGTTCAAGTGAGGAGGTGAGGCCTTCAGGACTCCGGCGACCACAGAAGGAGCCCAGAGGCAGATTCAGGGTCAGCTGGAGAGGTGGCCCCAGCCCCTGCTCACAGCGCATCTCCTGGGGAGTGAGGTTCAGGTCCTGCTCGGACCCCCCCCACAGGGGTGGTGGGTTTGTGATGTACCACCTCTGGGTCCCCACCTGGGGACTGCAGCTCTCCTGAATCCGGTCTCGGAGAAAGACACCACAGTCACCCAGTTTTGTCGCTTCTATCCTTGGCAAGTCTCTTGACATACCTTCCTTCTGCTACCGTAGCTCAGACTGTGACTTCTCTCTTGGGCATCTCCTCAGATGCACAGCCAACTCATAGGAAGGGGCCCGCCCTTGCACACCAGATCTTTGCTCGCTGTTGCCGGAAGCCTCCACAATGTCTGCCCACGTCTTCTTGGGGTGTCCTTTCAGACCTTTGCCCCCTTCTTACCAGTCACATTCTACACAGCTTCCAAGCCTGCTTCTATTCCATCTCACTTCAAAGCTGTCTCCGTGACTGCTCACCCGTCTCCTGGGCCTCTTGCCCGTTGCCCTCTGCACCCCACAGGACTTAACCACCATCGTCTTTACGGGTGTTTCAAAGTTCCTGCCTTCCCCTCGCCCGCTCCCCACACCCTCACCGACCACTGAGAGGTCTCAGTCATCCTTGTCACCAGTCAGCCGAGAGCCCGGCCCTGGGCTCTGCGTGCAGACAGTGCCCAGTCGGTAGTTATTGACTTCAATGGGACGCTTCTTGCCCTTTTGGTTTATCACGTCTCTCAGCATATTTTCACAGAGTATGTTTCAGACCATTCCCGGAACTGAGGTCGAGCGAGCTGAGATTCGCTCTTTGCTCCCGTCTGGCTCCATTTCTCTAGCCGCCTCCTCTCCAGAAATCCATTAAGAGGACAGTGTCTCCGGTGGCCTCTGCAGATTTCTTCATGCTCTAGAATGCCGTGCACCGGGGCCAGCAGACATCAGCTCATTTTAAAACAGTTGCAGCGCACTCTGGGCTGACTAGGCACGGCCTCACGCTTGAGGCTCCTTCTCAGTGGTGGAAGCTAAAATCTCAGTCCCTCCAGCGAAATGTGATGAGCTGCCTTTCCCCTGAGCATTGGAGCTGCTCGGTGCTCTTTGGTTTGTCCGTTTGTTTGTTTGTTTGGTTTTGTTTCGTCTTCTGGTTGAACTCCCCACTCATCCCGTCAGTATTTCAGGGGCGTAGTCGCTTAGCAGCAGTAACTGCTCATACAGTGTGCTCGGCAATTTTAGGCATAGGTCAACGTAATAGTTACTTTATCAAGTCCTAGAAACTCCCCCCACCCTGGCATTCTTTTTCTACCTTTGCTCACCAAGAAAACGGATGGACCTCTTCATCTCGTAGCCGTAGTACAAATGCAATGAAATAGATTTCTCACTTTGCTATACCCATACCACTTCTTCCTTTGTTAAAAAGGGATGTAAAAGAGGAAAAAGAAAACCCTGGTCTGCATAAATAGCACTAAATATAAACAGTGGAAACGGGCTTCTGGGTGTTGAACTGTGTGGGGAAGTTGTCGTGGCACCTGAAGCGTCAGTATTCACGCGATACGACCGAACTTGTGACTGCGGCAGTTAAGTGTGTTCTCCAAGGTTTGTCTTCCTTCTGGGACAGGAGGCAGTGACGGTGACATCATTTAATCAGTGACATCTAGGTTTAGAATTGGGAGACAGACTGGGGGTCAGGGGAGAGGGGGGGCCCAGAGCTGGGTTTCCAGGCCGAGTTTTGTATTTCCCTGTTAGGAGGAATCGGACCACTCCTAACCCACCTGCTTCAGTTAGTCTTGTTCTAAGCACATAGTTTTAAATGTAGAGCCATTGGATAATGTAGATAGACCATTAATTCCCTAAAGGGAGCCTGAAGTTCACTTAAATTTAAGGAGCTTTCTGACTGGAATGTGAAATCGATTTCTCTATCAGGAAAGGGTAAGATGATACACTTGCCGCTGTAACTGTCCAGGGGGATAAGTTCCCAGAGCAGTGATGGGCTGCAGGTAAGGATTCCCCAACAAAGGAGAAATCCTGATGTCAGGGGGGAGGGAGAGAATGAAAATCAGCAGGAAATAGGAAGCCCTGGTCTTCGCCGAGAGGAAAGGCTGGCAGGGGACCCTGGGCAGGTGCTGGCGCAGGGGGAGGAGATGAGAGCATGAGCCTTCCTTTGTAGCGGAAGTAAATCAATATTAAGATGTGTTTTATAGAAGTAACCTGACACGCAAATCACTTCCGTTTCCTAAAGCCAGTGACACATGCAGAATAAGACCTCAATTTGGGGAGGCGAACAGGGGTCAGCAGTTTGAGTGGTCTTCTAGAACGTGCCATCTAGAAGGGGAGTGTTGAGCGCCCAGACGCAAAGGGAGAGAAGGGAGAAGCAAGGGTAGGCAGAGCAAAGAGAGGAGGTAATAGCAACCAGAAAACTTATTTCCAGATACTGTTTATTTGTCGAAAAGAGTAACCTCATTCATCAACCACAGCCACGTGTAAACCCCGCCGCGCTTGCCGAAGGGGACGCGGGAGCGCTTCCGAACAGCGCTCTCCAACTAACCCTACAAAAGGGCCCAGAGCCTCTCAGACCCAACACCACACACACAGAGAGACACAAGTGTCTCCTCCTCACAGGCAGACCCTTGAGTGCGAAAGCCTGGAAAACACCAGCACCGCAAACTGAACTACTTTGCAGTTCCCTCCCGATGCTGTCTTTGCCTCGCCGGAAAAGAGAATTAAAGAACCGAAGTCAGCAAGAGCAGTGTGGAAGCAAATATTAAAACCTTAGAAAGTTTTTTTTTAATATTTCACAGTTTACAAAGTCCCTTCACAAACAGTTTTTCATTTGATTCGCACGACAGTCACGTGAGCTAGGCAGAACAGAAAGAGGTGCTCCCGTTTCACAAGTGAAGAAAGTGAGGCAGCGTTGGAGAGCCCCACAGACCTGGCAGAGCTGTGCTGTCTCGAAGGGGGACGGCACCGAATCCTCCCCTGTCTGTGGCAAGGAGCCTCAAGACACCAGACGAGCCCCAGCCATAAAAGAAATGTCAGATCACACAGAATTCACGTAAAGGTACTTGAAAGGTCTCCTGCCTCTCATCCCAGGCTGTCCTTCTTGCTGCTGGCATATCTGCCGAATGCCACAGCTTCGGCGCCCAGAGCCCTGCCAGAGAGAACGTGCTGCCGGCCTGCGGGGTCGGGGGAGCGACTGTGAAGGGGGCGAGCCTGTGGTGGGCGGGGGACGGTGACCGGGGTTCCCAGGGGCAGTGATTAAACAGGGCTTTGTATCCATTCAGGAATGGGCTCCAGGACCTCACTTATTTTTGCTGTCCAAATAAATATCAGAAAGGAGAGCCGAGGTCAGTCTAGAGAATTAGAATTTGCTTGGGAGGAAAACTACGTTCTGGAAAAGATAAACAGTAGCTTGCAGTTTCACTGTTGGAACATTTGTTACAAGGTCCTGGTATTGATCTTTTATCACCCATTTTCCACTGGGAGCCATGATGTATTACCAGGCCGGGAAGCCCTAATGCAGGTGCATGAATCAGGGAAGGCCCTCGACAGGGTCTGCAGTGAGGCGGCATCCATCTGAGGGGCGGCAGGGTGGGAAGAGGGTGTCGCTGGCTGCAAATCTCCGAGGGGAGTCTCGGCTGTGCTGTATGCAGGTGCGTATCCCGGCTGGGGAGTGTTATGGGTTTATGAGGAGAGTGATCAAAATTGTATCAAAGAGCCTTGTGAAGCTTATGGTTCAAGTTAACTGTATGAAGTAAACAGCCTTTAACGGCCTCCTGGGAGCGTGACAGAGTCTTTGGGTGTCACGGCAGCACGGCGCCGGTGAATGTTCTGGCCATCCCAGACTAATCACCATCTGTGAGCACGGGTCTCTGGGGATCGCCTGGCGGTTGGACAATCATGGCAGTTAGCATCTTAAATCGGCTTCTGTGCAGCGCAGATAGAAGCCTTATGCTCAAGCCTTTCTTTTTCCTATCCATGTAGAATTACTGACGATGAGGATAGCAGCGCAGGCAAGGGTTTGGGTTGTGCCTCTGCAAGATGCATTTTGTGGTTCTCTCCACTCCCTTTTCCCCAGCCCCCAGCCTGACCATGAAAATTAGCCAGGCCACTTATGGTCACTGCTGTCATTGCTTCTCTTTGCCACGAGCAGAAGAGACCTCAGGGGGAGCGGGGGTTGTTTCTGTGTTCAGCAAGACATGCTGCCTCTGGTCAGTTCCTTTCTCCCCTCCTTTCCCCTCTGACTACCCGCTTCATCCCCACCACCCCGACCCCTGCCCCGATGCACACTTACCATCAGGCTCTGACATCTTTTTTTCCTGTTGTTATTCTGGGGAGACACCACTTGAGGCCTACTGTCGGATGCCCTCTAGGCACCAAGGCATGAGGGAAGGTTGGTGGTACCATCCATAGAAGTAGGCAGGCTTGCAGACAGCTGGATCCTGTGATTGGAGGTTAAAGGAGATGGTATCAGTTACCTTTTGTTACATGACAAACCACCCCAAAACTTAGTGACTATTTTATACGGCTCACAACTCTCTGGGTCAAGTGGGTGATTGTGTTTGTCCAGGCCAGCTCGGTTGATCTCTGCTGGCCTCCCAGTCATCTGTGGTCAGCTGTGGTCGGCTGGTCTAGGAGGCCTCCACCTGTGTCTGGTAATTGACAGACTGCTTGGTTTGAGGCAGCGGTCCGAGCTGGGCTGGCTCCTCTCTGCTGCCCGTGACGTCTCATCCTTCAATGGGCTAACCCAGGCTTCAGGCCGTGCGATTGCAGGGCTCCAAGGAGCAGCAAGAGAGACGGGCCCCAGCGTGCAGGTACTTTTCAGCGTTCTCGATGATGTGCCTCTGACCGGTGCAAGTCACAAGGCTGGTCCAGAGTCAGTGTGAGAAGGGACATCAAGGGATACAGGGAGGCATGACCAAATTGGGTGCCATTTCTTCAACCATCTACTGTAGAGAGGTTAGGGTTCCTTCTCTTCCTGACATTTCTCCACCACCACTCATGCTGCCTAGAATTTTCCATTACAGATTTATTCCTTTAGGTCTTCAAGATGTTTCCATCTTCAAGAGGTCCCCTATTATAGGAAGATGTAATTCCTCACCCAGGGCCTACCCAGAGCTTAGCTGATAAGCTGAGAGCAAGGTGGATACTTGGGTATCAGACGTCAGAGGAAGAACCTGAAAAGGAAAGTGAGAAAGTACCAGAGTGAAAAGGAACTATTCCCACACTCACATCTAGCTACCTAGTAGAAATCTCTACTCTGCTGTTCCGGGGACACATCAAATGCAAAAAGCCCCAGGGCTTTCCTGGTGGCGCAGTGGCTGAGAGTCTGCCTGCCAATGCAGGGGACACGGGTTCGAGCCCTGGTCTGGGAGGATCCCACGTGCCGCAGAGCAACTGGGCCCGTGAGCCACAACTACTGAGCCTGCGCGTCTGGAGCCTGTGCTCCACAACAACGGAGGCCGCGATAGTGAGAGGCCCGCGCACCGCGATGAAGAGGGGCCCCCGCTTGCCACAACTGGAGAAAAGCCCTTGCCCAGAAACGAAGACCCAGCACGGCCAAAAATAAATAAATAAGTGTAAATGTAAAAAGCCCCCGACTGATCTTATCAACCTCCCCCACTTCACTCCCCAACATGTCTCTTCCAGGCACATCAGAAAGCAAATACTGTGCCTGGGCTTGACCCACGCAGGTGGAAATGAGGGTGGAGGACAGAGGCTTATAGAACAAAACAGGATAGAAAGGGAGTGAAGAGAGGGAAAGTTATTTCATAATCCCATGAAGACTTGAGAGTCTAACGTGGTAATTGATTCCATCCGCATTTTAAAACAGTGGCTACCTGCCTCCTTTTTGGTTTCTTTTCCTTTTGTTCCCAATTCTGAGCGGGCTGTAATTCCCATTCTTGTAGCTGGGGATGGTTGTGGCAAGAGAAGACCAAAGGGTCAGCCCTCGAGGACAGAAGGCCTGATTCAGCGTCTGCCTCAGTATCTCACTGTCTTCAGAGAAAACAGCCCAAGTGCTGGACCAGCCAGAGAGTAACCAGCCCTCGTTGCAGACAGGAGTCCCCTTTAAATCTGCACTCTACCTCATGGCTGGAGTTGCTGATGAGAGAACCCCGGCTCTGGGCCTCTCAGTCGCCTTCGCTCCTCTCACAAAGGGGGTGTCCCAGGCTGCCCGTAGAATGTTTGCTCCCTTGGCAGAACGATCCTTTCTGTTCAGCTGTTTCTCACATCCTCTCTTCTGGGACTAAGCTCCTGTTTTAATTCTCTGTGATGGTCAGGCCCTCTTGGCTCAGTGGCAATGCTAAGAGAACAGAGGAAAGCGATCAAATGCAGAATCTCTGCAGATCTAATCTCACAGAAAGAAAGCTGGGTGTGTCCGTCGCTCTTCTTCTAGCCTAGACTGGAGCCGAAACTCACATCGAGAGCAGCAGGGAGCTGGGTGGTGATAGCTGCTGCATCCTGCCAGACCAGGACTGGCCTTTGGTCGCAGCCGAGTGTGGGGGTGGTGGGCAAGCTTGGCATCATACAGCAATGGGCTTTTCAGCTGTGGAAGTGGAGCCACTGGAACCCTGGTTCTGATCTGCTCTGCCCACGTGTTGGTGGTCTTCAGTCTGGAGAGCAGTGAGTGGCAGTGAACAAAGTGAGGCTCTCTTTGTGATGCCAGGGACTGAGAGGCTTGTGGGATGGATATTCTGTAGCACTCAAAGAGATGGCCCACGGAGAGGAGATCTCATATGCCCTGTTCCCCTGCCTGCAAGGCGACAAGCTCCCGGTACCCTGCCTTTGGATCATCGGTATTGGACAGGTTTGCTAGCATTCAGCAGAGGCTTGGATGAGAAGGCTTCCTGGTGCCTTCTGTCTGCACCTGTTTAGGAATCCACGTGCCCAAGAGCTGCTTTCTGACGCTGAAAGAGTTGGCACTTTGGGAAAGACCAATGAAGAGATTTCTTTACATTTGAGATTTTTCAGCAAGGCAAACATATGGAAGATGTAATATCTGGAGGTTGCCAGGAATGTGACTTTTTTTATTGCTTTTTAAATAGGAACTCAGAGAACACCATTCTGCATTTTGTCATTACCCGTGAGCACCTAGCATGAGCGTATCTAATGTTGTAGTGGTGATGTTGACGGTGATGATTACGTCAACTGTAATGATGGTGACACGTGCTGACATTTACTGGGCTTACTATGTGCCAGACACAGTTATAAGTACTTCACATGTATTAAACAAAATTAATTCGTATGACAACTTTATAAGATACGTACTACAGTAATCCCCATTTTTATATATGAGGAAACTGAACAACCAAGAGGTAAAGGGAGATAACCAAGGTCACATGGCTAATCACTCAGGACTAAGACTGAGCTGGTTCGACCCCAGCGCCTGTGCTCTTTACTGCGCCTGTATGTGGTCAGCAGAATCTCGCTAAGTGATGCCGTGGAGCTGCTAGGACGGCTTCTGTCCGTGCGAAGGACCCCACGGTGATCCCATTGCGTGGTTTGGTATCGGATGACCTTACATTTAGACTCACAAAGAGGTTATCGGACTCCAGGATTTCACAAGCTAGTAAAAAAAAAAAAAAAAAAAGTTCTCTTTCTTAATTTTAAGAGGCCTACATAGAGTTGAGCTGCTAACTTTATATATTACCAAGAAGAAACTTTTTACATTCCAAATATCATGTATTGAATACTATCACCGTTATCTCATAAAAGAAAAAATGTGGTATAGTGGTTAAGGGTTCTGGAGTCAAACAAATTTTGATGATACTGTTGACTAGTGGTCTGTTTGACCTTGGGAAATGTAAATACCCTCTCTGCCTCAGTTTCCTTATTGTAAAATGGAGATGGTTGTAACAGTACCTACTTATTCGGATTATTGGGAGGAGTAAATGAAAGGATGTATGTAAGGCACTGAGGGCCTGACACAGGGAAGCACTTGATACCTTTTATATCCTTTTTATTATTATTGTTGACATCGCAAAAGCAAGAGATACATTATTTTAGAATAAGGAGCAATCCTTTACATTGAAACTGAAAGTGAAAATTCCCCGCACTGCTGTGTTTTTGTCATCTTACTTGGTCCCAGGCCAGGAGTGGTCTGGAAGCCATCGGAAGCCCTACCGACTTAACTAGTCTGCCTGTGTCCTCTCCCAACAACATGTGCACAGAGCATTGGCCCCCTCCCACCCAGGGAGGAGGTTTGTGAGTGAGACGGTAAAGGGCTGTAGGCAGAGCAGTTTGGATCCAGGGAGGATAACGTGAAGCAAATGGTGTCAGTGTGGGAGTTTCCCAAGGTTGAAACTGTCCCAAAGCACAGCACCGAGCCCTCCTCCAGACTCGAGAAGTCATAACTCCTTGTGGCTCCTTTAAAAATAGTTAAGAGACAAATGGCACCATTAAAAAGAGGCATAGGGCAGGGCTCCCCTGGTGGCGCAGTGGTGGAGAGTCCGCCTGCCGATGCAGGGGTCACGGGTTCGTGACCCGGTCCGGGAAGATCCCACATGCCGCGGAGCGGCTGGGCCCGTGAGCCATGGCCGCTGAGCCTGCGCGTCCGGAGCCTGTGCTCCTCAACGGGAGAGGCTGCAACAGTGAGAGGCCCGCGTACCACAAAAAAAAAAAAGGCATAACATGAAACTCAGTGCTGGAGGATGCACCTTTGTCCTATTTTAGACTTTCTTAACACATGGGAGTCCGTGTAGCCCGACCGCGGTAGAGGAGAGAATCCCATGGCCTTCCTCCTGGCCGCTGACAAACGTGCCGAGCGGGTGTGTGGTACATAGATCCTCGAAGAGACCGAGCCCAGTGATCTGCTGGTCCCACTGCTGCCGCTCCATTAGAAGCCAAGGCCCTTTTTGGTAGAAGAATCAAAAGCGACAACAGGAGGGAAAGTGGTTTTAACTGCAGAGCATTAGATGCACGTCCATCTGTCTAACCAACCAGCCCCCTGGTCCCCAGACCTCCTCATACCACATCCACATCTCCAGGGTCCCAGTTTGAAACCTGAAGAGGAAACCCAGGCTCTGCCCACACTCAGCATTTCACCCCCTCTTTCAGTCATTTATGTGTTTGGCATTCACGCCCAGCCGCCTTGGAGAACAAGGACAAACACCTGGGCTTCATTATGTGCTGCCCACCCCACCCACCAGTCCTCAGCAAGAGATTTGCACATAGTAGGTCCTCCGTAAATCTGTGAAAAGCAAAATGAAAGCATTTGATCTGTAACTGAGATCTGTGTCGCTACTCTCATCCACTCCCAAGCACTACAGCATTGGATTTTTGTTGTTGAATCAAAATTTTAGTCTTTCAGAATGAATTCTGTTTTGTTAAAATTAATAACGAACGACAGGCTGTGTTTTTATATACACCCCTGAAATGCGTAAAACAATTAGGGAGAAGAAGGCTTCCTTTCCTGGGTCGATTTATGTTATATGTGTAGACTCTATCAAAGGTAAACCATGCTTTTCGATAAAATTAAGATTTTCCAGCAAGCCACTCTCTCCATTTTATTTAAAGATCCCAGTGACTCAGGCAAACCATGCCAGTGTTACTGTGGTGGGAATGGAGGGTATTAGATCTGAGAAAGCTCAAACTTAGCCCACAGGTAAGAAGTAGCAGATGGTAGGGGAAGCGCCATCCAGCTTTCTGTTCTCAAGAGAAATCTAATGGTAGTCAACTGGAAGCCATTTTATCACTTTCAGAGAACCCTAAAGGTTAAAGGAAAGAGGAAATGAAGGCAGACGGGAAACTAAGAGAGAGGAGGTGAGACTGAAGTAAGGGAAGAATGTAAATATTTCAGTAGATTGAGGCAGTGAAGATTGCTGAACAGAATATTTGGCTGAGGACGACCAGGGCTACCCAGGTGCCTGTAAGAACCCTTTACAGCCATGAAATGTGGCCTTTGTTCTTCCAAAGGGATAGATACAACCTCTGCTGGTTAAAGTAGTAATGATGCTTTATGTCTTCTTTTTTTTAAGTAAATTTATTTTATTTATTTATTTATTTTTGGCTGCATTGGGTCTTCGTTGCTGTGCACGGACTTTTTCTAGTTGCAGTGAGCGGGGGCTACTCTTCATGACGGTGAGTGGGTTTCCCATTGTGGTGGCTTCTCTTGTTGCGGAGCACAGGCTCTAGGTGTGCAGGCTTCAGTAGTTGTGGCACACGGGCTTCATTAGTTGCAGGATGCGGGCTCAGTAGTTGTGGCTCGCGGGCTCAGTAGTTGTGGCTCATGGGCTCTAGAGCACAGGCTCAGTAGTTGTGGTGCACGGGCTTCATTGCTCCGCAGCATGTGGGATATTCCCGGACCAGGGATCAAACCCACGTCCCCTGCATTGGCAGGCAAATTCTTAACCACTGTGCCACCAGGGAAGTCCCTATAGTGTATTTCTGCTTACAGGGTCATGATTAAAGTCAGAAGACAGCTTCTTAGCATATGAATCTCAGGATACAGGTCAATGGGCTTCAAACACCTTGACATAGCAGGAGGCCTGTGGCCTTCTCACACCAGACCTTTCCATTAAGAGGTTCCCTAGTCCCTTCATAGGACATTCATCCATTCATTCAACAAACATGGATGAGGCACCTACGGAGTGATAGATATCCTACTAGGTTCTGGGTGAACAACAGGGGGTTAAGAAAAAAGTCCCCGACCCCTTGGAATTTACCACTCAGTGAATTCCACTGGCATACTTGGTGGTATAGCCACGTGTGGAACAACAGACCTAGAAGGTGAAAGGTAGAATAGAGTGAGGAGTGAGATGCTGCAGTGTCTGAGAAACGCCCTCTGGGCCAGCCTCCCTCCCAGGCATCTCTTCCCAGTGCACTGCTTGTGGGAATGTTATCGGAAGAATCCACACGTCACGTAAAGGTGAGCACTCCCTGAGGCTCTGTCCTAGGCTCCTGCGGCTTGGGGTTGGGGTGCTGACCGCTGTTGCTTGGGAGGTACAGAGTCACAACGGGGCACCGCACGGCAAGTTTGTTTGCTTCTTCTGGATGACTCACTTCCCACCATCTTCAGTTTCTCTTTGCTCTCAGCTACCATGTCGCTGTTTGCCAACAGAAGGTTGTTTGGGGCTTTCTGTCAACTTGAAAGACTTCCTTTTCTCCAGCCAGTTTGGTCTTGCAGATTTTTGTTGTGAAGCCAACAGCCGGGCTGTGAACGGCCCTCGCCCAGCCAGCCCTTCTTTCAAAAGCCCTGTCGAACTAGGTCATCAGGTTGTCGGAGAGTCCTTATGCAGGTTGTGCCGTGCTGCAACTTTTCATGTATGTTGCCTACGGAACACTAAACTTGTTTCCAAACTAAATAGTTTCCAATGATTATTGAATGGAGGTTTTTCGTTTGAAATAGATTGAAAACAAGGCATTTCCTACTCCCGTTTCAAACAAATTTTGGTCCAATTATTTTCCTTTTTTTTAACATAAAGTTAAATGGACTATTCCGCCCATCCCTGACTGAGCTGAGCCATGATTTCTCTTGATTATGCTTTCATGCCGTGAATTGTAAGGCTCTGGAGACATAATGGACGTCTGTGGGAGGGCGGCAGCAAGTTTTAAAATTCTGCCAGTGCTTGTCAGCTCTCACTCTGGTGCCTGCTGTGCGGAAGAAAGCACCCCACCAAAAGAAAAAAACTGCCGACAAAACCAGCACTGTCCGCCTGTCCCGTGGGGGGCTGGCACGGGGACGGGCCTCCTCTCCACAAGTCTATGTAGGGCATGCACTCAGCCACCAATGAAGCCCAGTTTCCAGCCATCCAGCCCTCCTCCACCCCCCCGTTTTCCAGCCGTGAGCTTTTTGTGGTGTTGAAGGTTTCTTTTTTCCTTTCCCAGTCTCATTTTTCTTCGTCTCGCTTGGACCATGGCCTCAGGGAAAAGGGACTCCTGGCGCCCTGCCTTCTCCTGGTCCTTTACCTCCAGCAGCCTAACAAAATGGAAAGTAGAACGCCTCACAGCCCTTCTTCTTGGGGGTGGGGTTATTTGTTGTTTTGCTTTTTTGGTGGGCATGGTGGTTGTCATCTTGCATTTGCAAAAGGCCCAAAAAACTCGGGAGAAGAAAGTGCTTCTTGCTACCAGCTTCTGTCTCTGGTCAGGGCAGCTACCCCACTAGCAGGTAAGCAGGGAGTCTATTGGGCAATGCCTCTTAATGGGAACAGTCTCTTTGCTCTCACCCAGCAGTGCCAAGGATTTAACTAGCCGCACTGAAGAAAAAGAGCCCTTCATGCCAGCTGCCAACCGGGGAAGCACAAAATGCTTTCTTGGATTTTGGAGAAAGCTCTTTATGCCTGCCCGGAAGTCTTTGGTGCAGGAGCCGTCAAGGTTTTGGCTTTGAGGAGAGTGGAAGATGGCCCACTCTGTTTAATGGCTCCCCCCTTGGGTTTCCACCGATTCACAGTGTTCATTTGGATGGTGCTCAGTTGCTCTCCGCATGCCTTGCTGGGCTCACACCTTCCTGCTAATACCCTGCAGAGACGTACCACCGACTTGTTCTGGTGAGGCAGACACATCTCAACTCAAAACACCACTCACCCTGTCCCTGCCCAACTCTGACTGTGGTGCACCTGCCAGCCTCTTCCTGGAACCCTGACTAAGGTGGGGTGTGGAGGTGACAAGTGACTCTGTCCACCATTGTACACGTCTTCGGTATCACCAGGAGGAGGTGATCTGGCCTCTGCCTGGACCTCCTGTGCAGGAACACTTAGTCCTGAAAAAGTGCCATAAGGATACCTCTCTTTCATTTAAAACTTCCACCTCTGTGAAGCGAAATCTGTTGGTTACTTTCTCCCGTTGGTTCTGCCCGTCCTGGATCCACAGAGGCTAAGTTCAGTCTCCTTGCTATATCATGATCCCTCCAGACATTTGAAAGTAACTCCATGTTCCTGACTAAGTCTTTCTTCTCTAGGCCTCTGTTCTCGGCTTCCCAGTCTATGTCACTCTAGTTTCTCTCTTCCAGACATCTCTGGCTTGTTAATTCTTAGATCTGGGCTGCCCAGCATGGGGTGAGAGGCTGTCACTGCTTTTGAGAGAGTCCCATGCTACGATGTAGTGGTATTGGCTTTTCTGGTGGTTTTACCAGAAATACTCATTTATTCCAAACTTGAGTCTTTCTTCACATATATAACTGTTCAGCATATTTGCTCCACCTGTATGTGTGTATTTGTTATTAGTGAACATGTATGCAAACTACATTTATTCCTAATTAAATGTCATTTAAATGTAGATAAGAAGGAATTCACCCATTCCTGTAGTCTGCTAAGATACTTTGGATCTGTGTCTTATGATCCAGTATACTACCATTTCCAGCTTCCTGTGGTAGGAAAATTCAGTTCAGCCACATGTGCCGGACATTGCGCTCAGCCTGGGGCTGCAGCAGGAACACGGTAGGCACGGTCACCTCCCTCAAAGAGCTTATTGGGACAGACAGCGCGTGAGAAGGGAAATACAGAAGCACGTAGGGAAGGTACCTGACAAACGTGGGCTTTTTAGAAAACGTAGTATTTGTGAGCAGGGCCGGCCAAGGGACGAGCTTGGGCTGAATGTTCCAGGCAGGGGGAACTGTGTACGCAAAGTGTGAAAGGGGCAAGAGCACGGTGTCTGCAGTCACTTGTCGTCAGAGAACGCCCGCGATCCTCATCTGTTGCTAATACAACTGATGGGGCAAAAGAAATTCCCACCGGAGACCTTCATCAGCTCCCTGAGGGGCATATCAAACATGTATGAACGCACCTAATTGCATTTTTGTCCCATCCACACTCCTCCATCCTGACCGTTTGAAGTGCACAGGAAAGCTCATTTATATCTGGCTGAAGCCAGGTCTGTCCTGTCTACGTGATTTTCCAAGTTTATCAACCTCATACCCGATGAAACAGTCTCGCTCTGATGACTGGTTCTTCATAACCCGTGTTGGGCTCAACCATTTTCCTCCCTAAGAGTTAACCAGCTGTCATCCTGATGATTTGTTTCATTTGCCAAGTCACTAGTTAAGAGGGTAGGTTAGTGGCAGAGTTGTACCTAGAACCCCAGTGTCCAAACTCCTTATCAAGAGACCTTTCCTTTACACCATTCTGCCCTCCCTGCAGCCCCCCTTTTAACAGCAAACACCACACAAGTCTCTTTCTGAGAGCATCTGCTCAGGCCCTGCCATGCAGTACAGGAGCCAGCAAGCCAGCCAAGCAGTTACCCCGTGGAGAATGAGAGGGGACGTGCCCTGCTTCTAAGCACTGCCTCTGGCTGGCTACGTGGCTTCTACCTCCTCAGAAGGCCTTTAGAGTAAACAGCTTGTGTGATGCTTTACGGTGAACAAAAACACTGCCGTTTATTCTCTCCTTTACGTCTCACACCGTCCCTGTGGAGTCAGTGAGGAAATATTTTGGCTCCCATTTCACACAAGGGGCTCAAAGAGCAGAAGAGACTTGGCCCAAATTACACAGCTGTACTGTAAGTAGCCAAGCAACTGCAGGTTTCTCTCCTCTCCTTCTTTCTATCAAGGATGACATCAGCTCCCCGACCTCTCCCCTCTCCAGAACGCTGGCTGAGTGATTGGATAAGAGGATATAAATAGAAGGAAAGGAAAAAAATAGATCAGGTTCCAAGCACTAAGTTGGCAAGATAACTGACGACTGAGGCCATGCCAAGGACCTTTAGAGCATTTTCCTGACACTCTCTAGCTAAAAAGGAACACGGACAAGTGACACCCGGCAATCCCGAGGCTTAAACCAACTGGCTCGTAGAAACAAGCCCAGCGTAGCTATCGTAAGCCGATGACAGGATTGGAATTCAGTACTGTTTCAGAGGTACTTTGAGATCCGAGTAGAGAAGGAGTGTTGTGAAGAGCTCTATAAAAATGGTTTAAAGTAACAGGCCGCAGGGGAGAGGGATGCAGAAGCACAGACCTGAGTCGTCATTCCAACCTCAGCAGGCCCACCACTGATGAACTGGGTTCACTGAGAGCCCCGAGGTGCCAGGCCTAGCAACACCTTTGGATCTTCCCCACCCTCAGGAACCAGGGGCTTCCTCCTACCGCGGGGTGTGAATTGTCCAGATCCTTTACATGTGAATTAGAAATGGCAAAGGGAGATGTTTTCATAACAGGTATGGAGTGCCTTGGTAGACCAGTGGCAAAGACCATCCCCATTTCTCTAGGACTTGCTGAGTGTTTGAAGTCTACTAGAATTCCAGAATTTAGGGCTCCTTGATTCCTTAGCAAGAGCAAAGGGACAAGTACTCTGTCTTTCAGCCCTTGGTGAATTAGACCTTGAGACTTCATAATTAAAATGGATTTAATAGAGGCAGGGAAGCTGGGATGGCTGCCCCAGTAAGCAGGCATCTTCTGTCAGTGGGAGAGTATGTCCTTTGTATGTAAACAGCTTCTCCAAAAGGTTCTAAATGAGATTTGGGACTCAAACAAGATTTGGTGTGATTTGCTAATTACCCAAGTTACTATTACCTGATTAACACAGGAATCCTAATAGTCTGTCGCACCGCCTTTCTTCTGGTGCCAGGAGGCTTGACATCTGTCACCTGTTCACTTGGAGGCATTTTAATTAACCTAAATTATGTATGTCTTTTCTGCTTCATGATTTGGTGCCTGGATTTTATATTTAAAAGTTAATAACTACCTAAAGGACGGTTGCTGCCAAAATACCAGGAGCGAAAGCCTGACGGATGTGTTTGTAGCTGAGAATCAGGTGGAGATCGTGGTTTATTCCAAGTAGTTAGAGCAGGAGATGGACACTGAGAAGGGCTTCCTGGTGACCAGCCACGGACATCAAGAATAAACACCCACAAATCTCACTTTGCCTTACCGGCCTTAACAAAGGCCTCTGACCCAGTGGTGATGTAACTGGAAGGGTTGGAACCAGAGAAAATAATTTCTTTCTCAAGATCACACAGGAGACCAGGCCTGCAGTTTGGATTTTAACCGTAGTAGTAGTAGTAGTCATAATAATAATAATAATGGCTTTCCTCTTTGACCACCAGAAGACTTTCATTTCAGAAGTGGGGTGTTGGTGTGATAAAGCCATCCAGGTCTCAGCAGGTTTCCCTGGAGACCTGAATGGCTTCAGGGTGTGCCAGCAGGCTCTGTACAGCAGCTGGTAACAGTTTTCTCCCTCAAATAAAGATGGCTTATTTATCTAGTTCTGAGTTCTGAAGCCTGTCTCTAGACGTGCCACATACTGAAGGGACTGAACAACATCTAAGGAGTCTGGGGCCTATGTGCTTGGGTGACCAAAAGAGGAGACCTGGGTCTGCACCCAGACCAGACTGAAAGTCAGAAGGTGGAAATCTAAGGGTTATTCCCTAAGGCAGCATGCCCCAGCCTTGCCTTTGGGTGCAAAGAGATTCCTAGGGCTGGGACTGGGCATGCCCTGAGGACAGAGGACCCTCTGGGGTTTGCTTAGTCCTTGCCTTTGGAGGGAAGTTCCCAGGCTTTTCAAGTTTGCTGGGTGTTTGAGAGGAATGCCTGAGGCGCAAACTGCCCATCCCTGGGAAGTGCTTAGTTCCTCCAGGGCACAGGGACACCACTTGGTCAGTTACTTCGTCCAGGTGCTCTAAATGGTACCCCAGTGCACTGGGAAAGTTACCCTCCTTCACCTTCCGGGGATGAGCAGATTATTCCTAGAAAATTGTCCATTCATGTCTGAGCAGGCACAGCCTGCAATGTGGACGACAAAGTCTTTTTTGACCTCCCAAGATAACCGTTATCTTTCTCTTTTTCTGTCTCAGCCAAACATTTTCTTCTGGAAGGAGACAGTATCTTATGGCTAGAGGATCATTCTTAGAGGATTTGCTTCTGCCTCTCCTCAGCCAGGCATGTCATGATCTCCCAGCTGTTTGTGTTTCCATTTTTGCATCTCAGCATAATAGGCAGATGGGTTCTTCTAAGCCTTAATATAAGTCATGGGGGCAGTGGGTAGACGTAGAGATGAAACAAGATTGGCCATGAGATGATATTTGTTGAAATTGTAACCTGGGAGTTTACTAGACTCTTCTGTCTACTTGTATATGTGTTCAAAATTTTTCCACAATAAAAAGTTAAGAACAAATAGGGATATCTAGTGCCACTGGCAGTAGTGTGTCTCTCCATGCCAGAGTATAGGTAATGAATGAATGTTACCTGCTTGGAATATCAACTAAAATCAACATTTAGATATGGATCAGAGTTAATTTTTAAAGTTTCAACATCATACGTGCTTATAAAAAATGTTCAAGTTTAACCAGGGAGTGCCACTGTAGATGGCTTGGCATCCAGAGCCCTTTTACGTAGGTATTACCCATAAATATGCATGCTTGTGCAGCTTAATTTTATTTTATTATTTTTTGTTTTTAATTCCAGCTTTATTGAAGTATAATTGAAAAATAAAATTGTAAGATATTTCAAGTGTACATCGTGGTGACTTGAAATTACATGTACATTGTAAAAGGATCTAGTGAACTAGTACATTCATTACCTTATGTAAGTATGTACGTAGTATGTACATATGTATTTATTTATTTTTGGTAAGAGCATTTAAATGCTACTCTCTCAACACATTTCTTGTTCAGCCATGAGAAAGAAAGAAAGAAATGCTGCCATTTGGGACATGGATAGACCTTGAGGGCACTTCACTAAGTGAAATAAGCCAGACAGAGAAAGACAAATACTGTATGATATCACTTGTATGTGGAATCTTTTTTTAACTCAGAAATAGAGAGCAGAGGGCTTCCCTGGTGGCACAGTGGTTGAGAGTCCACCTGCCGATGCAGGGGACACGGGTTCGTGCCCCGGTCCGGGAAGATCCCACATGCTGCGGAGCGGCTGGGCCCGTGAGCCATGGCCGCTGTGCCTGTGTGTCCGGAGCCTGTGCTCCGCAACGGGAGAGGCCACAACAGTGAGAGGCCCGCATACCGCAAAAAAAAAAAAGAAATAGAGAACAGAAAAGTAGTTGCCAGGGACTGCGGCTGGGGGGTGAAAGTAATAGGAGAAGTTGGTAAAAAGGTACACTTTTCAACTATAAGATGACTCTAGTTGAGAAGGCTTCATTTTATATTTCTTTTTCACTTTGTTGTTTTCTGTTTTGATTTCTTTTCAATTTAGATTATATTACACATATTATTCATCAACTTTTTAACAGCTTTGTTCAAATATAATTTATATGCCAAAAATTCACCTATACTAAGCATACAATTAAATTATTTTTAGTAAATGTATGGTGTTACATAAGCACAGTTCAGTTTTAGAACGTTTTCATCACACCAGTAAAATCCCTCCTGCCCATTTGCACTCAGGCCCCATGATCACCCTCAGTCCAAGGCAACCATTAATCTACTTTGTGTGTCTATAGAGTTACTTTCCTGAACATTTTGTAAAAGTGGAATCATACAATATGTAATCTTTTCATCAGGCTTCTTTTACTTAGCATAATGTTTTGAGGTATATCTATATTGTAGCATGTATTAGTAGTTTATTCCCCTTTATTGCTGACTAATTCTCCACTGAAAGGATATACCATATTTTATCTACTCACTCCCCAGTTAATGAACATTTGTTTCTATTTTTTGGCTATTATTAATAATGCTGCCGTAACATTCACATACAAACCTTTGAGTGGGTATATGTTTTCATTTCTCCTGCTAGATACATAGGAATGAAGTGCTGGATCATACAGTAAATTTCTATTCAGTTTTTTTTAAGATACTGCCTAACTGTTTTTCCAAAGTGACTGTACCATTTTAATTTCCCCCAATAATGTATGAAGGTTCTGATATCTCCACATTCTCACCAACATTTGTTATTGCCTGTCTTTATGATTACAGCTATCCTTGTGGATGTGAAGTGGCATCTCATTGTGGTTTTCTGTTTGTTTGTTTGTTTTTTGTTTTTTGTGGTATGCGGGCCTCTCACTGTTGTGGCCTCTCCCGCTGCGGGGCACAGGCTCCGGACGCGCAGGCTCAGCGGCCATGGCTCACGGGTCCAGCCGCTCCGCGGCATGTGGGATCTTCCCGGACCGGGGCACGAACCCGTGTCCCCTGCATCGGCAGGCGGACTCTCAACCACTGCGCCACCAGGGAAGCCCCCTCATTGTGGTTTTAATTTGCATTTCCCTAATGACTAATGATGATGAGCATCTTTTCATGTGTTATTAGCCATTTGTATATCTTCTCTGATGAAATACTACTCATATCTTTTGCCCATTTTTCTAAGTGGGTTGTTTGTCTTCTTATAATTGACTTTCAAGAGTTCTTTATATATTCTTTTTGTAAGTCCTTTATCTAATATGTGATTTGCAAATATTTTCTCCCTGTCAGTGGCTTGACTTTTCATATTCATAATGGTATATTCATATTCATATATGAATTCATATTCATAATATACTTTTGAAGTATAAAGTTTTTAATTTTGATGAAGTCCAATTTATCCTTTTTTTTTGTTTTATAGATTATACTTTTGTTGTTGTACCTAAGAATGCTTTGCCTAACACAAGGTCACAGAGACTTCCTTGTATATTTTCTTCTGAAGGTTTTATAAGTTTAGCTCTTACATTTAAATCTTTGTGATCCAGTTGATTTTTGTGTATTATGTGAAGAGCCTAAATTAATCTTCTTGCGTGTGGATATGCAGTTGTCCCAGAACCCTTTCCCGTTTGAACGCCCTGGCACTTTTGTCAAGTCAATTGACCATAAATATAAAGGTTTATTTCCAGACTCTGATTCTTATACCTTTGATCTATACGTCTATCCTCTGTCGGTACCAGACTATCTTGATTACTGTGTCTTTGTGTAGGATGTTCTGAAATTGGGAACTACGAGTTCTCCAACTTTCTTCTTTTTTTAAGATTGTTTTGGCTCTTTTGGCTCCTTTGCATTTCCATAGAAATTTTAGGATCGTCTCGTCAATTTCTACCAAAAAAAAGAGTCTGGTGGGGTTTTGACGTGGATTGCATTTAATCTACAGATCAATTGGGGCAGGATTGCCATCTTAACAATATCGAGTCTTCCAAGCCATGAACATGGAACGTCTTTCCATTTATTTAGATCTTCTTTAAACTCTCTCAAAAATGTTTTGTGTTTTCAGTGTACAGGTCTTATGCTTCTTTTATTAACTTTACTCCTAAACATTCACATCTTTTGGTGGTATTGTGAGAGAGATTTTTTTAAATTTCTTTTTTAATTGTTCATTGCTACTATATAGAAATATGATTGAGTTTCATATATCGATCTTATATCCTGGGATTTTGCCCAATTAGTTTATTAGTTCTAATAACAATAAACTACTAGTTGTTTTGTGGATTCCTTTGGGTTTTCTATGTATGGGATCAGCCATCTGTGAATAACTCCATTATCCTCCTTTCCCACATGGATGCCTTTTATTTCCTTTCCTTGCCTGATACAGAGTTTTAGAGACTAAAACTCACCGAATTCCTGGCAAATCTCCATGGTTTTGCTGATAATATAGGCAAGGGGACATAGCCAGCTTTCACAATTTCACATGAGCCTCATAGAGGCAGAGGGAAGAATGGGTCACTGCTGCGGCAGTGGTAAGAATGCCACTTTGCACAGACTTGTGGTTTCATGATTTCCCTCTTAGTTGGTGGTTCTTTCAGCAACCTGACCAGGGCAGGCATGAAAACCCATGAAACAAACATGAAAGAGACCTGAGTAGACAGATAGGTGCCACACATTCTCCAAGCTCATTTATATAACCCACTGGAAAATCTCTGATCTACACAGAAACTCATCTCCAAGCCTACATGTTGTTTTAACAAGCCTGGGTATTTGGCTTTCTAGCCTATTTTGTTTGTTTGTTTTGGTTTGGTATGGGTTTTTTTGTAGCTATGCTTTAGGAAGAGTGTTGGAGAAGAGACAACCAAGAGTTGAACTCAAAGGACACCAAACAATGCAAGGATGATAGCTAACAGTGAGGGAAGAAATTGAAAAAGCATTAAACATTCCATATAGATTTCCTGGATACCTCCTAGTGCAAGCCTTGTGCTCAAGAACTTAAAATCACCACTGGCAAAAGCCAAAGGAAGGCAACTCTCCAGTCCCGGGCTGTGAGGGCGTCAGCCGGGCAAGCCAAAACTCCAAATGCCCCAGAATCAGACTCAAGTGCCATACTTTATAACCTTCCCTGTGAAATTCTAGTGTGTTAGTCAACCCAGTGTTCTAGTCTTTCAAGATCTCTTCGGATTCTGATTCTGGGTTTTGAGCTGAAGACCAATAACGAAGCTGAGCAGTTATTTCCTCACAGAGACAACCTTGCATCCTCACAAAACTTAAATCCCATTCACTTTAGAGTGAACGCATGAACTCCCATAGCTTCTGAAAAAGATCCTTATCAAGGAGTATTAGAAAAAGATACAAAATAACAAAATAAAACCCCACCATCTAGCCAGGTTTCTCACTGTTGGAGTGGTAATTTATAGGTAAACAAGGAAGGAGGCTAGACTGAGCCACGTGGGAATGGATCCGTTGGAGACGTCAGTATGAGCTCGTATTTAGCCTAATGTAGATACAGGTGGTTGCACATAGAACTATTTATAGATCTGTGAATATACACAAGTTAGTATATACACATATGTTTCTGTACCCTGTCAGCAGAAGAGGCCTAAAAGAACAGACACCCCAGAAGCAACAAGCGAACATTCATCCAGATCTCGGTTTCTAATACCATTCTCCAATGAGAGGAAAAATAGATTCTAAGGGAAATAGCTAACTCTAGGATTAGGGCAGGAGATCCACAAGATGAGCCTGGAGAGCTTTAAAGTGCCAGAAAGTAAGAAAGTGCTAAAAAAGAAAAAAACTAATGGAGATATGTCAAAGGATCACAGGAGCCAACTGAAAGTGTTCCTCATGGCTAAACCTGGAGCAATTTGAGCAAAACAACAAGTAAAGTAACATTGCATTATAACCCACAGTATAAATACCCATGATTCCATATATAAATAAATTAATAAATGTAGAAGAAGAGATAAACCTCCCATGCAGAAGAATTCCAAATAATATATGTAGAAACTCTGCCCTTGAGAATGGGGAGCCTAACTCCCCTCTCCTTAGGTGTAGGCTGTGTGTAGTGACTTCCTTCCAGAGAATACAGTATGAAGGGGCAGGGGGCTGCTCTAAAGTGGAGACAGCTGACAAACACGACTTCAGCCTGATGATCAAGGGCAACCTCAACAGTCATAAACCATGTTGACAGAATACCCTCTTGATATTATGTGATGAAAATGACATTTTACCTCTGTTATCTTCCTCCCCCAAACGCTTAAATTCAGTCTTATTATAAGAAAAAAAAAAAAAATCAAACACATTCCAATAGTGGAGCAGCCTACAAAATCCTGAAAAATGTCAAGGTCATAAAAATCAAGGAAATTCAGACAAACTGCCTCAGCTAAGAGGAACCCGAGGAGACACGGCAACTACGTGTAATGTGGTGTCATGAATAGGATCCTGGAACAGGAGAAGGATATTATGTAAAGACTAAGGAAATCTGAATAAATAAAGTATGGACTTCAGTTGATAATAATATATCAATATTGCTTCATTACGTGTAACAAATATTCCGTACTAATGTAAGATGTTAATAGGGGAAACTGGGTGTGGGTTATATGGGAATACTCTGTACTAACTTCTCAACTTCTATGTAAATCTAAAATTGTTCTAAAAAATAAAGTCTATTTCAAAGAAAAGCCAACATTACCACCAAACTTGAAAAATCTTAAAGGGTTAGCATCAAGTATCTAGAAAATGTATTTGTGAGAAAACCTTAGTCCTTTATGATGATGGATAAATGAAGCATTGCTGAATTATCTCTGCCTCTCTGAGCAAGTTAATGTTTCTAAGAAAAGAGAAGGAAGGGGAGTAAGGGAAAGAAAATGCGTGTGTGTGTGTGCGTGTGTGTGTGTGTTTGTGTGTTTAAACAAGAGGAAAAAGTGAATTCTAAATTGTTAAAACCTTGGATTGGAACTTAATCTAATTTATAAGCAGTTCCACTAGAGATGTGTGAGGATTTTTTGTTGTTGTTGTTAAAGAGAAAAACTAGTTTCAAGCATTATTAAGCCTTTTTTTCCCCCTCCCAGAAGCTAAGAAAACCATCTGTGAGAACCTGTTTGCATGTTTGTTTTCTACAATAAAATGCAAAATACTTCTTCCTGTTAGCGGATTATACCATATGTCTCTCCCTGTAACAAAATCAGCATGTTTATTAATGAACCCAATCAGAGGCAAAGATTTAGAAAGATTTAAGGAACCGAATTTTCCATTCAATATTTCAGCAAAAGAAACTTCTGGTTAGACATCGTTGTTGTGCTTGGAAAAGAAAAGCTTTGTTTTTGCTTTGAAATCAACTTACTTGGCAGGGGACACAGAGCAGGAGGAGAGCCCTTTGAAAATGTTCTTGTAAAAAAAGTCTGCGTTTAAGAATGGCCCTTTCTGCCTGATGATTCCCCTGCTGATTTATCCACAGTTTATATGTGATTAATATTTAATTTGATCAGTTTCATTTTTCCAGACAGACTAATTAAAGTGCTTCATGGCCCAAATCCTCCATATCTGAACGTCGTGGCAGGCCTGTGGGCTTCCTAGAGTGACAGGAAGCAAATGAGGTAGTTTCAGCCATATTAGCAAAGCAGTCCATGGTACCCACCGCGGAAGTGTCTGAGCGTTCCAACGCAAACCCTCCCTGGAAGCCCTGTTGACCATCTGAATAACCAAGTGGATTGGTGGCACTAGGTATGGCACAGTCCATTGCAAAGAAAGAAGTCAGACCCAGCACCCACAAGACTGTAGTTCAGGGGCTTCCCTGGTGGCACGGTAGTTGAGAATCCTCCTGCCAATGCAGGGGACGTGGGTTCGATCCCTGGTCCGGGAAGATCCCACACGCCGCGGAGCAACTAAGCCCGTGCGCCACAACTACTGAGCCCGCGTGCTGCGACTACTGAAGCCTGCGCACCTAGAGCCGTGCTCCACAACAAGAGAAGCCACCCAACGAGAAGCCCACGCACCGCAACAAAGAGTAGCCCCCGTTCACCACAACTAGAGAAGGACCATGCGCAGCAACAAAGACCCAACACAGCCAAAAATAAAATAAATAAACTTGTAAAAGAAAGACCGTAGTTCAAGTGCTGGTGCTGTCATGAGCCAGGCAAGTGACTTCCTCTCTCTAGGCTCCAGTTTGCTCGTCTGATAAATAAGGATTTCAGCTCTGTCGCCCTTTTATTTCTGAACTTGTGGAAGAGTGGACTTGCCAGCAGAGACCATAAGCAGTGGAAGTCTTGAAAGCCAGACTCGGGAGATTTTAGGGGAGATGCTCTGTCCTACCCTAGATTTTAGGGTAGATGCTCTGTTCTTCTTTCTACTTGCTGGTGTAGACAGAGCCGTGGAAACTAGCTCTCATGTCATTGTATTATTTTTCATGTGCTATGGCTTCTTAGAAATCTTACAAGAAAATAAAACACATTACCAGGGCACAACTTCAAGGAGAAAAAATGATTGATGAGCCCTTGGAAGGGCAAGGGCAGGCCATGGAGCCAACGTGAGGCTGGGCCAGAATAACCCCTTTACCTTCTTCACAGGGTCTGTTGGTGGCATTTTTGTGTTGTGGTCATGATACATATAGATCTCAAGGCAGCTAATTACCAAAGGTCAACTCTATCCTTGTAGGCAATACGAAAAACATATCTCCTTGTTCTAATGAGCAAGTGAGAGCAGCAGGGAGGTTTGGGCGCCTTGGGTAACTATAGAAAGAACCGTTTTAAAATTTGGGGACATGGGAAGGTAGAGCTAAATATTTGCAAGCTGTTGATTTTTGTAAAGGACGTGTAAGGTTGCACCGGGAATCCTCGTGCAGAAGCCTTTTGATTGTTCAACTACCTTATCTCTGGGATGGACGCTTGTCCATAGCCCCCAACCTGACTAAGTCCTCAGACACCCCTCCACCCAAAGAAAAACACATACACACCAATGAGCCGCAGCTCCTCCAGCAGTGCTCCTTAGCCCTTGGGTACTCTGGCTTCCCCTCAGATCTCTCTTATCTCTGTGGCTTTCTCTTCTCAGAGCAGCTGGCCTGGAGGCAAAGGGTAAGATGCTTAGCAACAAAGTCTGCTATGCTGTGTGGCCAGGCCAGAGGGAAGTCAGGGGCTACAGAGGCTGAGGAGCTGCCCAGGGGCCAGGATAAGGCTGTGTGGCTGATGGCAGCTTGCTCACCCATTGAAGGTCTGAATGCCGAGTTCCCAGGTGACTGCCAAGGGGCACCCAGATGGTCAGTGATCAGCTGTCATGTTGAATAGCAGCCTCGGGTGATGAGGGCACTGAGGAACCATGAGTTGAAGCTCTGAGCCTGTGTTGATTGGCTTTGCTATAGGCCACCATTATGGAATGTTTAGTTCAATCCAGCAAACATTCCCTGGGTTCCCGTTCTTGCCGGGTAACAGAGCTAGATGCTGTGGATGCAGAGGTGGATAAAACGTGTCCCTTATCTGATGGACAGACAAAGATGAACATATAAGCACCATTCATTACGACAGATACTAGATTATCTGGAAAGAACAACAGAGACAGACACCTGGATGGTTGAAAGTGTGTGGTGAGACAACCACTAATCCATCTCCCCTAATCACACACCATTCAAAACCAAGACCCTGCTGCAGGAGCATTCCTTTGAGGCCATTAGAGCAGCATTCATTCTGCTAAGGAATGAAAAAAATTATTCCATGAACAAATAAGTTTGGGAAATAGTGGGTTAAATGAAGTTAGACATGTTGCTTTCCTTGACAGGTGGTTTTTAACTGCAGAACTTCTCAGAGCCTTGAGCGTACTCAGCGTAATTTGTGCGTATCCTAGAGGAGGACTGGTTTTGAGGGTTTTGACTTGAGAGCCTTTTCCCACAGAGTGTCTCCTTGGATCTGGGACCCTCGTGTCCTTAGCCCCAGCACAGTGTCCTGTCGGGAGCTAAGAATTTGGGGAGTGGGATTCCAGTCCTGGCCCTCTCGCTATGGCTGTAATTGCATGGCCTTGGGAAATCTTCTAACCCTCTCTGATCCCATTTCCTCATCAGCCTGTCTTACAGGATTGTTCTGAAATGTTTTATGTGAAAGCAGTTTGTACCAATAAGGACCAAGACTATAATTGCTGCAGTGACAACAATGGTTGTGACAAAGCCCTCCAGGCCTTAATTCCTTGTCTGCCCTGAGGCTTGTGACCTCTCCCCCTTTCCAGAGATTTCCCTTTCCTTATGTTCCTTACTCATCTCTCTGGGCTACTTCTGTTGTTGTTGTTGTTGTTTTTAATTTATTGATTGATTGATTTTTGGCTGAGTTGGGTCCTCGTTGCTGTGTGTGGGGGCTACTCTTCGTTGTGGTGCACGGGCTTCTGATTGTGGTGGCTTCTCTTGTCGCGGAGCACGGGCTCTAGGCGCGCGGGCTTCAGTAGTTGCAGCACATGGGCTCAGTAGTTGCGGCACACAGGCTCTAGAGCGCAGGCTCAGTAGTTGTGGCGCACGGGTTCAGCTGCTCCACGGCATGTGGGATCTTCCCGGACCAGGGATTGAACCCGTGTCCCCTGCATTGGCAGGCAGATTCCTAACCACTGCGCCATCAGGGAAGTCCCTGGGCTACTTCTTGTAACCATCCCTTACATTAAACCCCAGAGGCTTCTGGTTTTGAAACCTTTTATTTTACCGCAGACCATTTTCTCTCAGGCTTTCCATTGTCAGCATCCCCTGTATATTGATGGGCACCCATGTTTCTGTCTCTAGTGTTACCTTCTCTCCCAAGCTCTGCATCCAGACTGCCAGCTTCTCACCAGGTATCTCTGTGTGACTGCCTCCAAGTCCACACTACTCCATCTCACTGTTTACTGTTCCCCATATGCTGTGCTTCTTCGTAACCAAGTGTCATCTTAAGTGCTTCTGGGGAACTCCTGCCCATCTTTCAAAACCCAGCTTAACTGTCTCTTCTTTGCGTGCTTCCTCCTCTGTGCTCCCAGAGGACTTTGTACCTACATCTGGCACATCACTGCTCACACTGGCATTGTGGTTATTGGTGTGGGTTTAGTGCAGTCAAGGACTGTACCTTGTTCGTGTTTAAATCCTCATCCTTGAGCAGACTGCAGGGCACGTGGTAAGTCTCTTAAGCTGGATGCCTGAACCTCCTTCTAGTCATGCCTGTGCAGCAGAGGGGGGTTTCATCTTTAATGCCACATGGGGCCTTACACCAGAGGCCTGAACCTGCTGGGGGACAGTTTTGTTCTCTTCCCCGCTGGCTAGGGCTCGCAGGCACCCGGAAGCAGAAGCCCCACAGAGGGTCCAGAGGAGGCCGCAGGGGCCTCTGCTGCAGCTGCCCCTTGGCTCTCAGCCCGCCGGTGGCCCCAGCCCCCAGCCCGTGGCTGCGGCGGTTAGCAGGAGGCCGCCCTCTCCTCCCCAGCTCGGCCGAGTCATGTTGATATTCCGGCGGCACAGCCAGGCTTGTTATTGAGCACATGATTAGCCTGTTTGTATAGCCAATCGAACATGTGCTCCATTAAAAATTAAAGCATCGTGTTTTGAGGATGGAGCAGGAGACATCAGCTGCCGCTGTGCAGCAGGCAGGCAAAGCCCCAGAGCCCATTAGCATAGGTTACAGCAAACGCTAACCAGCGCCAGCGCAGTTCAGTGATGCAGATGTGGCCTCCAGTCCCGGAGGCCGCTGTATCACAGTAGCTGTCGGGAGCAGTCAGCTCGGATGCCGAGTGTCAGCATCACCTTTTGTGTTTGTACACATCCACCAGCCAGCCGAGAGGCAATGATCAGGATGACTGCGGGCCCTGCTTCCAGAAGCCGGAGCAGGGCGTTTGCATGTGGCTCACGGGGAAGCAGGAGTATTTTGCCAAGTAGCCAAGAGGACCCAAAGTAAACAGCTGCAATCTGTTCCATGAACCGAACCCAGTTGCACCCTGGGAGCGGCGTCCAAGCCAGGTGGAGTGGGGGGAGGCTTTCTACCTTCACTCTTTACCGCTCTCTGCTTGAGGGCAGGCGAGGATTGATGTGTGTTCTTCCCAGGCTGGCACAAGTGTAGGGACACCTCACTGTATCAGAAGCTGGAGTTCCTACAGCTCCCGCTGTGCAAACAGGGCCTGATTCCGAGCAGCGGTGTGTTGTCCCTGAGGCCCAGGCACGTGGTTCTCTGGTCCAGGTGGCCCTACCCTTGGTCCCTGAACAGACACTCTTTGTAAAGTTGAGGAGCGAGTCGCCATTTGTGCTGCCGGCACTAAGAAGCGACTGATCATAGAAGGAAAAGATCAACTTATCACTCTACTAGTAGTTCGTTACTAGCAGCTACAGGGGGACCCTTTAGTGAAAAGACTAATACCTGCTGACATTCACCCATCAACCCCTGGGAGCATTCCCTCCAGTCACTGTCAGTAGCAGGTACAGTTACTGAGCCCCGTGATGGAAACCTCTGTTATCAAGAGAAGATGAAAATAAGCTCAGGGGCTTCCCTGGTGGCGCAGTGGTTGAGAGTCCGCCTGCCGATGCAGGGAACGCAGGTTCGTGCCCCGGTCCGGGAAGATCCCACATGCTGTGGAGCGGCTGGGCCCGTGAGCCATGGCCGCTGAGCCTGCGCGTCCGGAGCCTGTGCCCCGCAATGGGAGAGGCCACAACAGTGAGAGGCCCGCGTACCACAAAAAATAATAATAATAATAAATAAATAAAGTAAGCTCAAGGTAATCAAGTATGGGACATCTTAACATAGAGAAGATTTCAATTGGTGTAGTTAAGGTGTAGCTTCAGCTTTCTGAAGAATGCACGGCTGTAGTACAACCCCTTCCTGAATATTATCGAATGTGTGAGGTGATAATGTAGCCATGAGAAAAATAGTGAAAAAGTTTATTCATCCTGTTTTCTTTCTGGATGGCTCAACTCTGCTGCATTCCTAGGCATAGCACGTTGCCTGCTGTGATGTAGTGCATTGCTGTATGTAAGTGCACTTGTAGAAACGAGGCTCAGGAACAAAGGTTTCTAGCTTTCTCTTCCCCTTCTTCTCCCTGGATATAGGTATGTTGTTCCTCCTTCATCTTAAAAAATGCTGCTTTGAAAGCCATCCATCAGGTTCTACCACTTCTACCCTTTCTTATCTACCACCCCTCTCCCAGTTTGTTGACGTTTTTAGCATTTTAGCGGACAGCTCTTTCCACTACGACTCAGAATTCACGTGGGCAGCCTGTCGGAGCCTCAGGGCTCTCAATTCCTGACCTCCTTGCCCCCAGTGGTCTTCCTTCCATCCACCTAAGCCACCCATCCCCATTGCCACACCCACCGTCTTGTCACTGCCAATAACAGTACCAATTTTAGAGTTGTGATTTCCAAATCATCAGAGGCAAAGAAGTCAAGGATCGGGGAGTCCAGGATGCTCAGAACCCTCTGTTGTCCCCTCCTTGCCGTGTTCTGACACCTTCCCGTGGCTGCTTCATCCCCTGCCTCCTTCATCCCCTCCACTCGCTCGGTCACGCTGGCCTTTGGTCTGTCCTTCCAACAAACTGGGCTAGTTCGCACCTCAGAGGTTTGTTCTCTGTCCCCTCAGAGGGTCACTTGGCCCGTGTCTTCGTTTCTTTGGGGTCTCTCTATTCAAATGCCATCTCCTGAGAGAGGCGTTCCCTGACTGCTCCGCCAAAACAGCAGTGCCCTGTACACCCCAGGTCACCCTCTCCTAATCCTGCTTTGTGATTCTTCATAGCACTCAGCCAGCAACCACACACACACACACACACACACACACACACACACACACACACACACACACACACACACACACACACTGCCTCCCTCCTCCCTTGCAATGTTAGTGCCTGACGACAGGGATTTTGTGTTTGTTTACCGGTATACCCCATGTGCCTTTAATGGTCTTTCAATGCAGAATTAATTAGTTGAATGGTTGAAGGAAAGAAGAATAAATGTGGGCTGGAAGCAAATTTTGGAAGTTAGGGTTTACAAAGATAGGGTCATTTATAAAGCCTTCTAGTAAACTATCAAAAACGTATTTTTTCAAATAGTAACCCTTTATAAATGAGCAAATTTCAGTTCTAAGAATTTGGGAAAGCAGAAGAATTCATTTTCCTAATATTTTGTGAAACCAGGGATAGAATATTTCAAGCTGTGAGACCCCTAGTGCTGGCCTTAAAAGTTCTCCCCATCCCTATATTACTTCACTGGCAGGTTCCTTCCTCTTTTGTTTTTTTCAAAGCACTTTATTTTTTTAACTTCTAATGTTGTCCTATTATTGAGGATAGAAACAAGGTTGTATAGTACCATTTCAGGCAAATACAGTTCATGATTTTAGTGTATTTGTTTACATACTTGAAGGAAGCAGAATCAAATAAAAGCAGAACGGGATAAAGGATTGAAAGTGGGGCTTAAAGCTCCACCCTCTCTGAAGTGCTTTGGGCATTTCATACTCTTCACTTTTTAGGATATAAGCATATGGTCCCTTTTACTTTAGACAAGTCAGACTCTAGAAAGTTTAAAAAATTTTTGCCTGTGAGCAAAAGTGAGATAAAATGGTCCTTCTTCACTGCCATTGTTTGGAAGAAAAGCTCCAAACCAGGGGGAGACTGTCAGTGCCATATAATAATTCAAGCTTCCTTTAGTCTTTAGTCTCCCTTTCTAAATCTTAGCATATAAGATTAGAGGTTCCTTCTCCATTTTCCAGTTGGCCTCTTTCTTGCTTTACCTTGTTTTAAAGAAGAGCTTGATTACTCGCTTGAACCCGTCCATCAGCAAGGCCCTTGCTCTGAAGATTGTATATGCTTTTGTGCCAGTTAACATACTTTTGGCTACAAGTAACAGAAGGCCTAGCCAAAAGTGGCCATAAATAGGGGACACTCAGTTAGGTATCTCACAAAATAAATGTCCAGAGGTATCCAGATGAGTGTGGGACCAGCTTCTCTGAGGGTTTCTTGGCTTCACCTTAGGTAGATAAGATAGCTACCATAGCTACAAGAATTGTGTCCCCACCCCATACACCTAAGGAAGGAAGGAAGGAAGAGGACAGATCTACTCCTTCATTTTATGTTTCTTTGTATTAGGAGGGAAAAAGTCCTTTCCGGAGGTCCTGCAGCTGACGTCCCCATACGTCTCATTAATGACTGGGCTAGAACTATGTCATGTGTCTACTGAAACCAGCCACTAGCAAACACAGATTAGCTTAGACCCTAGATCATCTCCTGGGCTGGGCCCATGGCTGTCTGATACGTGAACAAAGTTGTTTTTTCTAATAACAGAGAATGGGGCGCAAGCTGCTGGACAGACAACCAACTCTGCCATAGACTGTCTTCTACAGCAGTCCAGCCCATCACTTCTACTAGAAAAAAACTCACTCCAAGTGGAGTAGAAGATTAGCTTGGGGCCTGTTGTGATAGGCTAGGATAGTATAAACCAGGATCGTTTAGAAGTGATCTTGGAATACTTGCTTATTTATATCACCGCTGTTCATTTACATACCCCAGGACAGCACTTACCACACAGCACCATGATTCTGTGTCCTGTGCATCTCAAGGGGCCTCTGATTTCTTCTTTGTGTCCAGAGCGCCCAGGACACGGCCTAGAACTTAATACAGGTAGAGGTTGTCTCTCAGTGTTCGCTGAATGAATGACCAAACGAATGAATGAATGAACAGACAAATAAGCAAATACTGAGTAAGATATTCTTTTTAAAAAAAATTTTAGGGACTTCCCCAGTGGTCCAGTGGGTAAGACTCCACGCTCTCAATGCAGGGGGCCTGGGTTCAATCCCTGGTTGGGGAACTAGATCCCGCATGCATGCCGCAACTAAGAGCCCGCATGCTACAACTAAAGAGCCAGCATGCTGCAAGGAAGATCCCGTGTGCCACAACTAAGACCCAGTGCAGCTTAAATAAATAATTAAAAAAAAAAAAAAATTTTATTGAAGTATAGTTGATTTACAATGTTGTGTTAGTTTCAGGCGTATAGCAAAGCGACTAAGTTATTATATACATTATATATATTTTATATATTCAGAATATATATGTATTCTTTTTCAGATTCTTTTCCATTATAGGTTATTATACTGAATATAGCTCCCTGTGCTATACAGTAGGTCCTTCCTTATTGTTTATCTGTTTTATGTATGGTAATATGTATCTGTTAATCCCCAACTCCTAATTTATCCCTCCCCGTCCCTTTTCCCTTTGGTAACCGTAAGATTGTTTTCTGTGTCTGTTAATCTGTTTCTGTTTTGTAAATAAGTTCATTTGTATCATTTTTTTAGATTCCACAAATAGGCGATATCGTATGATATTTGTCATTCTCTGTCCAACTTACTTCACTTTAGAATAATAATCTCTAGGTCCATGAGTAAGATATTCTTGAAGCCGTGTCTTATGAAGAACAGTTAAAATAATTACAAATGTTTAGCTGGAGAAAGAATGAATGAACAAACAAATGAATAAGCAAACGGTGACTAAAATGTTTTTGAAGCCATGTCCTATGAACTGTTAAAATGACTATAAATATTTACCTGGAGAAGAGAAGAGCTGAGGCATACAATGACTTTCTGAAATGCTGTACCTAAAATCCTTTCAAGTGAAAAAGGATTAAAATCACCTTGTGGGATATCTAAGGACAGAGCCAGGAAAAATGCGTGGAAACTACAAGGAGACAGAAAGCTCTTCCTTGCATTGAGCTAAAATCTAAGAGTGGAGCCATGTAAACATGGAATTAACTACCTTAGGAAAGATGAGCTTGCCGTCACCAAGCACTAGCCACTGGACAGGATACTGTACGGGGAGGGAAGTGCCATTTATCACTGGAGATTGGACCGAAGGATGCTTATTCTCTGATGTAACCCAGCAGTGATGGGATTCTCTGAAATTTTAAGAAACTAAACGTTAAAATGAAGGAAGTACAGTCGTTTTTTCCAAATTAGCAAGAGATTTTATGATGCTCTGAAACACCTGTGAGTAATCCCACCTGTATTTATTATTCCCAATTATGTCTGCTGTTCTCTTGAGCTCAATTTTTTTTTTTTTTTGCGCTATGCGGGCCTCTCACTGTTGTGGCCTCTCCCATTGCCGGGCACAGGCTCGGGACGCGCAGGCTCAGCGGCCATGGCTCACGGGCCAAGCCGCTCCGCGGCATGTGGGACCTTCCCAGACCAGGGCACGAACCCGTGTCCCCTGCATCGGCAGGCGGACTCTCAACCACTGCGCCACCAGGGAAGCCCTCTTGAGCTCAATTTTTGATGAAAGGATTTCTTTGAGAAGAAAAGGTTGTTAGATCTCATTGGTTTTGTCTGTCTTAACGGGATCTGCTTCTCACGTCAGGACATCACCTCGTTTACAGATTATGACCCTTCACCTTGTGTACTCTCCGTGTCTTTGGGTAGAGAAGAAGAGAAATGCTCAGCTTCTGCGGGGTGGGGAATTGGGGTTGCATCCTCATGTGTCTCTCACATGGGCTGTCTCACTGTCCAACCACAGAACTGAAAGTCTGAGAAAAGGGATGGAAATTGAGAAACTGGGGGCCATCATTCACTCTTGTAATTATAGTGAAGAAGTGTGCTGCATATGTATGTTCCCTCAGTAAAACAGGTGTTCTGCCCTTAAAATGGTAATTATAGGCTGTTTCAGGTAAATGATCTTCACTTATTTCATAGCATTGCGGTATTTTCTTCCACGGTTAACCACCCCGTGATACAGAAAGCTTGTTCGTACTTGAAAGAATCAGCATGCATATAGATTTTCTAAAATAAGCCCCCTTTCTGGAAGTATTTTGTGGTTACTTTCAAAATGTAATATCTTGAGGAAGGTTTAGGTTGACTTTTTTATTTTAGTATAAAATTTTAAAAGTAAAATCACTGTGCAATGAGTGATTCTACTTCCATTAGCCTAAGGTCTTCGTGGTTTCACTTGAGGTCACTAGTAGATTATTTTTCTTGCATTATTTCATCAGCTGTCAGTTCTATTAATATAATGTAATTCATGCAGTGCTGTGATTTTTAAAAGACATGACTGTAAGCACAGAAGGCAATTTTTGGAAGTTTATTTAGATGATTGTAGGGTATCAGACTGCCTCAATCTCCTTCATGCTTAGCATCTGAAGGGTCACTTAAGGATGGCACATGATCTGCGGTGCTCAAGTGGCGATTCATGCCGGTGTTTTTATACCCAGCACATAAAAATATATCTGCGGCTCCTTTATTATCTTTTGAAAGACGATGGCTCGCTTGTGGGGTGTGCAGTTGTGTTTCCTGCTTAGGTTACAGGATACTTGATACATCTCCTATTTAACACTAACAGTAACCCTTTTAAGGAGGTTTACTTCGAGCTCGCTCTATTAATATATTCACGCTTGGGCTTTGATTACACTAATGCAGTGAATTTATGTTTGCATATATACTGGGTATCATTCAGGAAATCATTTGAAAATTATTCTTAAACAGCAGCTATGCACATCCTGTTAGTCCCTGGTGGTTAATAAAGAAATTAGAAATTGTCTGCTCTTGAACTTGACTGTATGATTGAGATCCATCGAAGCACCTAGAAAAGTGGTTCTTTAGTTTGCTTTTTGAATATGAGGATAATTTTTAAGTGTTAAAAAAATATAGAGCCCTACAGAGTAATAGCTGTACCTTTGCCATCTCGTAATCTAAAACATATAAAATCCATTTACTGAAACGCATGTGGATAAAATGATATAATGTCTGGGGTTTGTTTTAAAATTATCTGGAAAGGTGGAAGCAGCGGGAATGGGTAGAGTATAGATGAAACAAGGTCGGCTGTGAGTTGATAATCGTTGAAACTGGGTGATGGTAGATGGGGGTTTATTGTACAGTTCTCTCCACTTTTATGTGTGTTCGAAATCATCCGTTTAATAAAATGTGTAAGGAATATAAGGTTACTGTGAATTCAGCTTTTAAAAGGAAAATGTATTTTTATGATCACTGAAAGCATCTACGTATTGAAAAATACCTGTCGTTACATGAAAGCGGCATGTGATTTATGGAGCCTAGAGATGGAGCTTGGTGCACCTGGATTCTGGAACCCCTTTGCTGTAACTATTAGAGCACAATAGAGAAGCAGGTTCAAGGCAGCTTGATACATACTGTTTACGCAACCACTGAGTGCATTCCAAGCAACGTGAACCTTGACTACCGAAGCACGCCTGTAGCTTCTTTAACGCACTGTTGGCTGTGTTGCTTAGAAAAGGCAGTGTCCTGTGGAGGAAGATGTGCTGCCACTTGAGCAGTGATAACATTGAACAGAGTGTGTAGGGTTGAGGCAGGTGGGAATGTCTAGAATAGGAAGCAAAGACTGATCCATTCAGAAACTCAGAGGCCTCCAGCAGCCTTATCCTAATTCAGCCTCCGCCAAACTTGCCCTTGGCCGACTGTCACCAAGGCCAAATCACCCATGACTTCCTTTCCTGACCTCAGGCAAATTGACCTACTCCTTCTGTCTCCTCCTCAAGCAGAACTTAAAACATCTACATTGTGTTTTGATTTCTGTGAAGATTAGAGAGGAAAAGTATGCTTACTGTCTTTTGTCCCTGGCCAGTTTTCATTGGGACCTTATTTCCTTGAAATTCTTGGCCTATAAAAACATGCAGGTGAAATTACACTAAATTTATAATTATATATATTTAAAATCTTAGATTACATGGGAGTTGAATATCTAGAATGAATCAGCCTTAGGAAAATGTTTCTTTTTAAAAATTATTAAATATTGGAACATTATAAAAAATAACATTGGAATATTTAATTCATGGTTCAGTTCTCTTGTTCATTTAAAGATTTGACTATTTCCCACTGTTTAAACACCTCTATCTGATCTTTTGTGCTAACCAGCGTGTCCAAAATATTGCAAAACCGTTGAATGATCAAGGAATTTAAGGAATACTCCCCCAGTGAAGCCAGAAGGATATTCTTGAGGAGAAAAAAAAAGAGTGCATGAAACTTATTTAACAAGAAAGATTTGAGTCAGGTAATCTACATGATATATCCACTGGCATTAAGGCTGTCATCTTGGTATTGCATTTCTGGTACGAACTTCGCAATAGCTGTCTTTCACTGTCGGTTCTAATAAAGAGTGTCGGTCAGCTTAAATTCCCTGGGAGCTCAGATTTATGTTTTGTGAACTGCGTGTGCCTGAGGCCTCTCATGCATGATTTAAACTGCTTTGTAAATGTCAATAGGTGGAAAAGCATCAGATCCCTTGTAGATTTCTCCAAATCCTCAAAGATGCATATGCCATGTATAAACCATGCTGCACTCTCAAGACCATTGCCGTTTTTTACACTTGCTTAACTGGGGGTTTAAGGTATTGCCAGAAGCAAAGTATCAGTGTGTGCATGTCTCGATCCAACTGGCCAATGAAACCCTGTATTAAGAAAACCTTTGCACCAGAGAAACATCTCCAGTGACCTGAGATGGGCGCACCTCATGAATGTTGAATGTTCTTCAAACTCTATTCCTTCATTCTTGACTTTTTTCAAAACACACATTTAACTTGATTGAAGTTGCTGATTTCATAGCATTACATTCATCCCACGGACAGCTATATAGATTTGTAGAAAAATGTTTCCATCGGGAGCTCCCAGACCTGGATCCTGTCCTGACTCTGCCACTCTCTGGCTGTTTGTCCTTGCGCGAGCCACTTAACCTTCTGGGGCCCCACTTTTAGATCCACTGAGGTTGAATCCAGGAGGTTGCATTAAATGATCTCCACTTGTTCCTCTCAGCTCTTGCATCATGACTCCAAGAGATAGTGACAGACAGCCAGTGTGACACTTTTAAAGCCATGGGAGCACAGGTGACTTTTAATTAGGCTTATTCTGCTGTCTTCTGGGCGGTACAGAGCGCCAGCAGAAGCCCCCAGATGGCCAGCAGCGGTTGGACAAAGAGACCTCAATGTCAGCCTGATGGCTTATCAACTCCTTTGTGTTCAGAGCACTCCCTTGTGCTGTTTCCTGTTGGCCTGAGAACGGTGTAGTGGGTGTCCCCGCCCCCATCGGATTCCTCAGCTAACAGGTGTTTTCTAATGTCTGAAGAGGCAAAGCAAATGATAGCGAGGGCATGGCGTTCCAGGGCAGAGGCCCCCGTGTGAGCAAAAACACTAGCCTGGCTTTCTCAGAGGCGGTTTCTTCTCCACTTGTGTACCCCTGAGCCTTTCCCGGTGCCTGGAGGCAGAGGTGCTTGGAAAACGCATGCCGCGTAATCATTGCAGAGCGAATTTGTTCAGGGTCAGCCATCAGGACACAGATGGCCTTTTGTTCTTCCTCTTTACCTTTTCATTCCTACCTGGTTCTGAATGAGCAGCTTTGATCTTTGCTTTCCACGTGTTCACTTTCTAACCTAGTATCTTCTCGCGGGGACCGTTTCCGGGGTTAAGGAAGAGTGCCCAGGGTAGCTCTGAAGCTGGCCTGTGCAGGTCTAATCCTGACTGCCCTCTGACTGTGTCCTTGAGCACTTCACTTAACCTCTCTGTCTTAGGTTTTAATCTGTAAAATGTACATCATACAAGTACCTACCTCAGCAGGTTGTGAGGATTAGATTTGGCTGTTCAACATAAAACTCTAGAACTGTGCCTGCCATTCAGAAGTGTTAGCTGTTATTAACAGTAGTTGTTTTTTTTTTAATTATTATTTAATTTGAACTTTTTAAAAAAAAGAGCCAGGGCAGTTGCACCAACCTTGGAAAAAAATCACATGCCTAATTCCCGTCATCTCCAGCCCAGTGAGGAGCGGTCTGCAGTGGGCAGTACTAGGGGTCCAGGGCCTTACTCACTCGAGCCAGGTCTGCGTCCGCCTGGTCAGGACACACCCGTCCTGGAATGTACCATCTCTACGTCCACATCCCGGGCAGCCTCACCGAAGCAAGTCAGGAACTCTGCCACCTGGAGACACCTTTGGAACACTGTCGCTACCAGTGTTCCATTTGTGTGTTTGGAGAATGTCAAGTAAGCACATTCTTTGTCACCCCCTGACATGACCTCAGGGTTACTTTCTGCGCTTGTTGACAAATTTTTAGACAACCAGGTTTTATCAGCGGAAACCTTGAAGAGTGACAAATGGTTCTTGGAAGAGTTGGTACATACTCTAAAATGTCAGCTGGCTCGTTTATAACCAGTGATGTCCAGTGTCTAAGCCGTGCTATCATCATGGTCTATAGATAACCCACCCTCACGATGCTCCGGGCTCCCCGAGCACTTTGTGCAGCTATTCTGGCTGAAGACCCAGTTGACGTCTATAATAGATATCCAATGGAGAGCCTCTTATTTTATCACTTTCTGTGTTTCAACACCGGCGGTCCCCGTGGACTGTCGGAAACGGGCAGCTAGCACATCATGGGAAAGGTGACTTGCTGAGTCCCTGTGCCCTGAGGACATTATTAAGTGCTAGGGAACCTTGTTAGCTCATAAAGTTGGTTCAAACCAATTATTGCTGTGCGACCATTACCACTGCCAAGAATGTAACTCTTTTAAATTCTTGCCCATAAAGCCAATCTTTCCATGACATTATATCATAGAGCAGGGCTTCTGATCTGGCCGCGTTGAACCCCACTGTGCGCAAAGACTACCCGTTGCATTCGCTGCTCGGTGTTGGTTACCCTTCAGTGCTTCCCGGAGGCAGCGAGGCTACTATTTATAGATTTGCTTTCTGAGTCCCTAGTTCAGCGCAGTCATTTTCGACACGCTGTCCCAGTCATCTGATCAGCCATGCTGCTTCTAAATGAAGGTCCAGGCCTTGGCCTCTGCAGAGAGGGTGACAGCTGTCAGATACAGATAGTAGGCTACAGATCCTGGCTGCTAAAACCCTCTCATTCATTCCTGTTACAGATCATCGACCACAGCTTGAAGCCGTGCTTTACAGTCGGCCGATTAGTTGGCAAGAGATCTACATACTGTATTAGCAAGGTCAGCCACTGAGATAAAGGCAAAATCTCAAACCCCTGCACTATTTTTAAACCAGTAGCCATTTGCTAAAGCTGGTTATTTTGGTGTGTCTCTCTTCCTTTCTTTCTTTTTTTTTTTTTCTCTCTCTCTCTCTCAAAATAGAACTAAAGAAACTTGTTAAAAACTCTTTGTCAGAGTTAATGAAGACAGTTCAGACGCTGAGATGGTTCAAATCGGAGAAGGGTGCGGTCGTCCTCAGAAACTCATTCAGGCACTGTGGTGTAGGCATAGACGGCAGTGTTAGCCATGCCCACTCCTTGTTTTAATCAGAGCGTGTTCAGAGAGCTCAGCCCAGGGATCCAGAGGAAGTTTGACCCCACCACGAGAGTGGATTAGTCAGGTCTGGCCAGGAGAGAGCTGAGTTACGGCTCACATAGGACTTACTGAAATACCTGCTCACTCCTAACTGAGAGGCCGGTCTTCACTGTTGACTCAGGTGATGGGGCCTGTCTTGCGGGGTTCCATTCTCCAGGGTCCCGCCTCCCCCAGCACCTTGCCTCTGGGTGTTCTGAAGCTGTCATTGTTCAACCTGCCTCATGTCACACTTGCATAAGGAGAACTTGTGCCGTGG
>NW_020175079.1:1959116-1971961 GCF_003031525.2 Neophocaena asiaeorientalis asiaeorientalis
AGCTAGCTAATGGAAACGACAGGCTTCAAATAACCTTAAAGCACGCAGCTCGATGCTTGTCTGTCTGATCAGGGTCCTTCTGCTGGCACCTGACACTTTCAATACCATAATGGCATTCACATGCATTCTTTTTGAATGCTGTCACATAGCAAGACCTTTACTTCTCTTCGTTGGCTGGGAGGATGCCTGGCAAAGCTATTAAGTCTGTGATGGAAATGACAGTTAACTGCAGGCCTGTCAGTTCCACTTTGGAAGTCAGCACATCCTTATACCCATTAGGAGCGCATCATAGGAACTTCAGAGATAACCTGCTGTAATATACCGTTGGGCGGTTCCACGCCTGTGAACATACCGCCCAACTAGCTTTGCTGAGAAGTCTGCCTTCCCTCTCATTACAAGTTTGGTTTGTTGCGATGTGGTAGATCCTTTGTTTTTAAATGTCAGATTGAAGGTAATAATTACTTTTGGAGGAAGGCAGCAGAGCTGCCCCCCAGTCAGTTGCTAGGTCGCTGTTCTCCATACATATGGTCAGTGCTTCATGGATCGAGAAGACTGCTGTTAGCTGGGTTTCCAGGAGAAGCTGTATCTTGGGATCCAGATCCCTGATTGGCCTCCTACGTTTCCAGAGGGGACTCTAGGCAGAGGATATACAGATTTTATTAACAAATGGCAGACTAATCTCCTATTGGACTGTGAGTCAACCTCAGTGGCCCCTCTTGCCCCAAAGTACAAGGCCTGGGCTAGAGTTCGCCTACGTGGCCCACTCTCCTCTGAACCCTCTGAGACGCAAAGAAGGGGGTCAAAGAGGTAATCCACGAGATCCAGGGAGGGGCTGCCAGGCTCAGCTCTGTCATAACCCCTCATCCCCACCACCACATCTTTCTTTATTACACGGCGACCCCTTTGTCCCTGAAGACTCCATTTTGTCCTTGGCCCACATCAGCACTTCCATGTTGGGGGTGAAGGAGGGATGTTGTGGAACTTGAACAGTTAGAAGGTTGGCCTCACCGCTTTTAGAATCTTGATCTGTGTGTACGTACGCCGTCGGGGCTCTCTGTCAGGCACACACTCCCACTCCTAACTGGAGACTGAGAGTTGAAGCCTTCCAGGGAGCTACCAGGAAATGCCTTTCAGACTCACTGCCATCCAGCAGCTCTCCAGACCTAACAGAGAGAAGCTACACTTTAGAAGGATCCCGAAAAGATATGCAGTCCTGTTCCTCTAGGTTGGCACTTTCTGAAATGTTCCCTGGAATACTCTTCCCATAAGATATTAATAAGTGTCCCTGAGATAAAGGATTTTGCTTAGAATTATTGGGTGGGATCACATTAAGCAAATTTATTTGGAGGAGTGAGGGTGGCCTTGGGACTAGGGGGCTGTGTTTACCCAACAGGGTTGAACACCCATTACCACTTCATAGGTCCCTCGGACTGTAGTGTGGGAACTGTTTCTCCAGATCCTCCAGAGTAAGCCACATCACCAGAGAACCAAAGCATTCTCCTGCCCCGCGTTCTGCTTTGGAATGGCACCAGAAGCCCTGCAGGAGGACCCTGGCAACGCGTGACACTCATTGCTAGAACTTCTTGCTTTGGAATGGCACCAGAAGCCCTGCAGGAGGACCCTGGCAACGCGTGACACTCATTGCTAGAACTTCTTGCTTTGGAATGGCACCGGAAGCCCTGCAGGAGGCCCCTGGCAACGCGTGACACTCATCGCTAGAACTTCTTGCTTTGGAATGGCACCGGAAGCCCTGCAGGAGGCCCCTGGCAACGCGTGACACTCATCGCTAGAACTTCTTGCTTTGGAATGGCACCGGAAGCCCTGCAGGAGGCCCCTGGCAACGCGTGACACTCATCGCTAGAACTTCTTGCTTTGGAATGGCACCGGAAGCCCTGCAGGAGGCCCCTGGCAACGCGTGACACTCATCGCTAGAACTTCTTGCTTTGGAATGGCACCGGAAGCCCTGCAGGAGGCCCCTGGCAACGCGTGACACTCACTCATCGCTAGAACTTCTAAATGAATGAGTGGAAAAATACTTAGTACACCGTTTGTTGTTTTCTTCACGTAGACCCTCGGGGGAACGAGCCCTCCCAAGTGTTATTTGTAGTGGTTGCAGAGTCAGGAAGAGTTAAACTTCTTCTGAACAGTTGCTTTCTCTTTGTCTGGTGGCTCCACGAACAGTGTGGCTAGCAGGTTGCCCTCTTTGCAGTGGCTGCTAGAAGCCTCGAGCCGGCTTTGTGGCCCACCTGTTGTAAATAAACAGCACTCAAACCTCATTCTTTACTATGCAAACCTACCTCGTTTCTTTTTCCTTCTCATCTACCAATAACTTTTTTTTATGTTTTTTCTTTTCATTATCTTTCAAAGCTACCTTAAATTCTTTAATGGTCCAGGACAGGGTAAGTGATACTCGAATTCCCTATTACCAGTCTAGCTGCCTAATTGAAAAGTTGATACTGACTTGTCTAAGAAGACTATTGGCACTTTGGGCTTATCAACCAGGTTGATATGTGGTTGATGTACGGCCTCAGCTGTGGTGAGAATTACTTAGTTTGAGAGCATACCTTTTTGGCTCTGGAGGCTCTAAGGTCCTTGTTTTTCTGTTTGTGTAACCACTAGAGCCATGACGACAATTTACGAAGCCATGTTTTCCATCTTTCCCCCCCTATGGCAAGCCCATAAAACATTTTTGTCCATATATGTTTTGTCCACAGTGGACTCCTGTTAGGATAGGAAAATGATGATGTCCTAGAAATTTGAAGCTAAATAGGGCCTTAAGGCTATCTAGTGTAAGGCGGGCAGATAAATTTCAATTGTCGTGCTATCTCTCATCTATTAGGTGGCTGCTTGGAGTACTGTGTTGAGGATTCTGGGCCAAGAAGGAATAAAGGTCTGGATTGATTAGTGATGTCTGCTGTGGCTGTGGCATGAAGGAGACAAAGTATGAGCACGGCATGTTCTCTATCCCCAATCTCTCCCTTTTCATAGATGAAGTTACCTGAGACGGAGGTGGGACTAGAAATCAAGTGTCCTTACTCTGAGTCCAGGACCCTTTTTACCTCATCTTGCTGAAGTAATTCTTTTTCTTCCAACTGTAAAGTTGGTCAACTGGAGCACTGAAAATAAGCTACTTCTAGATTTCCAATTGAGTTAATTATAAAGTAAAAAAAAAGAACCGGAACCCTTCATTCCTTTTCCCAGTTTCTGAAAGAGTTAAGAAATAAGGCTGTTCCATAGTCAGACTAAACCAGATTGTTCTTGTCTACAGTTCACCATATTATCTTGATTCTATTTTTTAAAATAAAGCCTGTTTTATTGAGACATACCCTCCAGTAAGTTCTTTTCCCCCGATACTTATTTGGTCAAGGATGTTGCCAGCCAATGCCAAACTAAGACTCCTACAGTATATTCTCTTGTTTTTAAAAAAAAAAAAAAAAAAAAAGAGAGGAGGAACATATTAGAAAAATCAAATTTGGCAACTTTGGTATCTCTATATACAAGGCTGATAAGTGTCACGTTAGCAAATATTAATCTTTTCAAATAATAATCCAGATGCAATTGAGATGAACAGTTTGGCTCTTAAGGATTTTTTTTTTCTTGAGACAGTGGAATTCTTTTCCCTAGGCAGTTTCCTAATACAGAAAAAACAGTGCTGTCTTGTTTCTTCTTCTTTGCCTTAGCTCATCAGAAATCAAGTCAGCAGTCTTGTTTGCATATTTATTGATGGAACATTCTGTCACATCTTCATAAGTGTTGGAGACATGAGTTTCAGGTGTCAGGGACAGAGGGCAGAATAGGTGCAATTAATATGTCACTTTTTCAAGCTCTTCTTCCAGTGGTCTGTAGACTGCTTTCTCCTGACCTGAGCCAGGCTCTTTAAGGTCATGGAATCCATCTTGTAGGGCTTTGTCCATTCAGGCTAAGTGATTGAATTCACAGTTCCACTGACTCAGTGCCTCATTTGTCACTTTGTTGAGGAGAGGTGTTTGGACCCGTTTGGTTGAGAGACTGGCTGGGTTGGGAACTGGGGCAAACCTGCCCTTAAGGCACCGTTTCTCTCCTCTTCAAATGTGATTCGTAATCAGCCTAGAAGAAGCAGAAAGATAACAGAGGATGACCAACTGCTCCGGAAAGCTGGCTGCCGTCAAGCTGATTCTCAGTGTGATGGCCTCTGAGATGCCTTGCATGCCAGGACCAAGGATTTTAGTGGCTTGGGTATTCCCAACAAGGGCCTTCCGAAATAACCAGCAGTGGCTTGGTGGAGCCATCTTCTCTAAAATGTATTGGGCCTCAAAGCAAATTTCCATCTTTTGGCCGCCAGCAGCCCAGTGTCAATTAAAGTGAACATACTTGACAGTTTCACTCTTGCAACCCTTGGAAGAGTGGAGTTTCAGAGCTAGAAGCCAGGCTGGTTTCATATTGACCTTCAGCTATGCAGATATGCCCTGTGCAGCAGCTGGGCTGCCTGCTGAATGGGAATGGGGTAGGCTGCTGCCCCAGCCTCATTGACATTCCAGGAGGCTGCTTCCTGCCCATCCTCCCCCTTACCAGGTGCCGCATGGCCTATTAGTTCTTCAGGAAGGAGAGCAGGTCAAAAAGGTGTGTGAAGTAGGTCAGAAAGAGGGCAGTCTCTAATGGGGTAGGGGATGCCTACTTATTTGCCGGGAGGAATTGTCTCCTGTGGAAGAAGGGTTCCAAATTAAGCCTTAGGATACAAGCGCTACCTCTGAAGGTGCTTTGGCCATTAGGGCTACGACTGCAGGTCTTCTGTTTGTCGACCTCTTGCTCTCCTGCCAAACACACCAGAGACTCCCTGTAGAATTGCTGGGGTGTGCGGGGAGAATCAGCTTATTTTTTAATTGAAAAATAAATTTCTTCTCGAGAAAATGGGAACACTAAGACATTCAAGGTAAATGGGAGAGTTAATAGATGTTCCAGTGTCTAGGCCTAAAACAGGGGGCTTGATCTGTAATTAATCCATCCCCGTAGGATCTGTGGATAAGCTTCAAGGAGCCCAGGAATCCCCTGAAAGTGGATTTAAAGTTTTGTTTTTTTGTGCACTTGTACATTTGCCTCAGAAGAAGGTCCATAGCTCTTCCCATCAGATTTTCAAGGAGATCTATAACAGCAACACCAGCAGCCCAGGCTTTGCACTGGGCTGGCAAAGCCTAAGTCTGCACAAGCCGTCTTTTTAGATACACCCTGTTTATTATGCAGATTTATTCACCTTCCTGACCCCCTTCGCCCCACTGAACCAGAGCCTTAACAAAGGTGGACCCTGAGTGCCAAGGAGCCATGTTTTCACTCAGCAGCGGTTTGGGGAAACTTCCACTTGTGTAAAAAACACTTTCCAATCGCTCTTATTCCGTTTTTCTTCAGGCAACTTTCTGATATGATGCGGCTGAACTTTAAGTCCTTGTGTTTTATATTGTTCGTACAGTATGTGTCTAGTTTAAAGTTCTTCATTCTAATTTTTCATCACGTGGTCAAAGGTGGCACCAAAATTGAGCTTTGGCCTGTGTATAGCAACGTTTGCTTTTACCCAGAATAATGAAATGCGAATTGCAGAGCTTGTCTTACCCAGCCCACTCCTTTTACCATGGAAGCCCACAGATGTTAGGTAGTTTTCTCAAGGTCATATATCTCATTGGTAGTAGAGGTAATAAGTTCCTTTATCCTTTGTTCTTACTGAAGAAAGGAAGTTACAGAATTAATGGAATTTTACAAATCGGGGGGTTTTCTCTGGTTATCATTAACAGAAGGCACAGAGGGGTTGCGTGAAAATCTCACAGAAGTCCATCTTCCCAGCCTTTTTCGGATCGGTATCCTTTCCCGCATCCCCTTCCTCCCCTTCTCCCTGCCCCACCCCCTTCTTCCTTATCACACTGGCTTACAAAGCGCCCCCTCGCTGGGCCCTGCAAAGGCCTTCCTTCTGGGCCCTCTAGGAGCTGGGGCTCTCAAACTCCTGCGGCCGCACCTGGAAAGTGTGTGTATTTGTCCATACGCTCTTGCTTTAAATGATCCGGTCTGCCCACCGGCACTCTGCCCCCAAGGAATAGGAAGGTCAGGAGAAGGGGGAGAAAACTACCACGGAGTGTGTCGCCCCTGGGGAGACTTGAGACTTGCCACTTCCCAGGATTCCAGGTATAGAAGCGCCTTTTTCTTCTGGCAGGAAGCTGTGGAGTGTGGGTAGAACGGCAGCGGGTTTGTTAATAAATTGCTGCTCGTTTCCTTCTTCATCGTCCTTAGTGGCTTTAGAAACGGTCTGCTCTTGACTCGAGCCCTCTATAGGGCCAGAGATGTTTGCACAGAGAGCCCCTATCTTACATATAAGAACCCCTTTCACCTTTGTTCAGATTGTCCCACCATGTTGCTGCCTTTAAAAAAAATTGTGTTTTATATATAACCTAGCTTATGTCCCTATAAAGTCCGTTTGTAACGACTCCCTCGTGAGCTTAGCCAGAGTATGTCTAGACAGTTTTTTCTGGCCTTCCCTCCCAAAACTCTTTGGGTTAAAAATAGGGAAGGATTTGTTTTAAAACAGTGCTGCATTGTATCTTTAACCTTTTGTCCAAACGCAGGTTGCCCATTTAAGTTTTATTTAGAGAAAGCGTGTAACTTATGAACCAGCTCCCTCAGACCTTGGGACGGCCCCTGGCCGGCCTTCCTGCTGCCGGTGCATTAGCCGTGTCTCCAGAAGTGTTTTACAGGAAGCTTAGATGGAGGGAAGCACTTAATTATTATCCAAATTTTTCCTTTCAGTTAAGTCTTACGGTAAGATATCCCAGAGATTATATTTTTAGCAACCGCTTTAAAGAGACTGGGGAGATTAATTTAAAATTGATAATCGCATGGCAGCGCCACAGCTTAACAAGCTCAAGGTCTGCCTCGTGGAGCTGGCTGCTCTCGGGGGACTCTGGTTCAATTCTCTTTGCTGCCAGTTGAAATCAGGAATCACAACTGCAGTGATTAGCAGTGAATTCCCTGATCTCCGGGCCCCAGGCAGAGAGAGAGGGAGGCTGTTTTCTGGGTAGCCAGTGGTTAACCCCTTTGTGGGAAGGCTGAGAAGAGGAGGAAAGGATTCACAGCTGTGGGGTGAGGCCTAGTCATCTGTATCTTTTACTGCCCAGGCAGTTCCGAGCATCATCAGGTGTGGAAGCCACTGCTCTGCGGCAGGTGACGGTGACCAGTGGAAGAAAGAGCCTCTTGGCGCAGTCAGAGGCACTCGGTAGCCACCTTGAGCGCTGACACCTGGACCCGCCTGGCTCGGAAGGCCTCCAAAGGCCTCCAGAGGCCCCTGCTTCCATGGCTGCCGAGAGCTGTGTCAAGCTGGGAGAGCTTTCTTCGTAGAAGGAGGCAGAAAAGCCTGCTTTCTGCCCCTCTTCCAGCTTGTGTTTTTAAAAATGGCCTCTGGCTACCAAGTGGACGATTATGGATAGTATCGTAGAGCAGCAGTAAGCAGTGTTAATGAGCTGCAGGGTATCGGACACAAAAAAAGAACTCTTTTCCCTGGGGGCCAGAAACAAAATTAATTTAAAACATGAACGTAAACCACTACTGCTGCATGTGCCTCCATTAAATTATGGGACTGTGACATGTACGGTGCTATATTTTTGCCATTGAATTTGTTATCTAAGAGGTATTCATTGTTTGTTACGGTGTGAAAAGCTGTTTTCCTCCAGATAAGCTTGTTCATTAGTAAACTGGATCCCTGCCACCACCCCGATTCTTCGCACTGAAGTAATGCCTTGTAGCATAAATGCAGACAGCCACTCTGCATTTAATATCAGAAATGTAAATCAAAAGCGGCCAGCCTGGTTTGAAATGGCTTCAGTCTTTCCCGGGACGAAATCTGTGGAAAGAAATTCTTCTCTCTGCTGCTTCCTGACACCACTGCTTTGGCAGACAGGCCCTGAAAGAGACTGATAATTATTAAACAAAGTATCTTGTTTCCCGCTGAGGTCTCCAGATCGCTCTGTCATTAGACTGGATTTATTTCTAGGGTTTCATTCATGCTGTGACAGCTGGGGATTGATAAGTCCTGTGTTTTAATTTCAGGCAGAAATGAAACTGGTCAAATGCAATTTGGGAGAGGAAGAGCCCTTGATAAGACGGCTGTGCATCTCAATGCCTAGACACAGAGCCAGAATAAGGAAGGCTTCTTAGTGTGGGGCGGGGCGGGGGGGAGCAGGCTGAGCCTTCAGCCAAAGCAGACAGCACACCAGAGCCGGGCCTGCGAGGCAGGACAGAGGCAGGCCAGGAAAACCGTGCTAGTGCAGTCCCAGAGCACCCCTCAAGTGTCAGGTCCCGGATCCAGGTTTGGGAGTACCGTGGCAGGACGTGTGCTGTGGCGGTGCCTGCAGGCTTTGCCGTTTTCCTGGGCTCCGTGGTCCTCATTTCACAGGGCGTAGCGCTGGCCCAGCCCAACCTGAAGTGTGTGTAGGTTCTCATCGCACATCTACACTCGGTTCCTCAAGGTGCTGAGTAAGCTCAGGGCCTGTGTTTTTCTTTTTCAAAGGGAAGCCAGAATTACTTCTCTGATTTTTTTTTGAGGGGGGGGCTCCTATTTACTTACTGAGCAAATACCGAATTCAGCACTGTTTCACATCTGAGGGGTGCATCAGTCACCAGTAGAGAGCGGAGAGAAAACCTGATTAGCAATAAGCTCATTTCCGCAGAAACAGGGTAATTAAGATGCTGCGTGGAAAAGTGGTGGAGAGCCCTGACCTGTCAGCTTTTGGGGGTCTTGCGGGGGGCACCCTGTCCTTGCCCTGATGTGGAAACAGCTGGACTGACTGACTCGCAGGAAGGGTGCTCAGGTCCTCCTAGGGCTCTGTGTCTTCCACGGGGATGCTGGTATTTTACTGGGTCAGAGCACTCCCTACACAGGCCCATAACGGAGCAGCAAGTAGGAGGACGGTCAGGACGAAACCCTGCCTCCTCCTCCAGACTCTCCATTTCACTAATGAGGAAACTGGGGTTCTCAGTGATGACTTGCTGCTAAAAGAAACAAGGCGCAAACGAATTCATTCAGAGAAGCCCAGCAGGTACTTGTGGCCAAAGGCTTCTAACCGGAAGTGCTCATCACATATATTAAAGCAGCAGCTCATCTGCCATCACTAAGATGACCGTGTGTCCTGGTTTGCCGGGGACAGTCCTAAGGTATGCATGGTGGTGTTTTAACAGCACCCTCTTTCATGCTTCAAAGCACCCTAGTTTGAGTGCTACATGATACGGTCACCCTCACTATCACCCACAGCCTAGCCAGTTTGTTCAAGGCGAGTCACAAACCCACTGGGCCCAGCGAATCAGAATCTCTTGTTTACGAGTTGTAGAAGGATAAATACTGAACAAAACCAATGACATAAAGTCTAAAAACATGCAGAGCAACGCCACATGTTGCATTTATATACATATAGAGCAAAAGTATAAATACCACACTATTGCATAACAAACATCAAACGAGCGACAGCATCTCCCTGTGAGGAGGTATTTGAAATATATATTTCTTAAGCTGGATGGTGGCTCTATAGGTTTTCCTTACATCTATTCTTACATTACCCTCTACTTTTCCATAGGCAGAAATATTTTATAATTTAAAAATAAGTTTTGAAAGCTTTCAAGACAGTTCGGATTAGACCAGAGGAGATCATTGCGTTCAGGCGTGGGGGCGTGTGAGTGCGGGGGGGATTATACTTGGGGTCAGGCATCTCAAGAGTTGCTGTCGGCCCCTAGAGATGACCTTACTGCAAACCTAACCAAGCTGTGCATTCTACCTCAAGGACAGTGCTGACAGACAGGGTCTCCGGGAAGAGGCAGTGTGACCGGCACAGGCTGCCTGCCCAGGACCTGGCATCGATGTTCCTAGTACTCAGACTAAGGGCTGCACCCCAGAATCTAGCAGGAGAAACCTGGCTATTTGCATTGCGGGCGGATTTGCCTCCATCGACTCTGCTGTTTGGTCACATCTAGTTCACAGGTTGATATCTACTGTTGTGTCCTTGAGGCCAGCTCCTGCCCATAGATTTTTCATAATTCCTCTATTTCCTTCTCAGTCCAAGCAGCACAATAAGTCAGGTCCTTTCTCCCCACCACCTACAGCAAAGAGGAAGGAGCACAAAGAGAAAGGCGGGGTCTCAGGGAAAGCTTTCGGGTGAGGGTGCAGGGGTCACAGGCCTTCGGGTGAGGGTGCGGGGGTCACAGGCCTTCGGGCGAGGGTCCGGGGGTCACAGGCCTTCGGGTGAGGGTGCGGGGGTCACAGGCCACTCCCCGGCATCCCTTGGAGGACTTTGTGCCGATCCACAGAATCATGGTGAGACCTGGAATAAGTGAATCTTGAGGAAGTTTTATTTCTGCCCAGGAGACGGTACTTTTAGGCTTGTACCTTCCTTGCAAATACCATAACTGCATCTAATTCTGAGCTCAGAACCGTCTGACTTCCAGAGACTGTGGTTCTAGGCAAAGAAAGGACCCACAAACCCTTCCCCCCATCAGTTTTGCACCTTTCCAGTTGATGTGTATTTTCAAGCATATTTCTGGAATCTCTGTCTGAGTAGATACAGGTATCATTCCAGTCATGCTGACTAGCTTATGAAAGCAGCCAGGGGTAGGCAGGATGGCCCCAGAAGGAGAAGGGAGCGTTCCACATGGGAATGGATTTTCCAAGAGGAGCTGAGACAAAAGAGAGAGTCCTGAGAACACGGAGCTGGGCCTGAGTGCACATCTTACTCTATCCTTCACGAAGCGCTTAGCACGCTTTCACACAGGCAGGTGGTCCTTGGCAAGAAGGTGACTATCTGATTTGGATGTTTCACTTCTAGGCACCTGGTACAGTGACCTGCGATCCAGCACGTGGTTGATCTGAGCCTCCTGACAGTGGCGGCAGGAGCTAACCTTTACTGAGCACGTGCTGTGTACCAGGCCCTTTGGTAAAGCACTTTATGTGACTCTTTGCTCTCATTTCTCTCAGTCACACTTTGAAGTAGGTATTTGGATGAGCCGATATGAAATTGCCGTTTTTCATTTTCAAAAAAGAAATTGTCATTTCTGTATGTGAAAACGGTCAAATATCGGCAATTTTATGTGGCGCGATCTAATTGTAAGATAAAACTGAATCTTATGACAGCAAGATTATATCCCAAAGGTCAAATACCAGCAACTTTATATGCTTTAATCTAATAATCTTCTGTATTTGTTTTCCAAATGGAGGAACTCAGGCATGGAAATGCGCTCTGAGTCAGCCCAGCTAGCAGGCAGTGGAGCTGGCATTTCAATTGCAGGTCACCGTACCAGGTAGCGCATCTCCAGACCGTCGCGCCGAACGGCCGCACCAGGCTGTCTCCTCCTTGCGGGGGAGACAAAGGCGTGTTTCTGTGGCCTAGGTGTTCACGTTGGTTCTTCCACACCTCGGCCAGCTCTGAGATCAAAGATGGCCGGCCAGACGAATCCAGTGTTTCCTGGAGTGTTGGGTCACGCCCGTGATGCTCTGTTTAAAAAGAATGGTATGTAGTGAGCACACGAGAAATCCAGAAGATGGAAAATCTTTCTTTAGGATCTCTGCTCCTCTCTCCAGCGAAGAAAGAAATCAGTGTGGTGCCAGCAGAGGTGTTCTCAGCAGGACCTGGCCCATTAAATGAAAGACTTCCATGCTGAGCCAATCAAGAGAGACCTGGACAGAAATCAGACTCTCTCCTGCCCTGGAAGCCTATGCCTGGAGTCTGTAATTCATCTGTTAACTCAAGTGTGCAGCCGGTGGTTTAGCACGGAGGGGGACTGCAGGGAAGGGAAGAGAGAGGGGCAGGAGCTGGAGCCCTCGCATTTCCAGCATCACAGTCAAGTCAGGCAGAGGAAACGGGGCTGTGATAGCTTCTTGGACCTTACGTTTCTGGCAAAGAGAAACCAGCGGGGAAGATTTTTGAAAACTGATGAGCTGGTGGAAGACGTGAGAACAATGGCGGAGAGGCAGGGACCCCAGGGGCTGAATAAAACAGTTCCGCTATTGCCTTTCAACAAGACTGAATAAAGTTTAGGATTTTTTTTTAATCGGACTTGTAGCCATTTTTAAACTTTCATTTCTCATAATGTCACAGATAATCTTTTTATCTATTATCCACTGGCTCTTTTCTGAGAGGCATTTGCATCAAATAGTCCTGCACAGATCATGACTGTCTCTAGTGGGGAAACCGGCTTGAAATGAAAGGTTATTCACTCCCTCTGCTTTCACGGGCTTTGTTCTTGATTCTCGCACATTTTTTTTTTTACATCTGAATTCGGGTATTTCTGGAGTTTTTCTTTAGAAACCCTTCCATTCTGAGATCTAAGCATATTCAGACTCCAATCTGTATGTCAGGGGTTACAAAGCTCATGTTCACTGAAAGTAAAGCACCTACTTTGAAACGTTTGTCAGATACTCCATGTCCTCCAAAATCCCCTCAGAGCATTTCCTGCCGAGGCAGCAATCATAAAAAGGTGGGCATTCACGCAGTGGGGGGCCCTTTTCCCGGGTGCTGGCCCCCCCCCCAGTGGTGGTGGAGCTGTGGCCTTTGCAGTATGCACTGCTGGACGTGAGCTGGGCAGCCCGCTCCTTCCCGCAGCAAGGAGAGGGGGTCTGGGGGATGGATTTACTTCCACCCATCCTCCCACGTGGGGACTCATAGACCAGGCTCGTCCAGCAGGCAGAAGTGGGGCTGTGTGGACAGGACACGGTGGGGAACCAAGGTGTCGCCCGGGCTCACAGGGAGAGGAAGCAAAGGCCAGCCCCTTGTTTGCGAAACCCCATTGAGAAAAGTGCCCTAAAGTCACGGGGATACGACCGTTGGTTTCTGTTCCTCTTCTTTTACTTAGCT
>NW_020175079.1:1971994-2000966 GCF_003031525.2 Neophocaena asiaeorientalis asiaeorientalis
CCACGTGACAAAGCCTGTCATAAAAGCACCCTTCTCTTCCCCTCCAGCTGCCGCCTCTGCCGTTCCCCAACACAGAGCCTAGAAGTGCTTCTTTTCCTCCCAGCAGTCACTGGGGGCAGCCTGCAGAGGCAAGGCCTGAGGGGCCACTGCCATGTACGTGTTCAAACCGTGCACTGAACTCGCCCCCAAACAGCTGCTCTCAGGCCAACAGTGACCTCACGGAACACTGGCCAGGGGCGTGTTCTTCCATCTGTGTATCTAAAGAGTCCCTAAAACAAGGGAATATTGGGCCCAAAGAAGTACTGACAAGACAAGCCCCTCTGGCTCAAGGGCACTGCTTTGGGGCGCTGGCCACACTGCCCCTCCCAAGGCCTGCGGGAAGCAATGCCACTCTCATTCATTACACGGGATGTGAAGGCCAGGGAGGCCCAAGTGATGGCCGAGTTCGCCGGGCTGGCGGCTGGTGGGCCTCAGAATGTAGATCTCTCTGGCTCTAAATTCCTTGCTCCTACCATCTGCCGCCTCCCCAAGTTGTCAGGGCTTCTTCGGGGCACGCCAATCCTTTATCTTAGGGACTCTTTAGATCCACCACCGTGGTGGCGGCTGCTGTGAGGACTTGCTCTGAAGAGAGAGGCAGCATTACTGGGGTAAAGTAGTAAGGTAATTTCCTTGTCCCTGAGCTCCCCAGACCTTTGAACCAGTCATCATACTTTTATACTTTTACGACTGAAAAGAAATTTCTGTGAAGTCATAAATACACTAGAAGCCCTTGTAACTGAGTACATGAAAGTATTCTCTCCTTGGGTGTGGGAATCTCTCAGCAATGTGGCAGGAATGTAGAAATCAGTTGAGTTGGCAACCAAACATAACAGATTTCCCAGTTGTACCAAGCACACGTAGCTGTGGCTGTAAAGCTCCCCCTTTAAGCAACATGTAGCTTTGTAAGGTGTAGTTTTCCTCCTTTACTGTAGCTTTTCTGTGAGAGCTCTGGGTTTAGTTTCATTGTATAGATATTTGTAACACTTTGAATAAGTAGAGCGCCTGCTAAATTGTGTCTCTGTAACTTACTCCAGAGTTAAAGTGAATTGTAGTTAATGTTTCCGCATCCAGATTTACAGCTGCATCTGGACTGGTGACGTGGGGTGGGTGGCACACCAGCGCTGAACTAAGACTCGGGGGCTGTTGGCTCTAGTCCCGGCCTGCCCCTCACTACGACTTGAACAGGTATCTCTGCTTCTGTAAGCCTCAGAAAGAAAGAGTGAGACTACCTGCCCTGCCCCACCCCCCGTGGTGGATTGGTAAGAGTTCCAGGGCAAATTAGAAAGATTGGGTGCTGCTGGAAGCGACCTAGGGCCGGAGCTCCCCAGGTGTGCGTGACACACCCAATTGGCTCATGTCCACTTAGGAGCTTTTGATTCACAGGACATGCTGTTACCCATTCCTGGGGGGGAAAATACCGTTGAGATTACACGAGTCCACTCTTTGACAGGAAGCCTTGGCTCCTGGCCACAGAATCACACGCCGTCTCCTTCGGCCGCCCTGTGCTGCGTTCACGCTCCCCTGCCTGCCACGCACTTCACGGTGCACACCCTTCTCTCACCCGGACCAGGCTGCCGCGCGGATAATCCGCCAGCCCTCAGCTTGCCTGCTGCTGTGGTTGGCGTGGCTCCCAAAACTCTGCAGCCGCCGAGCCTGCAGAAGCAAACCTCTAGGCCTCCCGGGAGGTTCAGGGGTCACCTTGTGGCTGAGCCCTTAACAGAAACTACAGTCTGTAAAAAGAATAACAGTTAAAAATGATGTGGGTTTCAAATGTACCATATGCTCACTGATAACATTTAGAAAATCCAACACACAGTAAGAAAAAACATTCACATATGCCATCGATACATTTTACATATTTGTGTTGTTTGTTCAGCTTTTTTCTCTTAACATTTCATCACGGGCGGTAGCGTTAAGTTTAGGGGCTTGGATTCTGGAGCCAAACCGCTTGGGTTTGAATCCAGCTCTGCCACTTGGACAGCTCTGTGCCCTTGGACAGGTTTTTGGATATGTTTATAATTCCATTTTCTCATCTGTAAATTAAGGATAACAGTACCTACTTCAGAGGCTGTTTTGAGGCATTAACACAAATAAAGGACTGAGAATTATGCCTTCTGCCCTGCAGTAAGCACTCAATAATCTAAGTTGGTAATATTCCTTTCTTAAAAAAACGTGACTTAGGGCTTCCCTAGTGGCGCAGTGGTTGAGAGTCCGCCTGCCGATGCAGGGGACGCGGGTTCGTGCCCCGGTCCAGGAAGATCCCACATGCCGTGGAGGGGCTGGGCCCGTGAGCCATGGCCGCTGAGCCTGCGCGTCCGGAGCCTGTGCTCCGCAACGGGAGAGGCCACGGCAGTGAGAGGCCCGCGTACCGCAAAAAAAAAAAAAAAAAAGATTCATTACATAGGAATATAGTACTTTAAAAATTCCATGCTCGGGGCTTCCCTGGTGGCGCAGTGGTTGAGAGTCTGCCTGCCAATTCAGGGGACACAGGTTCGTGCCCCGGTCCAGGAAGATCCCACATGCCGCAGAGCGGCTGGGCCCGTGAGCCATGGCCGCTGAGCCTGCGCGTCCGGAGCCTGTGCCCCGCAGCGGGAGAGGCCCGCGTACCAAAAAAAAACCAAAAAAAAAAAAAAAATTCCATGCTCTGCTCCCTCCTCAGTCACTTAGAGTCTGAGGAGTAAGACTAGAGCATCATCCCCCTCGGTTCCCTCCCCTCCATCCTTGTACACCTGAGGAGAGCAGGCACTACCCGAAGAACTGCATCTTCCCCATGTTGAAGGCCGAGTGGCCTGCCTTACCATTTGCATCAAGGCCAGACCCTAGTGTGGTGATCGTGGAATCGAAGACTCAATGTCCAGTACCATTTGCCAGCACATCGCTTTATTAGTGGAGATGATTTGGGGGCAGGTCAACAAGCCGTATATGTTTTCAGCAATGCTTTGTTTTTCTCCCCCAAACACAAAGTGCCATTTAGTCCTCACATCGCCTAGGAAAGCAAGGGAGGGACTGTTTTTCCCATTGAGCAGAGAGGAAAGCTCAGCCCCTGGGTGGGATCAGACTGCAGGTCCATTGCCGCCAAGGTGAGTACCCCATCCCGGGGACTTGCTCCCCTCAAGCTGTCGTGACCTCTCCACAGTAATGACTGGCTGCTTTAAATGCTCCCCACACAAGTCTATGGAGAAACAGCAGCGCCTCGGCCCGGGAGCAGAAGGCCTGCCTCAGTCGGAAGGTGGCAGGCCAGGTACAGTGTGACACAACACGGCAGCCCAGGCAGCCGTCGATGCTGTGCCCTCTCGTGTCACGATGAAAGGAGTAGGATGGGGTCAGACTCATGACCCTTAGAGTGAGAACAGAAAAGGAAGCCCAGGCCCCAGCTCTACTCCTCTCCTTTCAGAATCCTCCCTCGAGGGGCTCTGGCTGTGGCTGAGGGGAGAGGAGGCATTTCTTCACGCGCAGTGCTGACTCTTCCACCTTGACGGTGGCCTCTGCTCTGTCCTCACTCACATGACCACGGGAAGCAGCTCTTTACAGCAGTAGTTCTCAAACTTGAGCGTGTACCAGAATCACCTGGAGAGCCTGGAAAAACACAGACTGCTGGGTGGTCCCACCCCTGGGGTTTCTGACTCAGTAGACCTGGGCTTGGGCCCCAGAATTTGCATGTCTGACAAGTTCCTAGATGATGCTGGTGCAGTGACCACGCTTTGATATCCTGTCCTTCGATAGCCCAGGTTAGCAGGCCTTGATCCCTGCTCAGGAACGTGACAGGATGGCTCAGATGCTGAGCTTTTTAAATTCAAGTTCCAAACACGAGAGAACCAGGCAAGAGCCCTTCCTGACTCTGTGCATTCAAAGACCACAGAGAGAGAAACAAGTAGCTCTCTGGTCTTGGGACAGGAAAGCTCTCTGCAGCTACTGCTTCTATGGATGGGGGTGGTGAGTGTGCTGACTTTGATGAAGACGAACATGTCCAGAACCACCCAAACAGGGCAGACAGGAATTATTGCTGGCTGCTTTGTGGGGAGAGGTGCAAACCTGGCATTTAAGCAGCCCCTCTTAGGGACCAGTGCTATTTGCAGGAGTGTCAACTTTGGCCACTTGTTTCTGGCTGACCCCTCCAGGAATTCTCCCTCTTCAGCTCACCTCCTTGGTTAAGGAGCACTGAAGTGCTGTGGCAGAAACTCGAGAATTAGAAGCCTGTGTGCCTGCTCCATCACTTACTAGCTCAGAGGCAAGGTTTCGGAACCATTCCAGGCCTCAGTTCCTTAATGTGTAAGATGGAGATAATCTCTGCCGACCTCTCAGGTTGTGGGGTGGACCTAACTGCATCGCTCAGTGCTGTGCTGTGCATTCCTGGGAACGTCCCTGAGGTTAGGGCTCTCGGCAAGGAAGGCAGCCACAAGGGCGGCCAGGGTGCTCTTTGGAAATACTGGATGGGGAGACCGGAGGCCCGGCCTGGCTTTTCCACCCACTCACCTTCACAAGCCACTCCATCCTTTCAGCTTCAGTGTCTTCCTCTGTACCATGAAGTTGGAGTAAATTCAGAACCTCTTCTGGCTGTAAATGGTTTGAGCCCACTGTCAACTGGAAGACTCAAGTAGAGGCTGTAACGTCTAAACACCCAAACGGCAGGGAGCCTTTCTTCCAAACCACCCAGCTGGATTGGTGGGGCAGTTCTGCCGTTCCGGGCACTGACGACCAACCTGTCCCGCCGCCGCGAGCCTCAGGTTGCTTCAGGGCGGCCCTGACACCGGCGCCCTGCCCCGCTCTTGCGCCCTTGCCTGGCCGGGATGCGGAGTCTGCAGAAAGTGCACGCGCTCTGCGTGGCGGCCGCCAGCCCCGCGCCGGCGCGCCCGGCTCGCCGCAGCCAATCGGCGCGCGCACCGCGGGTGACCTCCCCCGGGCCCGGAATAAATCGTCAAGTTGCCCCGCCGCGGGTCTCAGTCTTCTGGGCTAATTAGCGGAGCGGGTCATGAGCAGCGCGGAGGGTCGGGCCGATTTGCGGGCCGCGGAGGGGCGCGGGAGGGCGGCGCGCTTCTCGGGGTCCGAGGCCTCCCTGCGCAGCGGGTAGACGGCTGGCGCGGCCGCCGCCCGGAGCCGCTGTCTGGCCCGCTTCCCGGGGCGCGGCGACCTCTGCCGCTCGGTGCCCGCACCCCGGAGAGGAGGCTTCGGCTGGCCCGGCGGGGACGCCGCGCGGCCGCCATCCTCTTCCCTCGGACCGTCGACTCGGCTCTCCCGCGGCCAAGATGCAGCAGATGCTGAACGTGCCGCCTGCCTGGAGACCTCAGATGCGCCTTTCCCGGAGATTCTGAACTTCTGGAAATCCCGAGACCGCGTCGTGGGTTTTGTTTTTGTCTTCGGCTCGGCTTTGGCTTTGATATTCTCTGGCTACCTGGATACGTCTTTGCTTTGTGGGTAAGTCTCCCGTGGATCGCAGCACCAGTAGCCAACCGCAGGGAGAATCCGCCTTTAAAATCCCCAGCCTGGAGGCGCCTCGGGCTGGAGAAGAGGACCCCACTCCTGACCACGTAAGGGCTCTCTGATTCCACCTTTCCTCTGATGGGGAGAAATATCATTTCATGGCAGAATTTTAAGCGCATTGTCTGATAGGATTGGCAGTCACTAATCAGGAAAATGAGGAGCAATTAGGAGTTCAGTAATAAACGGAAGTCTGTTGTCCTAATTGAGTGGAATTACTGACGGGTAATGGCAACATTGAATTCTTCGGTTTAATTAAGAGTTTATATAATTATAGTGCACTTTTTATTTCTTGGGGGAGCCATGGGGTAGAAATTAAATAACCAGTGTGATGGGTAAGAAACCCATTTAATGGATAAGTAACCGGTGCATTGAAATAAACGTGGGTGCTTGCTCAAGTAATGGGAACTTAAATGAAGTCCTAATACAGGCATGTGCTAGCTTGGACCGAGCAGAACTTTCTTTCAGCTGCTAATTCCCGCCTGATACAAATCCGTGTGGCTTAGAAATTATTAGCTCATCTCTGACACCGGCATCGGCTGTTACAAAGACAGCAAAGCTCAGCGCTCCCCCGCAGTGGGATTAGCCCCCATCCGTGCTTTCTGGAACTGTGTTTTCCACATTCCCCAAGAATGAAGTGAGAGGGTCATTTGAGGGTATTCTGCTGTCTGGGGTTTCTGTATCAAAAATCTCGTGATTGCACTGTTCAGCCGTAATTGTTGATAGCTGAAGGGGCTGGCAAGCCCCACTGAAGTCACGCAGCCTCAAATCGGAGCGAGGGTGTAGGTGTGGAATTCGTTTGAGCGCTAATCTGTAATTATAAAGATGTGATTTTCCTCTTTGGTGGTGTATTGTTTCCTTTACTATTATGTTCTCATGAAATTGTTCCCCTCGTGGGAAGCAGTGAAACTGGAGAGAAATCCCTTCTCAGAGGGTAATTTTCTTGTTTTTGTTTTTGTTTTTGGTGTAGTAGGTTTCTCAGAATCCTTTTAAGCCTGCCTTGGGATGAGTGTGTTTATTTCTGTAAGAAGCTCCAGCAGATTTGGAAATCACTAGGTTTCGAGTGTACTGGGAAATAATTAGCACCTCAAATAATAATATTTATTTATACCTTGGCCGCAGCTTCTTGCTTACATAAGGTCTAGATTTTTCAACAGGATGAGCAGGGACTACCTTCTCCAGAGAGCTCCCATATCACGAGTGGGCTCAGGGAGCGCCATGAAGCTTGTATTTCACTCCAGAAGAGACAGCAAATGGCAGGGATGGAGCAGTGCATCTTTAATGCTGCATGGGTTTTAAAGTTTGCAAGGCCTTTGGGAACTTACCCATAATTCCCTGCTGTTAACGAGAGAAAGCGGTGTTGGATGGATGTTTGCTGTGTGTGTCTCCTGACCTCAGGCCTTCCAGGGTGCACTGTAGGTGCCTGGGGACAGAGTGGGGAAGTGACACGAGGCTGTACTGGTGTTACTGTCCAGAATTTTAAGGACTTGTCTCCTCCGGTTTTTCCTCTGTCCCCCAGCCCTGTTTTGTCATGACTGCCATGAAAGTCTTAACAAAACTGTCAAAAATACCTGCACCTGTTCTACCAGAACCATGGCCTCTGCATGCAGGCTTATTTTATTGGCTTGCTGCTCCTTTCTTATGTCCTACCCCAAGACACAGCACACTCCTGTACAACAGACAGATTCTTGAACACACAACACGGATGGAAATTTGAGACTTGTAACATTCAAGGATGACATACTGCCATGTTTCCTAACTTTTCATAAGGGGTTGTTACTAGAGATCACAACTTGCTAATGTCCCTTTTTTTCCTAAGCTCTCACAGTTCCTTCACACACCTGCCTGTTAACTGTTAAAAAAGCTCCATGATGTAAGGAAGAGAGTCAAGGATGGCCCTTCTCTCCGAAATGCTGCCCTGGCTTAGCCAACCCCGGCGTTCTCGTTCTGACTAGTGGGTGTTGGGTGCATTGAAAGTTTCCTTCCATGGTAACATCTTTAAGATTTGGTTCCAAATTCTCTTTCTTCTTTTTATAATCTGTCACCTCTACATTTATCTAAAATCAGCCTGAACTGATAGAAAAACTGAGAGATAGGTTATGAAGCTCCCGGCAAGCCAGGAGCAGATTCCAAACTCTTAATGAAATGGTCCAACTTAGGAACAAGACACAGACTGGCCTGTAGGCTCTTAGAATCCATTTTTAGTCTGAGGGCAGGAGCACTGGGAAAGATGGCAGTCACAAGCCCTGTCTCCGCACGTTTTTCATCCTCCTTCCCACTCAGTCTTGGGTCCCCTGGATAGGCCATGTCGTGGGTATCAGTCACCACTTGTCTGCTGGTTGCACAATGCAGTTTACCAACCTCTGCCCAAGTGATGCCTCGCGGCCATAGTATAACAATAGCGCATAGAAGAATGTAACACTCTTGTGGGTCTGGGCCCCGGTCCAAGGGGATTAGCTACTGGAAGTACCTGAAAGGCATTGTTGAAACACACTCACCTGTAACGCGGTTCCTTGGCCTGGATCTGAAGGGCAGGGGAATGTCGGTGTCCTTTTGTTACCTCTAAAGGGACACGTGCTTTTCCATGTAACACCCGACCTGCCGGCTCATAGTCGCCCCGTCGTGGCATCAGGAGAGTGCTCTGAGGTCATGTAGGCCCTGGCATTGGCATCTCCTAGGGAGCTTGTCAGAAATGCTGAGCCTCACATCTGCCCCCTGATTTTTCAGATCAGAATCTGCATGTTAACAAGATCCCCAGGTGATCTGTACGCGTTTTGACAGGTTGGCTTCTCCCGTGACGCGGTCTGGCGTTTAACAGGCAGGATATTTACGCAGGAGTGCCCTAAGGATTAGCACCAATGGAGGGACACAGCAGGGCAGGAATGGTGGGTGGAGGGAGAGGTCGAGCTGTGGTTTAGGCCCAGGGTCAGGCTTCCCTGACCGCATGGGAGGCTCCGGAGCCGGATCGGCCTTCAGATTTGTCCCATGTCGGGCAGCGGTGGCCCGGCCTTTATACGCCCTGCTGGCAGCTGGGCAGCAAGTCCTTCATCGGACAGTGCCCACCACGCACACTGGAGTTGGGAGAAGCACTGCTCTAGGCTGGGGGTTCTCAGACCACCAGGACCTTCAACACGGGGGTTGGGTTAGAGACGCAGATTCCGGAGCCCCACCCCGGGCCTGTGGGAGCGGAAGCTGTAGAGCAGTGGCACCCAGCAACCTGTGTTTAAGCCAGTCCTCCGGGCACAGCTGCACGCTCAAGTTTGAGAACCACCCTTCTAAGGCAGCCTGTTTTGGTTTGGTTTGTTTTTTAGTAACAGCTCTAGTGAGAGAAGATTCACGTTCTATCTCAATAATAAAATTCCCCAGTTTCAAAGTGTACAGGTCAGTAATTTCTGGTGTATTCGAAAGGTTGTATGCCCGTCACCTCTAATTCCAGAACAGTCTCAGGACCCCAAATTGAAACAGCCTACCCATTAGCACCGGCTCTCCACACCCCTCTCCCAAGTCTGGGAGCCCCTAATCTGTTTTCTGTCTCTGTGGAAGTGCCTGTTCTGGACATTTCATAGAAATGGAGCCATGCCACATGTGACCTTTTGTGTCTGTTTTCTCTCACTTAGCATAACGTTTTCGAGGTCTGTTCATGTTGCAGCATGAATCAGTACTTCGTCTTCTTAAATAGATAAATGACGTTGCATTGTGTGGATATACCACATTTTATCTATCAGTTGACAAACATTTGTACTGTCTCCGTTTTTTTTTTTTGGCTCTTATGAGTAACGCTACTATGAACATTCAGGTACAGGTTTTTGTGTGGACGTATTTTTCAATTCTCTTTAGTATCAACAAATACCTAGGAGTAGAATTGCTGGGTTGTTATGGTAAATCTATGTTTAACTTTCTGAGGAACTTCCTGTCTGTTTTCCAAAGTGGCTTGACCACTTTGCATTACCACCATCAGAGTCCCAATTTCTCCATAACCTCTCCAGCATTTGTTATTGTCTGTCTTTTTATTATGGCCTTCCTAGTGGGTGTGAAGGGGTATCTCATGGTGGTTTTAATTTGCGTTTCCTAATGATTCATGATGTTGAGCATCTTTTTCATGTGCATGTTGGCTCTGTTTATATCTGCTTTCGAGATATTTCTATCCAGATCCTTTGTAGGAGAGACTTTTAGTCCTTGAGGAATCCCTCAGGATGTCTGCTGTGCATCTAGACCTGGGCAGTTGCTTTAGGATTTATAAAAGGAAGCCTAGGACGTGGCCTTTAACCAGGGGAAAGTTCCCAGTAGGCATGAGACAGTGAAAGAAGAGGACAAGAGAGCCCACTGTCAAGGGCCTACCTAAAGAGATTCACATTGTTTTACAATTCGTGTTACAGAAGGACGTTGCATGGGTGGCTGGGATAGAGTGAATTAGGGTTGTGGAAAGGTTTTGTGGAGGTCAGAGGCTGCTTAGAAAACAGGAAGTGTTGAGAGGACAAGGAAAGCAGAGAGGAGAAAGGAAGTCCTCAGTGGGCCTTCCCTACACACTCTTGTTTTATGGGTTACCCATCCCTGTAAGAGGGGAACTCAGAAGCCCGGGATTTCTGGGAATTCCCTGGTGGTCCAATGGTTAGGACTCCGTGCTTCCACTGCAGAGGACATGGGTTCGATCCCTGATCGGGGAACTAAGGTCCCACCTGCTGTGACATGGCCTAAATAAATAAATAAAAAGTAAACAGCTTGTCACCTCTTTCAAAAAGGAGGAAGCCCGGGATTTCTTTCAAGAGTGTGCTCCCTCCTGGCCCTAGAAAGATGAAGTGATTCTTCTGTTTCCTCACCTGGAAGAAGAGCACTTGCCCCCACTGTTTGTCAGCGGTTGTGAAGGTGTTTATGGTGCTCTGTGAGTGCTGGAGAGTGTCATTCGCTCTAGGTCACAGGTAGTTAAAAAGTTTGCAGGTGTCCCTGAATAGCCTCTGATTCTCCATTAGCAGATCCCGTGGTGGCAGTGCCAGGTGGCTCCCAACCCCCCAGAGCAGGTGCCTCTCTCGGGGCACCTGAGACTACAAGGCGAGTCCTCAGGGCTTCCAGGGAGTCTCTCTTTACCCTTGCACCATAGCTTGAATATGGAATATTGGAGCAAGAGGATTTCAGAGCAGAGGCGCTTAAAGCAAAACCTTGGTCACGCAGGGGCCTCTGCACCTATGATGGCAAGCCCAGCGGCGTTATACTTGTGCCAGGCCATCTAACTTACAGAGTGCCCGCTCAGACTTGCAGGGGAGGAAACCCAAGCTCTGAGTCATGACTTGGTTAGTGTCACAGATTAGATGATGGCGTGACCAGGACTTGACCCCTGGTCCATCGGACGCCTAGCCCAATGTTCCTACCTGAAAGCTTTACTTTGCAGCTCGCTAAGGATTAACGATGGGATGTTCTGCTTCTTGTTCTACAAGTGGATCCTCTCCCAGGAGGATCAGGGTGTCACGACACCACGCATTCGTGTTTGTTTAGTGTTGGCACCGTGTGTGTGTAGTAATATGTTACAAACACTCTTGAGGTCACCCTTGGTCTCACGGAAGAAGGTGTTTCAAAAGTATGCAGAGAGGCTAAAGCATTAGGATATTTCCTGAATGCACTTCAGTTCTCAGTTTTTCCCAGGAGCCCTTTGGTGTCTGGGTAGTAATTAGAGTCACTGCTTCTTGAACTCAGTCAACAAAGAACCCTGGCACTGGGAGTTCCGTGTGAGTCAGGATGTTTGTGTACTGGGTAGCCCACACGTGGCATCACAACTTTGTCATTTGTCCCCAGTTGAGCCCTCTCAATGTGCCTTGTTTTATTTTTTTTTTGAATTTTATTTTTTTAATACAGCAGGTTCTTATTCGTTATCTATTTTATACATATTCGTGTATATATGTCAATCCCAATCTCCCAATTCATCCCCCGCCCGGCTTTCCGCCCTTGGTGTCCATACGTTTTTTCTCTACATCTGTGTCTCTATTTCTGCCTTGCAAACCAGTTCATCTGTACCATTTTTCTAGATCCCGCATATATGTGTTAATATACGATATCAAATGTGCCTTGTTTTAGAAAAGGATGTATCCACAAAAAGTCACATGACATGGAGGTTTGAGTCGTCTGTGCCCTAGTTTAAATTCACAAAGGATGTGTGCTCAGAAAAAGCGAATCCTCTGATAAAGCAAAGACCTGTGTCATGAAACCTATTATTCTACCTCTAAGCACTCATCTGTCAATCAGAAATTTTACATACTTATTTCTTTAAAGCTAGTTATATCTGTATAGAATATTTCTACACACTTTTCTGTTACTTTTGTCTTTGAAGAACAGAAAGTGTAAAAGCTCTTTGGGATCATAGACACGGATTAGAGTAGAAGGATGGGCAAAAGTGGCATTTCACCCCATTTTCCCATTTTCTTTCCTTTTTTTTTTTGATGCCAAGCAGGCAGGAGAGATGAGATCTGCAAATTCCTTAATATAAAACTATAAGAGTTTTGCAGTGAAAATGTCTTCACCTGTATGAAAATGTCTTCACCTGTATTCTTCCCAGTGTCTGTGCGCCACACACCCAGTCACCTTTGGTTGGTTATCCTGATTGATTAAGCTCTGGACAGGGCCACACCTTTGAAGAGGCTGGTCAGCCAATTCACACACCAGGGGAAAGGCTTCAGTCTAGAAAACGGCCCCAGTGAACGCTCGTGCAGCATCTCTGGGGTTGGGTGCTTGGCCCCTGTGACGTGCTCTCCTGCACCCTCTTCCCCGGTCTTAGAGATGCCAAGTCATTGGTTTGGGGGCAGGTGCATCAGAGAACGAAACCACTGTCATTGTGAAAAATTATTCAGTAATCTCTACCAGCGCCTTCCAGATAACACGCAGATAAGGCCCTGGGCCTCTAGGAGGAACCTGCAAATGTGAGTTCTCCTGCCAGTAAAAGAAAAAGGAAGGAGCAAGAGATAAAACATTTTATTGTAGGGAGATGATTTTGCCAATAGTTAAATGGCTGCTTTCTTCTCTTAATGAAGAAATATGCACTTAATGGTCCTCAGCCCTGCCCCGGTGCCTCTGAAGCAGAGATAGTAATATTTAATATTTATCGAGGACTAGTAGGCAGGTGCTTTAGCACAAAAACCCTGCGGGACAGGCCTATATGATGACATGAAAGCTTGGCCAGGTTATTTTGTCCAGGTTTGAAACTGGGCCTCCTGGCACAGTGGTTTCAAACGTACCTGCCCCACGTTAGGAAGTTACTGTTAGATGGTGAAGGTGTGTTTCCTAGAACTCACCGAAACCCTTACAAACCAATAAGTATGTAATTATTGGTTGAACCTCTTGGGGTCATTTTAGATGGTGTGTCCCCCACAGAATGACATTTATCACTTACCTTCTTTTTTTTTTTTTTTTTTTTTGCGGTACATGGGCCTCTCACTGTTGTGGCCTCTCCCACTGCGGAGCACAGGCTCCGGACACGCAGGCTCAGCGGCCATGGCTCACGGGCCCAGCCGCTCTGTGTCATGTGGGATCCTCCCGGACCGGGGCACGAACCCACGTCCCCTGCATCGGCAGGCGGACTCCCAACCACTGCGCCACCAGGGAAGCCCTCTGATTCTTAAAAGAAAAATAATTTTTGTAGCCTGTGAGTAATCATGTTTGTGACATACTTGGTTCTTAGCTTTGAAGTTTCATTCATGCATTCAGTCAGCAAACCTTTACTGAGCGCCTTCTACGTGCAGGCAGCGTGTTAGGGCCTGGTGAAGAAAATAGACCCCGTCTCTACCCTCACGAAGCTTCTGTGACTTAGCGCAAGGTACATAAGCTTTCTGGAATCTTCAGCTACTTTCATAATCTTTGTTGGGCGGTTTGTCATTGATGTGTCCTCATATTGTTGCATGTATACTTGTCATTCTTGGTGAGGTGTAGGGGCCCATCTCTCGTTGGCCTCCTTTTTTTTTCTTAATTAATTAATTTTATTTTATTTTATTTTTGGCTGCATTGGGTCTTCGTTGCTGCACGCGGGCTTTCTCTTCATTGTGGTGTGCAGGCCTCTCGTTGCGGTGGCTTCCCTTATTGGGAGCACGGGCTCTAGGCGCACGGGCTTCAGTAGTTGTGGCTCGCGGGCTCTAGAGCGCAGGCTCAGTAGTTGTGGCGCACGGGCTTAGTTGCTCCGTGGCATGTGGGATCTTCCAGGACCAGGGTTCGAACCCGTGTCCCCTGCATTGGCAGGCGGATTCTTAACCACTGCACCACCAGGGAAACCTTCTTAAAGCAAGGAAGTGCTGCCCTCAGCCCTCTGCTGGGAGGCAGAGGGGGTTCCTGGGATTAGAGTCCCTTAGGAGCTGCGTGGTATTTGCCACCTGCCAGAAGACCAGGAGTGTAGTCATCGAATCTTCAGTGCTGTCGGGCATGCTGTCTTTTAAAATTATGTATTTATCTGGGTTGGCATGTGTGGTCAGTTGAGTCCTCTGGGCACAATCCATTGACAGAAAGCCTTTGGAGGAAACAAACCTGGTGGAGTTGTCTGGTATGGAGGATTTGGAGCAGGGAGGTAGAACACAGTGAGCTGCCAGGTGCTGGAAAAGCCAAGTCTAGACAAGACGCAGGACAGATCAAGGTAGACATGATGTGAAAGGAAGAATCTGGGGCACTGTGGGAGATGAAGCCCTGGAAATGGTGAAAGTTGAATGATTGTCTCCCACGAGCACAATTACCAGGCTTACTTGGTGCTGTGCAGTTCCCAGGCCATCTCCTCTGGGCCTCGACTGCAGTCTGGATGCAGCAGTGGCATACTGGCCCACCAGAGAGATGGAGGCGAACTTGACATATGGTATCAAGCTTATGTGAAGACGTATACAATTGTTCTTTTACAAGATCTGTCAACTCCTTCACCAGATATTTATATTTGTGGGGGGGGGAGGAAATATCTAAAGGAGAGTTGCTTATGCATTATAGAAATAAATTTGTAGGAGGCCTTCTGCTGTCTGTGTTCACTTGAAGTTAGCTAATCACTTCCAGGAAGCAACTCCACACTTGAAATGTTGATGGTCAGTGTGTTATGCTAAGAAATGAAAAACCTTTTTTATACATTCTTTTTTAAAATAATTCTTTTCATTATGGTTTATCATAGGATATAGAATATAGTTCTCTGTGCTGTACAGTAGGACCTTGTTGTTTATCCATTCTCTATATAGAAAAACCCTTATTTTTACGAAAAGTTACATAACATGACTTTCCCTGAAGACTTGAGTAAGCACACCCGTGTCCCCAGCATAGCTTTCGAGGATGCCTAGCTCATCAAACCCTTGCCAACTCTGAGCTCTTTCTGTTTTGTTAGTTATTCTGTGACAATTTGACAGGCAAAAGATAGTGTCCTGTTATTTTATCTGGGAGGTTTTAAAATGCTGCTTCCCATAGTGTGGGAATGATTCTCTGAGTCTATGCTGTCTTTTCGAGAAGAACGCACTTCATTTTCTACTTCCTTACTGGAATAACTCTTTCAGAGAGGACACCCCGCTTGTGAAAATTAAAGGTCATCAAGAAGCAACCCCAGGGGCTTCCCTGGTGACGCAGTGGTTGAGAGTCCGCCTGCCGATGCAGGGGACACAGGTTCGTGCCCTGGTCCGGGAAGATCCCACATGCCGCGAAGCGGCTGGGCCCGTGAGCCATGGCCGCTGAGCCTGTGCATCCGGAGCCTGTGCTCCGCAACAGGAGAGGCCGCAACAGTGAGAGGCCCGCGTACTGCAAAAAAAAAAAAAGCAGCCCCAGATGGGATACCGTGAGGAAAGGAAGAAGTATCTTAGAGCATCCCTGCTCCACACCACAGGTTGTGTGTGGGCTTGGGGAACTCTGGTGTGGGTCCCCATGATAACTAGACAGTTCCCTGGTACATTGCTTAGTGGAAAAGTAAGTGTGCCAAAGGGTGCTCGTTGCCTTCTAATATGCATTCTCCCCTTCCTCCTCCTTAATAAAACTATAGATTTTTAATTGGACAAATAGGCCAACTAAATAGAATAAAGACTACCCTTCATGGCCTCCCTTGCAGCAAGGTGCTGCCCTAGAACTAAGTTCTGGCTAATTAAGTTCTGGTATTAATGAATTAGTGAAGCGCTGCTTGTAGAGAGTGTCCTTAAAGGGCTAGGAGCATGCCCATCTGGAATGTGGACATAACGGTTGGGGCCGCAGCCATCGTCATGGGCCATGACGTGGTTTTGGGAATGGAAGGCAATAAAGGCAGAAACATCAGTGTATGTAGGAAGACCCGATGCCCCTGGTATTCTGGAGTGCCATTCCAGCCCTAGTCTGCCTACCGTGGGCCTTTGACTTTGAGAGAGAGAACTCTTGTGTAAACCACTTATTTTACGTTGTCTGTCACTTGTAGCCAAAGGTAATCCTTACCGACCCAGCAGGGAAATGGCTTTAAAAGGAGCTCTCATTGCCCATCCTAAGTTTCTAACATTTGGAAGTCATTTCTTATAGCCAGTCTTTTTGTTACAGTTACACAGTCACAATGGATGACTGTGTGTTTAGCTGGAGTGTGGAAAGGTACTAGAAGGACAGAGGAATAAAAATCTCATGCTCATCGGCTAGAATGTGCTCTAACCAGCATTTACCAAAATGCCACTCACAGCCTTGTGCATAATAAAATAATGACTAATTAGTTTGTCATGTGGGCAGCCAAACCACACTTGTATAGTGACTTCTGTGATGTCCTAGAGTCACAGTCATTAAAGCAGTAGTATTTTCTACAAAGGGACCCTTACAAATGGGCTTTCTTTCAGCGTTTCCCAAAATATACAGATAATAAATTGGGAACTCTCTGGGGTATGTGTGTAAGTATATATATACATATGTATGTAATGGTCGTTATGCTTAAAGTAGCAGAAGATGTCTGTTCCTGACTGTTACGAGGGGGACAAGTGACCCCAGGTTATTAGATGCTGACGTTTGTAGTTTGGGGGGGGAACGGGAAAAGCACCCCAGGCTTCTTAATTCTACACAGAGTTAGAAACATCTCAGCATCAGAGTCGACTATGCAGTTGTTTAATCATCATGTTTTTAGTTGTTACAAGATATTGGACAGCATCTCCAAGGTGCCCCTGTGAAGAGAGCCGCTCGCTGCATCTGACGTCTGGAGCGGTGGTTGCTCAGGCCCGTGGTCCAGGAAGAGGCACAGTCAGCCTTTTCCCCAGCAAAATGGGATTCTAGACATAGAAATCAGCTCTTATAACAGTCTTCGAGTCAGAGCATTTTCACCATTGGATGTGACTCGTGGAGGTGATCTGGTCTTGCCCTTTAAGTTGGGGAAACTCAGGCCCAGGAAATCTAACAAGACCTTTCCAAGGTCACATGGGCCCCGGGCAGCCCAGGCTGGAACCCAGACCACAGAGTTCCCTACCGGTTGTTCTTGTCATCACACAACATGGCCTTCCATTTTAAGGACTAGGAAATAATCGAGTTTGGCAATGTACCCACCTTCATTTTTGTTTGAGAGGTTAAAAAAACAAACAAAATGAAATGGTGTCATAAATAAGTCCCTTCTAAGCAGGTCAGGATTTATTGCTTCTCCCCTATCTTGTTTTATACACACACACATATATATATATGTATATATTTGTGTGTGTGTATATATATATGTATATATTTTTATTTTGTCTTGTTTTATTTTATTTTTTAACAGAGGGTATATCCCCAAGACTAAGAACTAAAGGAACAGATTGCTTGGCCCCTCATGACTCTGCCCTGGCGGTGGATCATTAATGGTGTAGAAAATGAGGGCCGTGTTAGGCAGTCCTGGGTGGGGTGCATGCCTCTTTAAGAGATTTATGTGGAGGTCTGAGCTGGGGAGACAGCGCAGTGGTACATCATCATGCAGGCGACATCAGAGACTTTCTTCTTCGCTTGGGTTCATTATCATAAAGAGTGATTTAGACTGGAGCTGATTGATGCAAATGGCCCTATGTTCTTTCCTATCATTAGCGGCCTCTTTCAGTGGCCAGAGGCAGTGATTAAAGCTGTCATTTGGAGCTGCTCATTAAAGACAAGCCCCAGAATAGCAAGAGGAAAAGAGGTTGGAGAGGCATATATATACATATATATGTATGTATGTATGTATATGTGCGTGCGTGTATTTTTTTCTTCTGCCTTAAGTGTGCGTCATCCCTTTCCAGATTGAACCGCTGAAATCAAGGCTGTAGAGACATTTCCACCAAGAATATAGAATGCTCTTTTGCAAGTTATATTAGATTTTAGGGAGTGTCACAGTAGATTCTGATGACAGCTTGCCTACATATTATGAAAGGAGTTGAGGAGGGTATTGTGTTAGGTGTGTTTTGTTAGAGATGGACCCTGGTGAGAACTCATTAAGTCTCCCTCCTCCCAGGCTGGGGACTTCAGAGGCGGGCCACGGGAGAGCAGAGGGGAGGGCTGCCGAGGGTGGTTTGCCTCCATCAGTCCCATTGTGACAGTGGTGACCCCAGGGATGGAGAGGAGGGGACAGCAGGGAGGGACTCTTCGCTGAGCCCAGAGGATGGAGATGCCTGGGTGTCAATCACAGAAGGGTGGGCACCAGCAGACCCCCAAACAGGAGGGGAAGGGAAGGGAGGGAACAAAGCAGAGATCCATATGTGCAAGAAGAGAGGTTGATGTCGAGGAGTGGTCCTGTCCGGGCAACGCGGCTGCTTCATCACCCTTGTAGGAAAACTGGCCTTGGTTGGGCACCTGCCTGTGGTTCCATAAACGTGCATTCACATCCAGGGACGTGCTGGTTTTAGGTTGGTGTCCAAATGGCACCGACAGGTGACAAAAATTCCTCAAAGGCTTTTTGCCCAGGCTCCAAATGAGCGACGTTATACCTACAACGACGGCTGGGATGGCGGGTGGCGGGCTGAATACGGGAAATGGGACTGTGGTCGTGAAACTAGGCAAGGGGCCACCTTTGATGATCGAAATAAACCAGTTTTGGGTCAGAGACGCAACTGGCCGGAGAGGCCTGCACACCCGCCCTGGCCAGTTGACGATTTACTGCCGAAATCCCACCAAACCTGTGCAGAAGCTAGTCTACGGCGCTCCTCAGAAACCCCTCTGGGAGAAAAAAACAAGAAATTGTCAATTTAATTTCTCAGTCTAATGAACTGGTCTTATACATAAAAATTTAAATCACTGTTTTCTGTTTTTTGTTCGTGAAAGTGGAGGCCAGCATCAGTTCTGCCACCACGCCACGGTCTCCATGACAACTCCGTAGCAGTGGCGGCTCATGTCACTTCACAGTCACAGGCCCTTGAAATGAAGCAGAGGGAAGTTTGACTTTCTCTTCTGTCGTTAGTGGACTCCAGAGACCCCCGTGGTGGGGCTCAGTGGAGGCGTAGGGGCTTCTTTTTGGTGTGGACAGCGGAGAGTAGGGACGGGCTGAAACTCTCCCCCAGGCGCCAGGCAAGGATTGGACCGGGCTACAGAGAGCGCTGCCTTGTCAGGTTCCAAGCCAGCCCTTGGCTTCGAAGGTATGGCCTTTGTCCTCCTCTCTGCTGTGCGCCCCCCTGGCGCTGGCCTTCTTAGCCTGGCTCTGGCGCATCAGGCCCTATTAGCACCGACGCTGGCTGTGATGTTCCTCTCCTCGGGGAGCCGGCAGCAGAACTGAACAAAGTCCCTGGTAATCTGTGCTTAACAGCCTCCCCCCCGGGGAGAAAGCCCAGCCAGCTGGCACTCTTGTGCTGGACACACTCACTTCCCCTGGCAGCCTGACGACCTGGCCGGGGCCCAGAGGCCAGCCGGCTGCGGGGCCGGCCCGCAGCGGCACCCCAGGCCACCCAGCCCTGGGTCACATGCATTGTGCGCCGCCTTCCAGACTGGACACTGGCTGAGCTCACAGCTCAGACATGGCAGCTCATCTGCCTGGGCATTTCCAGGCCGCCCATGTGGCTCCCTAGAAATAAAACACCTGAGTGCTGGGTAAGGAACCACTGGCTGGCTGGCTACACTGGGGATTCATACAGGACCATTTCCCCTCGTCTGTTTTCCCAGGCTCTAGGTCGGTGACACAAGGAAGTGTCCTTTGAGTTCAGTCCCCTCTAGCTGGAAAGTTGTATGTCTGCCTTGGATGATGGGGTGGGTGGTGGATGGCCGGGATGACGGAGCATGGAGTAGGGAGACATGGGGATCTTGGATGTATACATACGTGTTAGAAAAGAAATACCTGGAGGGAAAGAAATCAACGTGCAGTGACCTCTCTGGATCTCAGACTTGTTGGGTTTCCTACCCAAGCACACCTTCCCAGCACATTCATTGCTAGGTCTAACTCTGCTCGAAGTCAGAATTCCCTCACCTGACCCAGAATCCTACAGCAAGAGAGCAGCATCCTGAGGGCCCCCTTGGGGAAGCAGCTCCTTCAGTCACTGCCCTGCTCACAGCAGTGCACAAAGACTCTAGAGTTTTTTCTAGAAACTCTAGATATGGCTTAGGACTCTTGAGGATTTTCCCGCCCAGCCTACAGGAAGTACGCCCTGCAAGGTTTGTGGCTCTTTTAGGAGGAACATGTGAAAAGCATCTATTTGACTCAGGAGCTGTCCAGACACTAACGTGTGTGCCCCCCAGTTGGCATAGGCAGAGGTCAGCTAGGCTGTTTGAACCAAGTGTACGGCTGTCCTGATAAGAGATTGGGGACAAGGCCAAAAGGCAGTGTGTTCCGTTCTTAAAGTTTTATTTTACCAGACGGTATCCAATGGAGGGATTTCTCCAGAAAGAAAAAGAAAAAAAGACGTGAATGAAATGGTTTCTGTGCATTTTCTTCAGACTTTTCCCTATTCCGTTCCTGTGAGTCCGCTGAGAAGTGATGCAAACAACAGTAGTGATCATGGCTAACCTCCAGCAGGCACGTTCTGTGTGCCGGATGCTGTGCTGAACGCTTGACACGGTGTCTTAGCTCATCAGAAGACAGTGCAGGGTTGGAGGTAGTAGCCTCAGCCCCAGGCAGCCGAGGACCCCGGGCTCAGAGCCTTCTCAGCATCACGTAGCTACCACGTGGAGGACCCAGGGACTGAACCCAGGTGCTGGCCTGAAGATCACGCTCTTACCCATGACTGATCAGTGAGGTACCATTTGGCTCTAATAGCTGATGGGGCTGGCGTGGCTGCCCATGGGCACCATGTGGGCTAAGTGGAGGTATAGGGGACTGCAGCTCTAATCTCGCATTTATGGTGGGATGATCTGATGACTCGAAGCTCCACAAGGGAAGCGTCATGTCTGCTTTTGCGTCCCATCAAGTCCCCAGTGTCTGATATGGTGCCCTGCACACTGATTTGCCCCCGTGAAAAAGTGAACGAGTAAGTGGTCAAGGTTAAAATTGCAAGTCTTGAAGTAAACATGCTTCCTGAATCCAAAGATGTTTTCCTCAAAATAGGGTGTAAGTGAATTTGTTTTTGAGACTGGAGAAACTTAAGTATGTTCTGAGGTTGAGCAGTAGGAAGTACTGGAGAGGGAATAGGAGATTATTGATGGAACAAGGTCCCTTGAGGAGGTCTTAAGGGACAGGGTTAAGGACAGAGGAGAACTTTTATTAGCAGGAGGATACTTCCTCCTTAGAGACCAGAGATGAAGAGGGGGGAAGAAAGGATCCAGTCAGTAGTCCTGGCCTTTGTATTGCTAAGGAGAGCATTCAGCTGCCGTAATAGCGAGCTTGACTAGCAGCATCTGAAACAATTAAGGATTTATTTTTCTCACCTGTTTGTGAAAAAGCCACAGATAGGCTGATGCTGTCATTGGTTCCATGGCTCAGCAGTAAGGACCAACACCTTCAAGACTTTCTCGGCCTTTCCCTCATAGCCTCACTCTGGCTGTTGCAACTCCTGGCATCACATCTGCATTCCAGGAAAAGAAGAGTCCTTGTTATCCTTTTTTTTTTTTTAATCTGCAAAGCAGGAGCATCCTTGCCAACTTCTGCTTCCATCTCTCTCGTTATGAAATCTACTTTTGCCAAAATTGATGTCCTGTTCTTTCCTTTCTCCTGTCTCCACACCTACCTGCAGAGGAAATTTAACCGTTACACGTAACACAGACGATTTTCCTCAGTAAAAGCAGCTACTTGTGCCCAGTATCTCCATTTAAAATGCTTGTCTTTCTGCTTCAGATCTCCAGAAAATGTATTCCCTCTAACACTTAACTTGGAAAATGGCAAAACAAACTGAAAGCCGAAATAACTCCGCCTAAGAGTTGTGAAGAACCTTCAAAAGAAGCCCTGAGATAAATGACTTTGCATCCTTTCTTCCCTCTGAGAGCAGCCCTTTAACACCTGCCAACTTGCTCATTACCAGTTACAGTTACATCCTTACTGGTTGAGAGAACAAGGCATTAACTTAGTCTAGCGGTGACCCGGACTGGGCCCAGGGGACCTCAGGAGAAGCCAGGCGGTTGCCCTAGGTTTTGCTACCTCTCTGGGCAAACCATCTTGCCTCGGGGGGGCGGGGGAGGGGCGGGCTGTAAAGGGAGAAGGCCTGGCAGGTCTCAGAGGACCCTCTCAGCTCCTAACTTCCTCTCCAACCTTCCGCTATTGCAGCGGCCCTGAGGGATCGCAGAGGTGGCCCTGGCCCGGCTCCAGCAGCGTCTCCCTGGAGGGGTCAGCCTCCCGGGTTGTACCGAGTGTCTCGGTTTGTTCCTTCATTCTCCCCTGACCCTCATTAACCAAGAGGAGAAACCAATTCCAAAAAGGCTTATTTCCCCCATATTGTCTGTTTCATATCCGCGGAGCACACTGTGCCCTATTAAGAATTAAACTGCGATCACTAACCTCATCTCATCTGTGCCAGGGGCCTTGTTCAAAACCTGCTTTCCCAGCAAAGCAGGGCCAGTGGATTAGTATCCCCCCATGCTCACTGGAGTGGTTCTCATCTATTTTTAATGCCTTTGGCAAGGGGCAGAGACAGGGAGAGAGAGAGCAAGAAAAAAAAAAAGAAAAACACAAAAGAACAAGAGTGGAAGGAAGGCGCTGTAAGCGCAGCACTGCGTTTTGTTAGAACAGCATCACTGCCTTTATCAGGATCACCGGAGGGAGAGCGGGGTTTGATCCTGTTCTCCGCTGGGAGCAGAAAAGGCTTTCTTGTACCTTTTGTAACATCTCACAGATCAGAACAATGCGGTGTGTGTGTGTGTGTGTGTGTGTGTGTGTGTATGTGTGTACGTGTGTACGTACACACCGTGTGTATGTACCTAAGGACAGTCTTCTACTTGGGACACACCCTGTTTTCAAAGCACTGCCGATCAGCTGGACCCGAGGCTTTCTTCTAAAGGCCAGATACAGAAAACACCAGGCTCTCTATGGGTCTTCTTTCTAGCGGACGTTTTTTTTTTTTTTTTCCCTTGCTCTGACTTGGATCAGCGGGATTCACTCCTGTCAAACAAATTATAGCGTCTATGAAATGGGGATATCGACATATGTGACTTGATCTGTTTTAATAGGGGCCCTGTGGGAGTTTCCTCCCTGCCCCACTGAGCTTTGTGTTTTTTCTGGAAAGGCAGACAGGGCGCCCGAGGATGCTGCGGGCTTTAACCCTTCGCCAACGGCACGTTGCCAGCCTCCCGTGTGCTGTCGGCTGCCTTTTTGTCCCCGGCCATTGTCTGGGGAGTGCATGCAGCCTGGCATCCACTTCACGCTTATTATCTCACAGGAGACAAGCTCACCCCAGGAGGAAGAAGAGAGAGCTGTGTTTTGAACCAGATCTTTTGATTTGCTAGCTTCCTTCTTCCCTCTAAAATAATTAGAAGTGCTGGTCAAGGTAAAAAAAAAAAAAAAAAAAAAGGAAAAGCCAGGAGGGGAAAAAAATAATAATGTGTAACCCTGGCATTTTGTTTTTAAGAGGTCATTGTCCTGGCTGCCGTTCGACCCTTAGGAATAATGAGCATCTGAGCAGAGGCAGCAGGGCAGTTGGCGAGGGGGCAGCCTGTTTGGAGGCTCTGACCTCTGGCAAGCAGAAGAGGGAGTTCGCCTGTGTCTGTGTTTCAGAACTCACCTATTTTATCGCTTTCTCCCCTCCCCTCTTTCTCTGACTCGGTTGCTCAGGGAGGAGCCTCCTGTGCTTCCTCAGACGTGGGCTCACCCCCAGGGTCCATTAGCCCTGTGGGGTAGTTGCATCACAGCTGCAGAGCTGGAAGGAAGCAGTGGCACTGAAGACAGTGGCAGAGGCCCTCTGCACAGCACTGTCCCTGAGAGGTACCTGGCACCCTGCCCACCTCCCCGCGGGGTCCCCATCCACTGCTCCCTTAGACGGGAGGGCCCCGGGGCCGAGGGCAGGAGCCTGGCTGCCTCGGAGCCCCTCTTTGTCTCCTCTTTTCCCCTTCTCTGAGCACATGGCACTGACGCACCTCAATTTGTGGAAGAGACACACTCCTGGGGGCCTGCACGGAGATGGAACTGCCGGGGGGTGGAATCCTGTATTCCCCAGATGTACACTGTTTAGATCAGTGCAGGTGAAGCTGAAAGCCTGACAATACCCCATCGCTTACTGGTCCAGGAACCTGGGCTCACAGCCCTTCTGTAAGGTGAGACATCCTTTCACACAGCACATCCTCACCCCAACTTCCCTGCTCAGGGAGCCCATTGCCTGAGAGCGCACCTTCTGTGGTCAAGGCCCTGGGCTCCTGCAGGGCGGGCCCCCTGGCTGCTTCCCTCTGATTGTCCTGAACCTTGACCCTCCGCGCCCCCAGGTCAATGTGCTGTGATTTCATTAGGCTTTTCCACCGTTTTCATTCATTCCATTTCGGCCCTAGGCAGGGCTTCTGGGAGCCAGTTGATAGCGCATCTGTCTTCAATTTTTCTTTAGGGAGAAGAACTCCACTGGGCTCCGTTCTCCCACGCATTGCTTGCTAGCACTGCTTCGTGACCTCTCTGTTGTGTTTTTATTCTTTGCGATTCATCCCTTCCAGCACTGGGCAAAGGGGCAGGGAGGGGAATGGTGAAGGCTTAGGACGTCCTATCCACAGGGCAGCGTCTGCAGTGCCTGGGTGCCTGACGTCCGGGAGTTCTCCTCTCTCCCCCGTCTCAGGCGACTGGTCGTGCAAAATGACCACATCACGGAGGAGGTGTCTTGCCCCCCGCACAGTTTCTAACTCCTCTTCTGAATGCTGAGCCCAGTTCTTTCCAAATTATACCCATCAATTTTCTCCTCATTTGCAGGCTTCGCTGGATTAACCCAAAGTGTAACCCAAAGTACAGCCCTTTCCTTCCTCAAAATTACAGACACATGAGTTTTTCGAAGCTTCCCATCTCATGCCCGATTAGGTTTTCAGGAGTGGTGGGTAAGGGACTGCTCCTCACGTAGGGATATTAGGCTGAGAAACCCAGACCGACAAAAATGTTTAGCCCCAATTCTGTTTAGACAGGTGCTTATGTCAGAATTGGGTCAGAGCAAAAGCAAAGATTAAGGAAGAAGACCTAGCACAAACATGGCAGACATGGCGGACGGATTCAGACATTTGCTAAGTGTTACATGATGCTGAGGCTGACTTGTGCGTAGCCTTTTTTTAAAAATATATATATATTTTTTTTTAATTAATTTATTTTTGGCTGCATTGGGTCTTCATTGCTGTGGACAGGCTTTCTCTAGTTGCGGCGAGCGGGGGCTACTCTTTGTTGCGGTGCGCAGGCTTCTCATTGCGGTGGCTTCTCTTGTTGCAGAGCACAGCTCTAGGTGCGCGGGCTTCAGTAGTTGTGGCATGTGGGCTCAGTAGTTGTGGCGCACGGGCTTAGTTGCTCCACGGCATGTGGGATCCTCCTGGACCAGGGATCAAACCCATGTCCCCTGCATTGGCAGGCAGATTCTTAGCCACTGCTCCACCAGGGAAGCCCCTGAGCGTAGGCTTTTTAAAGACATGTTTAGACCAAGTTCCTCAGGCCCACCTTGGAGCAGAGATGTCCAGGCAACTTCATTTTTCTGTGGTCTCTCACGAAATCCCTTTTCTCCAAGTTCTTTTTTTCTCTCATTTTAAAGTATATTAAATGAGTTCTGACAGGTGTACATACTCATGAAATCACAATCAAGACAGAAAATTTCTATCACCTCTAACAGTCCCCTGTAGCCTTGTGAAGTTCATTTGAATACAAGTTTTTAGGTGGACTGTCAGAGCTCTTTTTAAGTTCATCTTTGACCTGCATCCCCCAGTGCCCCAAGTGGTGGCTGTAATCCTCTGTTCCTGAATTCTCACCCCGTCCTGCCATGGGACCTGGGTTTGTTTGGGTCGATGCCCTGGGTGTTCGTCAAGTAGCACATTCTTGCCGAGCAGAACATGGTGTTAAGCCCCCTTCCATAGGCCCCGTCATCCCCATGGCTACAGCTCAGGCCCACAGTCCTGCTGCCCTCCTGCTAACTTCCAGCCTTCCTTGGAATCGAAACTCCCTGCAGTTCAATCACCAGGCTTCTCTTCCATAATCCCTTCGTTCACTCTTGCCAAGAATGTTCTTCAGTGATCCAAAGTTGTATTTGTTATTATACATGAGACTAGAAAAAGGTTTGTAATTTTTTTCCCCTGAAATCAGCTTTAATGCATTATGACAAAACTTAACTCGTGTTTCTAAACATTTTATGTAACGGTTGTACTCTTTCAACCTATGGAAAAATGGATCCAGAACTGTTGGCAGCTTTCATGCATCTTTCATTGGCCTTTTTCTTTGGGGACTTGAAGTCAGCTAACGGCCAGACTTCACCAGAATCATTGGCCACTGATACTCTTATGAAGGCTGAATGTTATTACCACTGCAAGAGTTAGGGTTAGGCCAAAACGATATCCAGACATGTCAGATCTTAATCGCGAGTGTTGAAAACAGAGATGTGTTTTATTCTAGACCATTAAGGTGGGAGTTAATTACCACATTCGGATGAACTCTCTGCATGCCCTCCTGCCACAACAATTAGGAAGAGAGCTTGTATGCTTGACGGGGCTTTATGACCATGGATTATATGGGAATTAGGAGTGGCTTAGGGAAGCATTTGGGCCCCATAGTTACCCAGCACCAGGATGGCCCAGCCCCAGGTTTGTCAAAACCTCAACTGTCGTGTTTGGCAAACCTTCTCCAAGATGTGTTTTGTCAATACTAAATGGTTTCATTTAGCAGACCAGTTTATTCAAGTGCCTGGGCGGAGTCTTTGGATTCTGATTTATCCTATGAGGCCCTCAAGAGCATCACTGGGGTTCATCTACGGCCAGGGTACGTTGTGAGTAATGCCTGTTAGGAAACTTTGCAAGCCAGGGAGGTCTCTGCTCAGTTCTGAGACATGGATCTTCAGGGTTGCTCTGTCCAGTATGTGGCCACTAGTCATGTGTGGCTCTTTAAATTAATTAAAATTGATTAACATTAAATAAAATCTAAGCATCAGTTGCTGAGTGATGTACATTTCAAGAGCCTAATAGCCACGTGTGACTAGTGGCTGCTGTATCAGACAACACAGATAGGGACCATTTTCATTATCACAGAGAACTCTATTGGCCATCAGTGTTCTAAAGTTTCCACATGTCACCTGTTCAGGGGTCAGTGGACCCAGAGCCACTCATTGAGGCACATCTAGGCTTTTCTGAAGGCCCTCCAGTGACTCACGTCCATGTGGAGAAGGACAGCCTTCAACCCAGCAAGAGGGCTGGTCGGACCTGTCAGCATTGCCTCTGATCAGAATGTCAGCCATCCTGGGCACCCAAACCGTGAGGGTCAGCGTTTGAGCACCGTCCGGGATGCCCAGCACCTCACCATGTTTTCTGCTACCCCTGTCCTCCAGCTCTTCCCTGAAATCAGGAGAGAAAAGTGCCGTTCACTGATGATCAGCAAGGGACACGCTCCCTACCCTGGGTAACCCGCACTCTCTCCTTTTATCAAGTTAGATCACCAGGAAAGCACAGACTTGAGCACAGACTTGAAGGGCAGTAGCTTATCTCCCTAAGTTGAATTATCTTTGATAGGCCCTACTTTAATGTTTATACCTTGGGTTTATTGATCATTTAAAAAGCCAATATGATGATATCGTGCCTCTGCTGTTGAAGGTGGGACCACTCGTGCAAGGTGTTGTGTGATAGGATGTTATTGTCTCTCTGGGAGAACCGCGGGGCTCTCTCCGATGGGGGAGTGCAGATTACCTGACCCCATGTTTCCCTTCTGCCCCGTCTTCTGGAAAGGCCAGAGTTAAATTCAGTGCTCGGCCCCGTGGTTCAGTGTTTTGCTTTCTGCTCCTTAATCAGATTTTGACTTTCTATTTCAATTTTAGTACCTTTATTGTGTGCATCTGTTTATTTTAACTCCTTAAATTCTTTTCTGGAAGAGGTGGAATATAAACAAATGAATGCCAACTCTTCATTATCTGATCCTCACACTCGATATTTCCAGTCCTAAGGTATTCCCTGTGCAAGCCTCACCCCCTAGCCCTGGCCTCGATCTCAGGAGGGCCCAGGGACCTCCTGACAATCTCATTTTTCTCTCTTCCTCTCCTGAGTATGGAGCGCACTGCTGAGCATATGCTGACGTGCGTGACGTAAAGCAGAGACACACGGCGCCGGGCGTGGGAAGACATCACAGAATAAACTGAGGAAGGAGGGTCACCTCTCAAATTTAGTCAGATGACAAAAGGCAGCACTGGCCTCCCTGGGGTGTAGAGATGGGAAAGAATTTGACTAATTATCACCATTATCATCACCACATTCATTAAACCCCATCTGCTCATGGCACTGTGTAAGTCCCTGCAGGTTATTGCTCTGCCAGCGAGAGAGAATTTTGTCCGGCAGGGAGGATAAGCCTGAGCTCTCCTCTGCTCACCAGCTTCCTTCCAAGGCTGTTCCTGACCCTCCACAAGGAAGCCGACAACGTGGTTTACCATTGAAATTGAGCACATGACCTCCCATGTTCTTGGGACATAGATCTCTGTGGTCCTTGACCTATAAGTACCTTTCACATCCTAGGACCCTGGTCTTTCCCTTTACAGCACTAACCACAGTGGCAGTTGAGGACATCAATGCTTAATGAATAAGAGCCTCTTTTATATATACTATGTTCCATCAGGCTGGGGGTCATCTCCATCTCCTGCACCCCTGTATATCTGGAACTCACCGTCGTGTGTCACATGTAATAAGTGTTCGAAACATATTTATTTCAGTAAATAAAAGGAACAAATGAATGAGTATCCGATTTGACTTTAGAGTTATTTCCTGACTTATAGCTGTTAGAGTTGCTCTTTCCTCCACAAATCCAACGTCTTGAGAGTCACAGAATACTTGATCATCGCAGGTCTGCCATGGAGGGACATCGTTACACAAAGCACTTATCACTGGCACTCATACGACACTTGATTAGCTACAGACTTTTGAATGTTCTTTTACTATCAAGTTTTATTGTGAATTGATCTAAAACATTGCAAGCTCCTTGAGGATAAGGACTGAGTCTTACTTTTGTGTATTCCCAGTGAGAGCTTTCTATCAAACCCTCACAAAGCACTTGTTGACTGAACATGTGAGTTGC
>NW_020175079.1:2000984-2061297 GCF_003031525.2 Neophocaena asiaeorientalis asiaeorientalis
AGTCATCGTGGCCCTCTAGAGCACAGACACTCAACAACGGGTGCTCATTCATGATGAGAAAATGACAGAGATGGACCATGTACAGTATTGGCTACAGATAGGCTGGTAACTGTGACAAGATCCAAATGTGAGTAAAAGTACTTTTTTTTTTTTTTTGCGGTACGCGGGGCTCTCACTGCCGTGGTCCCTCCCGCTGTGGAGCACAGGCTCCGGACGCCAGCGGCCATGGCTCACGGGCCCAGCCGCTCCTGCGGCATGTGGGATCTTCCCGCACCGGGGCACGAACCCGGGTCCCCTGCATCAGCAGGCGGACTCCCAACCACTGCGCCACCAGGGAAGCCCCGTAAAAGTATTTTAAATGGCAGTTTTAGATTAATATGGAATTGGGTAGGTCATTTTTTTTCAACTCTAAAATCATATGGAGAGCTTCTTAAAAATATTGATGACTGGGTTCCACCACGTGAAAAAGTAATCTCTGGAGCTAGGTACCAGGCAACGAAATACATTTTTTAAATACTTCTGATATTTTTAAGGTACAAACCTAGTTGAGAACTACTGACCTAGTCTTTGGGTGTGGATGAGTACCAGCTCATTCATTATCCCATTCCTGCCAACAGTCAATCATAATATGCTCAATTTGGTAACTGCCCTGGTCCAGAGAGAGCAGAGTTGGCATTTTACGGTGTAGGATTAGCTCCCGTTCCTATCCCTTCCCCATCCCATTCCAAGCGCAGTGTCCAGCCTAAGTGTCTAGCCTTAGCAGGGATCCCATATGGCACTGGAAAAAAGGATGCTTTGATCTCAGACTTGCTTATCCATTCATTAGACATGTATTTAGCATCTGCTGTGTACTCAGTGGAGGAAAAGACAGCTGATTTCTGAGCTATGCAGTCAAGGCTGGGAGAAACGTGGTCAGGATGTTCTACGAGCTTCTGAGGAAGGGTACTGACTCCTGCCTGAAGTCATCAGAAGGGGCTTCCTGAAGGAGGTGATGTTAGAGCTGAGCTCTAAAGTTGCATAGATGTTTGCCTGGGCACTCTCTCCCCCGCCCTCTGCCTGGCTGAGGGAAGAGCGCAGACACAGGGTGGAGAGGTGAGAGAAGGTAGCACGCTGATCTAACGGTACGTGGTTATTATGTTGGAGCACAGGGTGGGGTGTAGCGAAGCCACGCATTGGGGGTTGGGTGGGGCAGTGTGGAGAGGGAGTCTCGAGAGTTAGGCCGAGGCCAGATCACAGACACCCTGCTTATATTCCGGGTTGGGGCGGATTTACCAAGGGGCTATGGAAGCTTAAGCGGTAAGACCTCTCACTGCCCAGGCCCCTCCTGAGCTCCTGCCCGGCCTCTAGCAGTGTCGTCATATGGCCACATCTTGGCTTTGTTGATTTTTGTTCCTTTTTTTAAATTTGCAAAAATATATTTAAGGTAAATTTTTATAATAATTTTATATTTTGTATTAAATAGGGCACTCCAAATTATGTAAGCTTGGAGCCCTGCAAAACCTGGACCCGATGCTTAAGGACCTTAGAGTTTTCCTGAAACTTACAGGCGTTACTGAAGGAGGGGGCTGCTGTGGCTTTTAACTAGGATTATAATATATCCTCCAAACTGGGACACTTCGAGAGTGAAAGAATGTACTGTTCATAGCTATCCATGCCCCCCAAAATAATTCATTAACCAGAACGTTCCCAGGCAAAAACAAGTATATGAAAACTCTCATTTTAGCCCACTTGGTCCGTCACCTTGAGAAGCAGTTAGCAGGGGTGAAGCTGGAGCGGGAGGCTGGTTAGGAAGCGACGTCCACTGAGCTGATAGGGTCTGAACTAAGAGGTGCCAGAGAAGGTGGACGCAAGGCAGTGGGCCTCCAGGTTGGCTAGCAGGGATGGATGGAGGAGGCAGCTGGGCACAAAGACTTCTGAGCCAGACCTGGGGGCGCAGGAGGGAGCGCAGGTGTGGGGGGCGGGCAGGGGTTGATTCCATCGGGATACAGGGAAGAGCCGGCAGGAGGGCCAAAGAGGATGCAGTTCTCTGAGAGCCGAGGTCCCGGTGGCAGTTCACATCTGTCCTGAGGGAGTCAGGTTTGCTGGGCTTCCATAGACATCACCCTCTGCAGACATCAGATAGAGAAGAAGAAGGGGTCGGGCTGCAGGGTGGATGGCTCAGTGCAAAACAACCCCTCTTTTAAAACACAGCTTAAAAGCCTGCCCTGCTCTCCTTGGAGCAACCAAAGCGCCCATGTGGACTCTCGCCAGCCCCTCAGCAGTCTGAGTAAAACCCGGCCCCTCTCACATCATGGCGGCTGGTGGCCGGTGGGGCCCCGAGGGCTCCCGTGAGCCCCTGACCTAGGAGCTGACCCCAGATTCCCTTGAAGCTAATTATCATCACCATCAGCTTCTCCGTCTCATCAGCCCCACCGAATTCCAGATCTGCTAAGGGTTCTTTTGCTTATTTGTTTGTTTGTTTCTTAAGCTCTATCTTTTGGACAGGAAATGGTCCTTTTAGCTCTTGATCTCATACTTAAATAAAAATGCTCTCATGTTCTCCTTGATATATTTGCTTATTGGATTTGTTTAATGAAATATGGATTTATCCCATAAATATTGGAGTTGGTGTAGTCCATCTTTCAATTAATGGATCATTTATATGTCATGCTAACTTTGTAATTACTGAAATGTAGAGATAGAGTGGACTGAAATGAGGTTCTGGTCATCTTGGCCTTCCTGCCCCCATCCAACCATGTTTGAGCATCTTGGATCCGTGAAAGGGGAAGATGGGTACGGGGCTCTTTCAAAGGCAAGGGGCAGGGGGCTCAGAAAAGCCGGCTCCCTCCACTTGTGCTGTTGGAGATCTGTATTGCGTCGCACGTTCCGGGTTCCCTTAGACAGTTCTCTTTGCCACTGTCCTCGGAGGGCCGAGTTGGGTGCCAGGTCATCCATCTGCTGACGGCCCTGCAGTGTCATCTTCATGTCGATTGTAAAGCACAGCCTCTTCCCATCTTTGCCAACTCTTGGTCCTAAAGGACCCTGCATATGCATAAATACAGATTGCTCACCTGAGTCCTACTTCCAGGAATCAATGAGAAACCCTCACCAGACCTATGAGACAGAAGATGAATAAATTACGATCTCCAGCCCCAGGAACTGGGCTTGTAGCTTTAACTGGCTCCTTCCTCAGCCAGTGGGTGCCGCCCTGAGGACACCCTGGTGAACACCTTTCTCTCTCTCTCTCTCTCTCTCTCTCTCTCTTTTTCTCTCTCTCTCCCTCTCTCCTCTCTCTCTCCAGCTCTCTCCTGCCTGCCGTTTGCTGACCAGAAAAATCTGGCTGGAGAGGCCCATGCAGCGAGCGCACGTCATATACATCATTCTATCAGAATACATCCAAGGGTGGGGAAGCATTGTTCTCGGAATGGGCTGAGCTGGAGCCCGCGCAGAAATCCTAAAGTCCGCCGTGCCTTTGAGCCGCCTCTAACAGCGCCCTTTGGAGACCCATTTCATACAAAATTTGAAGCCTGTGTTTATTGCCCATTAAAGCAACCTTTATTTTATGGCAAATGTTGCTGTAATTGCCTTTTACGAAGAGCACTTTGTAACACACATGCACAGTTGAAAGAAAACCACTCTGCTATTGTCTGTCGGGACTTAATGGCGCAATTAATTTCACTCCATCTGTTCCTGAGACTTTAAAGGAAAATGGATTTTTTTTTTGAGCGCACTTTAATGAAGAAGATAAAGCGGCCCGGCTGGTGTCCCACAGGCTCGGCGCAGTAAGTTCAGATTATTGCTCAGGCTGTCAGAATGGGGGCCGCTTCCCTCAGCAGCCGCCTCGGCCAGCAGCCCGCTCTGGCCCCTCGCCGCGCCGCTCCTGATGACAGACTGCCAGCCAGTTCCCACAAAAGCACGATTAAAATGTCACCACAGGATGACGAAGGGGCCAGGAGGGTCCTCGGAGACAAACTGTGTTCAGTATGAGTTAATACTTTACAGCAGGGCTGGGCCGGCTGGCTGCTGGCGGCCTGGCCTCGGGAGCGCCCTCCGCCTCCTGCGGCCCCCGGGGAGGCCCAGCCTCTGCGGGCGGAGGCCAACGGGCCCCTCAGATCAGGGCACTTGAGGCCCTCAGCGGTCCCTCAATCCTGGGAGAGGGGTGGCCACGGGGGATGGCGCGAACCTGGGATGTGGGCTGCAGAACACGGCACCCACCGTGTCCCCAGTGCCATGGGTTCTGTCCCCGATGTACGCTGGGCACCGTCCCAGCGGCAACGAGGGCGGCCGTGAAAACGCTCGAGCCGCAGAACATCACTGCCCACGAACAAATGCTCGTGCAGAAAATCCAGCCCCTGCTTCTTCCCGTGTCCCAAGCCTCGGCCTCTACACGTACGGCGGGGCCACGGCAAGGAGGTCAGCAGCACGATGTCTGTTAATGGGCACGGCCGCCTGACAACATCTGGTCAACCCCTGGGCCTGGGTTGGCTGACTTGCTTGGGGGCAGGGCGCGCTCTGTCTCTTTGGCTCAGCTCTCCCCATCCCCTGCTCTGGTGGCGTCTGTGCGGGAGAGTGCCTGGGAGTGAGGCTGAGATGAAAAGGACAAGGCGATTTGCATCCCTGGCCTCCTGTGGAGACCCGATCTGCCGTCCTTGTGGGCAGCAGGTGTGAGCGCCTGCCATTGTCCCTAATGGTTATTACCAGTGATAAGCAGGACAAATGAGAGGTCAGCTCTCCCGCTGGCAGGTCAGAGGGGGCTGGCTTTAGAGCCCCTAGGAGACTAGGAAATTAGATGGTCGGTATCCACAGTGGGCTTGTCACCAATTCCAGGCCCCAGTGATACTGGAAAGGGGGGCAGGAGTGGGAGGAGTCTAGGTAAATTTGATTCAAACTGTCTAGTCATACTTGGGTACCGTCAGGAGATCTACTGTCAGCCTGGTGGCGGGTACCAGCAGAGGAACAGGGGCCGGAAGGAGACCCCAGTGAGGGGCAGCCGTGGGATTTGGTTTCCTCTGGGTCCATAAGGATGGGCCAAGGTTTCACAAAAGAGAGACAAGGGAAGCCCTGCTGGTTTCTAATTAAGCCCCTTCGCCTGTGCCCATTCGCCCTGGGACCCAGTGGAAGTGGGTGTCCGTGTGTCCTGAGTCTGCCCTCTGACCTCCTCGGACCCTTCCTGCCCTCGCCCCCAGTCTTGCACTGGGACTGTTGTCCAGCACGTCTGCCTCCCATTGATCGAAGTCAGGTCCATTGGCTCCCATTAATCTGAGGTTCTGATTCTCTCCTGCCGTGTCCCCATGTCTAGCGTGTTCTCCTCCCTCCTGGCATGTCTCCCCCTCCCTTCGTGCCCCCCACTCCATCCATCACCCCTCTTCTAAGAGTGCTCTCTAAATCCTATTGCCTTTTTATGTCTCTCTTGGGTTCTTCCTCCTGCCCTCTCCCGGAGCACGGTTTTCCTGTGTTTTGAGCATCCCACAGCTCACACTGGTAATAGCATCATAATAGCCACAATTGGCTTTTATGGAGCAAGCAGGCTTCTGTGGGCTACCGAGGACGCATGGCCCTGTTGGTGACCCAAAACACACCTCCTTCAAGCAGCAGTGTCCCCCTGCCCCTGCAGACAGTTTCCACGAGCCAGTCCACACATTCAGCCCTCTGTGTTTATATTTTAAAATGTGAGCCAACAGTGGTTAAGAATCCGCCTGCCAACGCAGGGGACACGGGTTCGAGCCCTGGTCCGGGAAGATCACACATGCCGCAGAGCACCTAAGCCCGTGCGCCACGACTACTGAGCCTGTGCTCTAGAGCCCGCGAGCCACAACTACTGAGCCCACATGCCACAACTACTGAAGCCTGCGTGCCTAGAGCCCGTGCTCCACAACAAGAGAAGCCACCGCAATGAGAAGCCCGTGCACCACAACGAAGAGTAGCCCCCGCTCGCCGCAACTAGAGAAAGCCCACACGCAGCAACGAAGATCCAACGCAGCCATAAATAAATAAATTTATTTATTTATTTTAAAAAATAATAATAATAAAAAATAAAATGTGAGCCAAGAGCCGTAGAGAAAGCCCTACGCCTTGAGAGAGAGAAATCAGTGCTGGAGGATAATGGAAGCTCACGTGGCGAGAGGGCTTCGGGAACGACATCCCTCCCCCATGGTGGGTGGCAAGAAAACGACAGTCCAGGAACCTGGGTTGGGGGGCGGACAGTGAGATGCGTCCCATGTGAAGGTGTTGGGGGGACCTGATGCAGAAGAGAGAGTTGTAGAGCAAACTCAGGGTGAGGGTCCGCCAGCTCCCCCACTGGCTGTTTGCAGGCCTCTGGACGACTGTCAGCGTGGCTCAGCCACGCACTCATTCATTGAGCAGATACCGACTGAGCTGCTCGAGGTTAAGGGAGACTCGAGAGACGTGGGAACAAATGCCACGCTCGATCCTTGATTGGGCCCTCGGTCTACAATTTTTAAAAGCTTATTTTAAAGGATATTTTGGGGAACATCTGGGGAAATTTCAATGTGGCCCGTGTATTAGATAATGAATCAGTTGAAGTTCCTGGTGTGGTAAGTTCCTTATTCCCAGAAATACATTTTGTCCTTAATTTAAATGGCCTACCAAAAAGAAATATATGTGTGTGTATGTATTTAGTTAGTGTGTGTGTATATATATATACACACACACAGTATTTAGTTAGTGTGTGTGTGTATATATAGATATACACACACACACAAATACACAGACACATGTACAGAGAGGTAGAGCCAATGTGGCAAAGTGTTGGTAAGTACTGAACCTAGGTGAAGGGTGATAAATATTCACTATAGTCCTACTGTCTCTCTGTGGGTGTGAACTTCTTTTCAAGGGAAGATATTTATGAAGTGTCTGCTGTGTGTCAGGATTATTCCGGGCACAAGACATATCAGCAGTGCCCAAAATAAGCAAAGGGTCCCCACCTTCCTGGAGGCTACCTTCTTGTGGTGGGAGAGAGACAGCGAGACCCGTCGGCATGTGAAACATAGCATGTTCGGAGATGGGGAGGGGAACTCGGGGGCCCTGGAGTGGGGAGGGTGCTGTTTTTACTGGGGGGTCAGGGTAGACCCTCTGAGGAGAGGACCTGTGAGACAGGACCCTGAGGAGGTAAGGGAGTGAGCCCTGCAGAGCCCGGGCAGAGGGCACAGCTGGCGCCAAGGTCCTGAGGTCACTGCCTGCTTGGCCACCAAGTGAATATTTGGTCCAGTGTGGAGTGTCCCATGAATCCCACTTTCCACAGATCCGCCCCCATTCCTCACTTGCCGTGTGCTGAGGGTTGAAGGTAACCCTGTGATCTGTGGAGTGTGAGCGTTTCAGAGCTAACTGATGGCCTGGCCTCATCACTTTTGTCATCCAGTGTGTCATTCTGTCCACACGTATGGTCCTTCCTGCCCCAGTGTCAAGGCGGGTGACCGTGTGGGTTTGGGCCCACGTCGTCCGTCACCCCATCTCATTCAGCTTGGTGACCTTAGCCAACCACTGGGCCTTCCTGAGCCTCTGTCTTCCTCATCTGTGAAATGGGAGTAAGTGCAGCTTCCTCCCAAAGTGGTGAAGAGCATAGTGAGATAGGTGTGTGTGAAGGCAGGTTGTGACCTGCACGTGACAGTAACGCTGTTTGCTCCCTAGACCTTCCAGCTCTCTGGGCAGCTCAGCACTGCGGCTCCAGGTCGGCCGGCTTGACGCCTGGCTGCCGCCCTGCGGCCGAGTCACCGTACCCTCAGGTGCGTCCCTGAGCTTCACACCCCTCCCTCCACATCTGTAAAGAGGGAGTCAGGAGTGTGTGGTCTCTGCAGTCTCACCCGGCTCTAAGAATGCAGTTCCAACAGGGAGAGTATCGGGCACCTTATGAATTCCACTTTCTGAAAATGTGGCTAGTGCTTTGGCGGCTTTCCCGCCATGTGAGAGGTTGGCTTCTGCTGCGTGCTCGCAGGGCACTGCTGGACGGGGAGGCTGTGCGAGCCCCTGTCACGTCTGTACCTCAAGGACACGGCCCTTTCCAGGGACATGACAGTCCGATGCGCCTCTCTGCTGTGTGCAGCCAACCCATGACTGACTTCTTGTCTGCTAGTGAGGCCTTCTGAACGTTACAGAGACAGAGGGCTTCACGGGGATTGAGCTTCTTAAGACACTGTGCTGCTTTCAGAGAAGATGGGTCAGCTCCTGCACTTCCCAAGGGCCACGGGGAGAGACCATCCGCTACCCCAGCCAGTGTCTGCAGCGTTCAGGGGCATTTCTTCTCAGGACTTGGAGGCCTGGGCTCTCCCTGAGCTCTCCCAGGGCACATTTGGCAAGGCATACACAGGGAGGGAGGTGAAGCTGGTCTTAGAAGCTCTTAGCTAGGTCTTTCTCCTCCCTGGAGCGTCCTGAGCTGGGCTTGGATGCCGGAGCGGGGTCGAGGTGAGTCCCCTGTGCAGACACATCCCCCTGCACTTGGGGGAGGTGGTAGGGGTCGGGGGAGAGAGCTGAGAGGAGCATTTTTCCCCTTTTAGGTTCTCTCTGGAGAATGTTTCTGAATCCCCTGCAAAGGGTGATTGACGTTCTTTCAGGGTTGGCAGGTTTTAATTTCCCTGCCTGAAATGACTGAGGACAGAAGGGCCTGTCCATGCTCTCAGGGGACGGCAGGCCCCAGAGGGAACCTAGGAGAGGCTTTTGGGCGGATAGGAGTCAAAGGGCAGAGCACGCAGGCGCTCCCGAGCCAATTAGGCTGGAAATGCCATCCAGGAAGCTGAGAGGTAAGGCCAACTGGCTCCACTCGTGTGCCTGCCCCTGGAGCGGAGTCAGGCTGGCTGCTCCCTGTGGGGATGGCGCCAGGGCACTGGCAGCTCTCAGGAGGAAGGAGTGACTTGGCCAAGCAGACTTAGGTCGGTTATGCCCCTGCGGGTCCTCAGACTCTGGAGGAGGAGACCCAGGGATCTGGTATTCACCTGCCCTTCAGGCGGTGTTGCTGTGCCTTGAGAACCGAGTCTCTAAGCGGTACTTCCTGTAAGGGTCGCGGAGACGCCGCACGTCCGCTGGTGGCCTGGTGCATCCCGGCAGCTGTGTGAGGGGGAGGCTGGAGGCGTCAGGAGACCTGGGTTCCAGTCCCCCTCTTCCATTTACCTCCCGTGGGGCAACTAGAGAAAGCACTGACCTCTTTTGGGCCAGTTTCCTCGTCTGTAAAGTGGGACTAATCATACAGCCTCTTCGTGGTTTTTGTGGGGACAAAATGAAATTGAATCCTGCAGAAGTAGTTTGTTCACCTACAGCGTTCCTGAGCACCTACCAATTTCCAGACAGTAGTAAGTGAATCACTGTGCCATCTATTATTCTCTTATCATCCCGGTTTTACATCAGAGAAAGCTGAGAGTTTAAATAACTTGGCAAAGCAAGGCTGAACCCAGTTCAGCTTGATTCCACAGTGGCTTTGAAGTTGCATTGGGAGGCTGCGTCCTGAACAATTAATTAAGCTTTGTTCCCAGCTCTGGTCCTACCATCGCCTGCCGAGCTTTCAAAAATACTGAGCTTAGAATAGTCGCCGTAAATTCAGAGACATATAAGATGTAAACAGGTGACATGGAGCTTTGGTAAACCATGGGCACTCAATAAATACTTATCAGATGTGTGCGTTGACTTACATATTTTAAAAGCAGCATTCACTGCAACTTTAGTAATTCAGATAACAGGTGTTCGTTTTAGAAAAGTCGAAGCGTACAGGTAACTGGAGGAAATACAGTGTTACCTGTAATTCCAGAGCCCTCCCTGTGAGTCCCTCGGAGGTGGGAAGAGGTAGGCGTTGTTCTCCCCACGTTAGAGGGAGAAAAGCAGACCCCAGGGAGGCTAAGCAGTTTCCCTAAGTAGGGATTTTGGGGGTTGACCTGCATAGATGGTGGGTAGAAGCATAATAACGTAAGTTTTTACTTTGTGCTTTTGGGTAGAAAGGCAGATTCTGAAACCATTGTGTTGTATCTGCTGATTAGGACAAAGGAGCCGATTCAGGCTCTTTGTTAACTCCCTGTCCGACTGAGTGAGTGCTTCCAGGTGCAACTTCCCTTCCCTACTTTCTCTAGAAATTACCCTGAGCTGAGAAGTGAGTCGGCCCCGGTTGGCAGGCAGGCGTTTTCCATTCCTAAGGGGCGGAATGCACAGCAGCCACCACACTTGTCACCTGCGTTCTCTCTTCTTGGGTCTGTGGAGTCCAAAGTTAAAGGCACCAAAGTCTCATGAGTCGCCAGGTGGTGCTTTCCCAGACGAAGGGTTTGGGCGGTTGGGGGAGCCACCTGAAGAACTTCCAAGGAGCCAGGCTCGCCATGCCAGGATTCTGCATCTTCCTCCCAGGGCCCAGAGAGACCATGAGCCTTGATCACCTTCACGTTATAAAACAACTCCGCCAACCCTGCGCCCACCACAGAACCCTGCAACCCGCGCGTGCGCCCCGGCACAAAACCACATTCGCCGTGACTCCCCCTACAGCCAAGCCCTGCTCGGGGACCAGGGAATGGAGCTGGCCATTTTTAGTGGGTCACAGCTGAAGCAAGTTCAAAAGAGCCAGGACCGTAAACTCCAGAACAACTCCACCCGAGCTGCACACCATGGCAGAATGATTCAGGAGGCCAAACTTTGCCTCATCGAGTCCGAGAATTTTCTGCAAATGAACTTTTCAAGAATTATGCCGTCGTTGGCATCGCAGTATTACACACAGGCCTGTTCCCGACCACTCACCGGAACTTATTTTGTAGTTAACCTCCATAAAGGACTGTGCGAGCGAGCACAGGCCTGTCACATACACGTTATTTAGAAGCCCTTATTATTATTTTATTGCCGGTCCTTGACAGCTGAGGAAAAGCCAAGCGCTTTAATCTTTTCTTCCCTTTAGTTTACAGTGTAAGAGCTGCCTGTAAGATGGATTTGATTGATATGGAACAGAGATGCAATTCTCTGTAAAATGTGCTGTACTTTAGCGCCCTGGAAAACAAACTGCATCACAATGGCTTAAATCTCAGTCCATTGTGTTATATAGACGTCATAAATAAGTAGATACTGCTGCGGGCTTCATCTGCATAACACATCTGAGCTCTCTCTAATGTGTTCAACTTGTCACTTTTAGTACAGAAGAGAGGCAATAAAGCCAACAGCTGACTAACACACACCAGCCCCACTTCTCCTTGCAGGGGGGTGAGTGCTCATTAAGCCATCTTAGCCCTGACTTTTAAAATCCATAACTCTTACAAATGTAAAAAAGTTGCCACGAAAGATTAAGCGCATAATATATGTCAAAGTATAATTCTTAATGCATCTCCCCCAACTACCACTCCCTGCTGCGGCTGCCACCAGCCACGCCAAAATTCTTGCTGCTTTTATAGCCCTCTTACTGGAGGAAAGAAAATAAAAACTCTGGTTTTCAGATAAAGCCAAATGAAATGTAATGTCCTCAGCATCAAGAAGGGACTACGTAATTGCTTTTGAGTTTGGAGCAAATGAGCTGACCCCAGGAGAATTTAAACCCTTTTCCCTCTCCCTCTAAGACCAGCTCAGGCAGGAATCTGGAGTCAATCATCCCCAGGTGAGCTTTGCATGCTGGCTATTGGGTCCGTCTTAGCGGCCTTGACGATGGCCTTACACGTACCTGCCTCTGTCTCCCCACTGGAACCGGAATGGGAAGAAACCCTGCCATTGCATTTCTGAGGGGACTGCCGGACGAAGCTCGGTGTGTTTGTGCCGTTACGTTTGGCAGACGTTGCAGAGTTTCCCTTGCGCTCTTCTGGCTGGTTTTCTTGTGTTTCAGAGCAAAACTTGAAAACATTACAGTATGTCCTCTTTTGTAATGACGGCTGAGCCTTTTTAAAGGGATTGGGGTGGTCAGGCAGAAAAAAAAAAAGGAAAAAAAAAAAGATGTTTATACTCTCGGAGCAGATGTAATCCCACGGGATGCATTTTGGTGGCTTGGGGAGCATTGTGTTCCCTTTCCTGGGGAGGCTGTGATGTAAATAGTTCATGGATGTATGTCTTATGACATTCATCTCTTTGGAAAAGACACTTTAAAACGTTTTTCCTGGTACCCCTAAGAAAAATAAATGGTTGAGGGTGGCCCGGAGGGTCGGAAGACAGGTCAGGATGAAACAGGAAATTTTTCCTAGCGGTCATAATTCTCTCAAGGGAAAAAGGTAGGGCCCCAACACTCGAATCGTTTAAAATAAGCTGAACCAACCTCTGGAAAATAAACTCTCACACACACGCGCATGCATGCACGCACGCACGCGTGCACCACCCCTGCATAAGGTCGGGGGACCGGCGTGCTTAGCTAATAGAAAGTGGAAGTGGATGCAGAAATCCCATGACACGCTAGAGTGAAACACTATTTACTTCTCTGATTAGTACAGAACTCTGTGTGTGTGCGCGCGTGGGTGCACGTGGGTGCGTGTGTGCGTGCGTGCGTGTGCGGGCACGCGCATGACAAACAGGCTAACTGAGACAGAGAGGCTTTCATTGACAGGAGCAGTGGCGGTGGGTGGGGACTGAAAGAAGGCTTGGTCCCCTTGGATGGGAGTGTGGGCCTGGAACAGGAGAACCCTTTTCCACTGCCACAAAGACAGCTTGTTTGTGGAGAAAGTCATCATTAAGCTCTGATGTGGGCCGCAGCACTGCTACCTCGGGATTTTGTGGAGGCCACCAGGCAGGTCCCGCTGCTGCAGCCCGAGCTGTCGTCACTTGCAGCCCCTGGAGCTTCCCGCTGGCCTCCTCCGCCCCGCCGTGTGCTGCGGCCAGTGTGGCCCCATCTTTCCGCCCATCCCGACTCACCCATGACTGGTGTGCTTCCTCTCCCTTTAACTCCTGTAATTCCTGTCCTACCTCCCAGTGCTCCTGGCTCCAACCATGCCAGACTGTGGTGTTTCCAGTCGTACCCAGTTCTTCCCCATCTCCCTTCAAGCCACATCCCTGCTCAGAATACTGTCACCTGCGTAAATGGAAGTCCTAGCCCCATCCTTCAAGAAGCAACACGAACTCCACCACCTTGGGAACCGACTTATCAGACCCGCGCTTGAAATGCATCTCTCCCATAAATCTGTTTTTATTATTTTATAAAAATATATAGGGCTTCCCTGGTGGCGCAGTGGTTGAGAGTCCGCCTGCCGATGCAGGGGACACGGGTTCGTGCCCCGGTCCGGGAAGATCCCACATGCCGCGGAGCAGCTGGGCCCATGAGCCATGGCCGCTGAGCCTGTGTGTCCGGAGCTTGCGCTCCACAACGGGAAAGGCCCACGTACCACACACACACACACACACACACACACACACACACAAATATATATGAGCTTCAGGGCCAGGTAATAATTACTTGTCAGTTCAGAGCACGCCGTCATCCCGGACCTGTGTGAGGCCTCTCTTAATTTCCCCCCTTTATCTCAGTCTGCTCTCCTCCACCCCAGACACCCAGCCTGTTATGCTGGATATGAACCTTGTCAAATAGGTATTGTTCCTCTGTGGGTGTGTTTAGCTCACCTAAGTGTGATGTGCTGTAAATCTTAGTCTGTTTCCTATCATTCCACAGTACATTCTTTAGATCTGCCCAGGCTGCTAGGTGGACACACACAGTTTGGGTCTTCTCAGCATTGTCAGATATGCCACAGTACACATCCTCGTAGTAAAGGGTATCTAAGGTTTCCTTCAACTTCCTCCCCCTCCCCCGACAGGCACTAGCACCAAAGTCATCCTCAAGATGTGTCTGTTTACAGAACCTTGCAATAAACTCTCAGAGACACAGCTCAGGAGTTATCGCTGGGTCATGACACATGTACACATTAATTTCAGAAACTACTGCAGATTGCTTTTCAGAATTGCTGTGAACGCACCTGCAGTGTGTGAGTTCTCATCTCCACGTGTCCTTGCCAATACTTGCTGTTACTCACCTTTCTTTCTACTGTTGCTTTTTGAGGGTATAAAGTATTACAGCGAGTTGACCATTTTTCTGAGTTTCCAACTTCTTGTTGATTTGCAGGAGTTTTTTGTGTATCCTACCTATGGGTCATTTGTTATTTTTAGACACTTAAATAACTTTTTCCAATTTATTATCCATTAACTATCTGTAGTGACCTTTGTTGAAATATCCGTAGTTTTTCTTCCTTTGCCAAGGTCTGTGTGTTTTACCTCTCAAAAGATTGGCCACACCCGTCCCTTTCTTTCTGTCAAAACAGCCTCTGCGGTAACTTCCTGACTGGGATCCCTATGTCTACTGTCCTCTGATTCGGTGGTTCTCAAACTTGTGTGCATCAGAGTTACCTGCAGAGTTGATTAAGACACAGATCCCTGGGCACCACCCCAGAGTTTTCTTTTCTTTTCTTTTTTTTTTTTTTAAATCTTTATTGGAGTATAATTGCTTTACAATGGTGTGTTAGTTTCTGCTTTATAACAAAATGAATCAGTTATACATATGTTCCCATATCTCTTCCCTCTTGCATCTCCCTCCCTCCCACCCTCCCTATCCCACCCCTCTAGGTGGTCACAAAGCACCAAGCTGATCTCCCTGTGCTATGCAGCTGCTTCCCACTAGCTATCTACCTTACGTTTGGTAGTGTATATATGTCCATGCCTCTCTCTCACTTTGTCACAGCTTACCCTTCCCCCTCCCAATATCCTCAAGTCCGTTCTCTAGTAGGTCTGTGTCTTTACTCGTCTTACCCCTGGGTTCTTCATGACATTTTTTTTCCTTAAATTCCATATATATGTGTTAGCATACGGTATTTGTCTTTCTCTTTCTGACTTACAAGAGTTTCTGATTCAGTCGAGACCCTGAGGATGAGCCTTCCTAAACCATTCCCAGGTGCTGCTGAGGCCACTGGTTGGGACAGACGTGGAGGACCGCAGCTCCAATTCAGCTCCCGTCCATCCGTCCACTGGTTTATTCAGCAAGGAGTTACTGAGCGCAGTGCCAGGCACCACTGCGTGTTCTGGAATCCAGCAGTGAACAAAGTAAAGTCACTCGTGGAGCGCTGGCGAGAGTGAGAAATGCTGGGAAACCAGGAGGCTGGTGGGGTAGAAGAGAGGTGATTGGGCTGGCTGGTCAGGAAAGGCAGGTGCCTGAAGGAAGGAGGGTTTCAAACAGAGCGACGCACAGGTTATTCTAGTTACTCGTCCTGAAACACCGTCCTGAGTGTCACTACACTTGCAGAACAAAAGGCTGCCGTGTCTGTCACCCGGGCTCCCCAAGAGCTGTCTCCCACTCACCTTTCCCCTCAGCCATTTCACACCCAAGCTGACCCCACTTCTGCCAAGTCCCTCTGCTGACCATTCCCTCTCTAGTTACTGTGCTGTTCCTCCCCCTAGAAGGCCCTTCCCCTTGGATTGCTTCATGTCCAGAGCGTGTAGTTTATTCAAGATTTGCTCCACTCTCCACCTCCTCCTTGAAACTCTCCCCAGTTCTCCCACTTAGAAGTCTCCACTGGCCCTCATCCCAGAACATTTATCCCGAAGGGTGTTACGTAACCTTACGACCTACCTCCCTTGTATAGTCTTTGCCTGACTCAATTCTGTATTCCAGTGAGGGTGCAGAGGACTTCGGTGGAATGATGGGCAAAAGACCTTTCTCTTGCTCCTTGACCTCTCCAAGAGGCAGGTCTGTTGTGTTTCCTAAATGTTGGGGGGTTTAGTAGTAGCTGAAGGAGACAGTGAAGGCCATGGCCTGAAGTGGAGTACCTGAATTAACCTCTGGATCCACTTGCCCCAGCACCCTCTGTGTGCCGTTACCAAGGTAATTGAGTTGGAAGTAGTAGCACCTCCTTCATCTTCCTTCCTTCAGGCTCACAAGCGTTCTTTACCCAAAGGGAGGGAGATTAATTGACTTCTTTCATCTTCCATTTAAATGAGGCTTTCACGCGAATCACCCCCCCCCCGCATCAGTCCTCCTGACCGCCCCCCCACCATTGATTAGGGGCTGGACGTGAAAAATAGAGCACCTCAGACTTCACAGAGCCCCACAATCGCCCCAGGTTCTTCACGTCCCCTCTTCCGCTCCAGACCTCTCTGACCTGGCATGGCGACAGTTCAAGTGGGAAATGTCACGGCGGGAGGGGTGGGGGGATCCAGCCGGAAGCTGCACCAGCTACTGAACTCTCCACACCCCGCCGGACGGTCTGGTGCAGCAACAGCCTTTCGGAATGAATAGCTCTCCCTCCAGAGGGCCGGCTTCATTCAGGAGACCTTTCACATTTTCCAGCTAAGTGTGTTTTTTCCCCGTAGTGTTTTCCGGCCGCTCTGTTCTGGGTAGACCACAGGGCCTGTTCGTGAAGGTGAGAGAGATGTCTCTCGCTTCCTCCACCTTTCTTTGCCTTTGGCTTCTGACAGTGTAGCTTTTAATCTAGAAATTATGGTAACTTGTATGTGCATTTTGAGAGTATATCATTGCTGCATTTAATTAACGGTTATTAGCGTTCGCGTACTGTGCTGTATTCTATGTCACAAATCATCAAGTCTCCCAGAGCAGTTATAGCAATTAAGAACTCCATCACACCTTCTGTATAGTCATTTGGTACTTTTCCAGGTCTTTTCAAAACTGGAAATTACTAATCAAATCATTTCTGCTCTGTGCCTCAGTATCGTTTATTCCATTCCTAATGATGTGCGGCTTTTTTTTTCTTTGGCCGTTAACAGAGGCATCCGTGCGTCTAACCCATTTCACACCACCGTCATGCTTTAGCGAGGCGATAATGAACTTGCGGAAGGAAATGCGGGCTCTGGTTCTCTTTTCAGAGCAGTGTCTTTCCTCTCCTGCTGTTGGGTGATTGAATTTTGAAACTGTAAAATGCATCGACAGACCTACAAACCTGACTTTCCCGAGCCCCGGCCATCGCAGTTTAGCTTCGATTCAGAGCTCAGTGTGACTCCTGCCCGCTCAATTTGTCATCCCTATAAATGGAAACTAATTACTTCCCAGGGAAAGACTGCAGGCAAATACCAGCCTTTGCATCAGCAGCCCTCTGCAGCGAGGTGAAGGCAGAGTCCACAGGGTTTCACCAAAGGGGCCGTTTCCCTCTCTGCTGAAATAACGTCAGGAAGAATTTTTATTATTTAGAGCAGCCGCGAGCTTGCCATCACATCCGCTAAGGTCAGCCGTCAAGAGTGAATCTCGCTTCATAGGTCACCTGCATGGTCCTGAGTCAAATGTCAAGGGCCATTCAACCGCGAAGTTTCAACACAGACACCCTGGCAGGCTTCTGACGGTGCTTAAGTGAGGATGAGCCAGCCTGCTGGCAGTGTGGCCCACCACTCTGGCGCCCCAGGGGAACTCTTTTTTTTTTTTTCCTGTGCCCAAGAACACCGCCCTGGAAGCATCCCCGGAATGACTGAATCACTGCCATCCGCGCGGCATCAAACAGACCGTGCCACTGACAGCTGTCGGCAAGACCGACTCAGATGCGGCGCCTGGACGTCCAGGCCGCGCGAGGCTGTGCGCGAGGCTCGTGTTAGTACGAGGGCCCTGGCTCAGGGCAGCGGGGCCGGGCTGGGCCAGCCAGCTCAGAGGCTGCCGACCTATCCGAGCGGGGGAGGGTTCGCCAGTTTCCTACCTTTGCCCGTATTGGAGGCTGTCTGCTTGGGCAGTGTTGGGCTGTCAGGCAGGCTGAGCCTTCTGGCGCTCGGGGCTGATCCCACCACCGCTGTGTCGGGCTGAGCAGCAGGGTCTTTAGCCCGGCCCCGGCGCTACCCAGGCTCAGAGCTTCTCCCCGCAGAAGTCAGACAAGACCCGGGGGAGAGGTTGGTTTGTTTCAGCAGCTGATTGGATCCCCTACTATTTGGCTTGGGTTCCACGTGGGGCAACGTGTTCAGGCCCCCACCCCACCCCGGGCTTGTGTTAGAGGATCACAGATTCAGTCCTTGCCCACTCCAAAGCTCCCTTCCCCTTCCGGACAGCGAGCCTTTCCCTCGCCCTTCCACTTAACAGTGAGGCAGTGAGAGACCCTGGATGGCTATGTGGCCAGAGGAGCTGAGAGAAGCCACTTCCCTGGGCCTTGCTTTGCTTCTCTCTGCAACCACTGAATATACCCAGACGAGATGACCTCAAAAGGCCACTCCAGCTCTCAATGCTGGTGTCCACAGTGTCTGTGAAGTGTGGTTTGCTTTGGAGTATAATAGAAACCCAGAAAAGTAGTTACTTGCTTCAGCTTGGCCAGCTCTGCTTTTCAGTGAGAAATGGTGATGGCTCCTTGGAAGTGATGCCGCCTTCATAACTTGCTCCCACCAAACTTAAGGCATCTCAGGTCCCACACTGTCTCTTGTCCTCCGGGGTGTGCTTTCTGGGACTTGCACTTCGGGAAGCCAGCAGGGACTGCCAGTTGGGAGGGAGGCTGATTTTCTCCATTAACCCCTGTCTCCTAACACCCTCCTGCCTGCCCGCCCTCCCTCTTCCCTGCTGTCAGCCGGCTAGGCAATCAGGTGACAGCAGTGATGGAAGGACTGCGCTGTGTACATTTTGGAATGAAACGTGGCCTCTCTCTGGAACTCAGACCGTGCTGTGTGCCCTGGCCGCAGACGGTGGTGTGCAGCAGACCAGGATTTGAGAAATCCATCGTACTTACCAGTTTCATCGCAATTCAAGCCACTGACCCGCCAACAGTGGCCCTTCAGGAAACGTCCCCGTGGCCTGGTGTAGTGTCAGGGGGCTAGAAATGCTGAGTGATGATTGCGTGTGCATTGATCAGTGGTTAGCCTGGCAAGTGCTTACCCTTCCTCTGTCTCCGTGTTCTCGTTTCTAATGTGGGAATAATGATAGTACCTCCCTCTGCTAGGGCTCTAAGACACAGGAAGAACCTAGAACAGTGCCTGCTCTGACCTAAGCCCGGGATGAATACTAGTTGCCGCGGTTAGTTGAATGTAGTTAGCGCCGCTGTAGTCACTCCCACCGAATTGCCACCGTTTCCTGCGCGCCGTGCTGCCGCAGGCTCGCCGGGTCACCTTCACCAAAGCATTTCGCGGCTCCAGACGCTCAGGCTGCTCGCCTGCAGCGTGAGGCGGGGGCTGGGCCGGGCCTGGCACCGGTGCTTTCTGGTCCTGACAGCCTGGAAGCGTCTGTGATGAGCTGGCAGGTTTACGTTGTCTCCGTACGCAGCAACGAGAGTGCTGGGATCTTGAATGGAGATGATATACTCAGATCGTTAAGCGTGAGCGTAGTAGAATGTTTCGATTAGAAATGTGGTACACACTGGGCTTCCCTGGTGGCGCAGTGGTTGAGAGTCCGCCGCCGATGCAGGGGACACGGGTTCGTGCCCCGGTGTGGGAGGATCCCGCATGCCGCGGAGCGGCTGGGCCCGTGAGCCATGGCCACTGAGCCTGCGCGTCCGGAGCCTGTTGCTCCGCGGCGGGAGAGGCCACAACAGTGAGAGGCCCGCGTACCGAAAAAAAAAAAAAAAAAAAAAAAAAAAGAAATGTGGTACACAAACTGGGAAATCGTCAAAAGAGATGGAAGGAACGAACGTTTGGAAAGAACAGCAGTAACAGTGTGCTAAAATGTGTTTATTTTTTTAAAAATTCCACTGGATGAAGGATTAGAAGGCCCCTTTTGCCGAAGATAGAGAATTTAGATCTGTTTTGAAATTAGGAGATACCTTTTCCTACTGAAAGCCAACATGTCAAAGTGAGACGAATAAACATGGGTCACATAGAAACATAAATTGTGGTCTCTGGGGTCGCAGGACCCACCCAGTACAGCATTTAATCTATGAATGTCCCAGAGGGGATTTTGTGAGTTATTGGAGAGTATCTGTGTGTCAGATTTCCAGCAGCTTAACCATGTGTCTGAGTCATGTGGTACCTCAGCGTGTTGACAATCAGGAACTTTTTAGGTACAAGTAACAGAACTAAAGTGGCTTGAACAGCATGAGGAGTTCTTATTCCCCAAATAGGCCGGGGCGTCCAGCTAGCTAAGTATACTGGAGCCCGATTGACTTCTCTGCCATTCTCTCAGTTTTCTCTTCGGAGTTTCAAAATTGCACTGTAGTGACCAGTCACCATTTCCTCCAGAAGACACATTCACAGACAGGAAGCAAGGCAGAGTTGTCCTTCACGTATCCCTGGGTTTTTTTTTTAATCAGGAGAAATGCCTTTTCCAGAAGCCCCACCGTGAATGTCCTCTGAGGTCTTATTGGCCAGAACTGGGTCCTGTTCCCGCTTCTAACACAGTCACTGTCAGAGGTCAGTGGAATTTCCAAGGTCAGACTGATGCCCGTGTAACGGGGAAAGACCCACCTGCCCAGAACACAGTGCCATACGGCATCCAAACAACATTTGGGTTCAGTAAACTCGAAGGGTTCTGACTGGGGCCATCAACAGGGTCTGCCTGGGACCTTAAAGGCTGTTGACGCTGACCTTCCACTTTGCAGATTGGGAATCGTCAAGTGTTAACCACTCTGAACCTCAAAGAATGTGAAGTGCTTAGTAGTAGAGATAGAACTAAAATCTCTTTCCTCTTACTCTTCTCCCCTCTCAAGTTTCCTGCTGGCATTATTTTCTGTTTCAAATGCTTAACACAAACAGATAATAATTACATATTTCCGTAGACATTGCTACCCTGATAACTACCTCGTCCGTTGCTACCAAGAGTGTTGTTTAAAAACGAGAACCAGGCACGTTCACATCTAGAATTCCCTGTCTAGCTTCTATGACCATGAACCAACAGTTTTATCAGATTGATTCTGCTTGAAAAGCAAACACATGCAGAAGTCCTTGTTCCTGAGGAATTTTCAGTCTAGACGAGAAAAAGCTCGCCCATGATGGTTACACAGAAATCAATAATGCCAGCTGACTGATAGATGACCTGGGTTCAAATCAGGGGAAGGAAGGGTCATGTCGGGTGCACGGCTGAGGCCTGAGGAAGGGATTTCAGAGAGGAAGGAGCAGGAAGTCCAAGTGGGATGATTATAATGACCATGGCAATAATCACATGTGTTGAGTACTTACTGTTTCCAAGACAAAGTTCTAAACACTTTACATGTTTTGACTTATTTCATCCTCACAAAAAACCCTATGAGATGGGGCTTATTGTTTTCGTATTGTTTCCACTTTAGCTATAAGGATAATGAGATACAGAGAGGTAAACTAATATACCAAGGCTGTCCGGTTAGGAAGTGGTACAGCTGGACCCAGGGAGTGTGACTCACGGCCTTCACTTATGCTCAGCCTTGCTTGGCGTAAGCAGACTCACGAAATAGGAAAATTCAAGGCTTTGTGAGGGGGCTTCCTATATATTGATTTAGCTGAAGGGAGGATTTATAGCAAGATGTCATGGGAGGTAAGGTAGGGGGAGTTTTTGCTAAATTCAGAATGTGGTCTGACCATCTGGATCTCCGAAAACTCTAGCAAACGCATAAACACAAAGGACACAAGCAATGTTGCATATGGCCTCTCCCCCATACTTTTGTGCCTCCATTTTGTTAAGTAAGGGATGTTTGTGTGTATCCGTAAGCATTGAAGACAGAGATTATCATGATCACATAATGCATTGCACATAACCCCATGTGTATTACTGTGATCAGGTGTATATTGGAAAAGCTTCAAGGCCCATGTATTGATGATTGACTAAGTGGTGGTTGACTGCCTTCAACCCATCTCCCAGTGTTGCAATAAGCAGGAATCAACGCAGGGCGCGATACAGTGAACCGCCTCCATTTGGAGACGAAGGCGTACGTAACAGAATTGTCTCGGCACAACACCCTGGCTTCTTGCTCCTCTCTGGGTTCTCTTTGTTTTTGTTGTTTTTTTTAGGGTTAAACAATTGTACCATTTAAGATGTTAAAATCGAATTTACCTGGCAGCTAGAGGGAAGGGGATTGATACTATCTAAACACAAGGAGTTAATGAACATAAGGTCTTAGGTCATCACTTCTGTGAAAGATCAAGTGCCTAAGTAAATATAAGACTGCGCTGAGACAGACATCCCCAGGACATCTCTTTTGGAAAAGGAGCCAAGTCATAGAACACGGGGGTGGCCCTGAATTTCAAGAATGGTGTTATTGGTGGTATTTTCATTACTGGAAGCTAAAGGTGGGCTCTGGTTTACTCTTGGATATTCAGATCTTTTCTGGCCCTTCACAGTGGTGGGGGCTTTTGCTAGTTGATTGGTTTTTGTCTGGCCTGATACTCAGATTCCTTTTCCTAGTATAGTTTATATAGCAACCTTCCCCTGTTGTTACCTAAATAAAATGTTTAAAAATAACTTGGTCTTCATTTTTATATTTACTCCTTGGAAATTTAACTGCTCAGCGTATTTCAAACACCCGGGGAATGGCTTTTGAAAAATGCTTCACACTGGAGACCTGGGTTCTAATCCTAACTCCAGTACTTTGTGAGTTTGGGTAAAGTGTGTTAACTAACCTCTGTGACTCCCAGACTCCTCTAGACTTCCCTCCCCCAAGTGGCCTCCCACCCTTGCCAGTGAAAATCCTGTCCCTTTCTCAAGGCCCATTCCAATGCTCCTTCTCTCCTTGATCTTACTTCCTCTTCGTTTCCTTCAAACGGTCAACAATCCACTGACGTTATTTCCTGTCCTCTCGAAGTGCATGCTCTTTGGGAGGCAAGGTTGTATGTGGTATCTTCAGTCATCGTTGCACCCCAGAATGCTTAGCACAGAGCTGGCTCACCATAAGGGCTCACATGTTGAAAGGATGAAGAAATACATCAATCTTGAAATCATTGATTGCATTTGTTTCTTTTAAGTCATTGGTTCTCAACCATGGTGTTGGGCCCACTGGGGCACTGCAGTCAATTATAAGTGTGTTGTAGTAATTGGTTATCAATAATTGTTAGAGCTTAGAAATTTGTATACTATTTACTGTTTTTTTTGTAATTGGAATGTTTCCCTTCGGTAATATCCTTCAATGGTGATAATATCATCTTTCAGTGTTAATACTTCAATATGACTTTCCCTATTATTGTGATTTGTTTCTTGAATTGAAGAGAAAGGGTGGAATTAGAGTCAGGACCCAGGAACTTGTATGTAACCCACAGCCTGTCTTTTCAGTGCCCCAGCCCATAATAAGCTAGAAATCGCTGTTAATGATTATGGAACTATGGGATGACTGCAGTGCTTTCCTACTCTGCAAGATTTGGGGGCTTTGTCAAAATGAAAATTATCTGTCAATTTAGGAAAAGAATAACCATTACTTTAAACCAGGGTCAGCAAACTTTTTCAGTAAAGGGCTGTGGGGCTTTGAGAGCCATACAGTCTTTTAGCAATTACCCAGCTTCGCTGACACAGCACAAAAGCAGGCAAAGACAATACATGAATGAGCAGATGTTGCTGTGTTCCAATAAAACTTTATTTACAAAAACAGATGTTGGGCAAGATTTGGCCCACAGGTCTGCTCTGAGCCGTAGAGCCCACCTGGGAGTGTAAGTGATACTGGCTACTTTTTAAAAATGGTATTAATCACATTCATTCTACTTCCTTTGTAGTAGCTAAGGAGTTCCTACAAGGAAAGAAGAACTATGGGATGGTAAACTTGTTTACTTATTTGCAAGAGTACACAGTATTATATATTTCAGGATAAACAGTCTCTAGGCTTTCTCAGTGTAAGAAATGAGATTAAATTCTGTTCATGGTTTGAATGCAGCCACTGAAGCCAGTTCATTAAAGAAAGGTAAGTACGGTATGAAAAAGTACCTTGTCTGCCAAGAAGCTTGCTTATGTTGTGTTATCCGTGGCACATTATTTTCCATCTCGGTGGTTTCTCTCGGTAGGATATTCAAGCTCTGCCTTCCTGTTTGGCATTTTTGCTGATAATTGCTTGAAAAATCATCACGTCTCTTCTTAAATTACTGCATGGAGTAATAGCCTTTCTTCTTGACAGTCACCAGGCCAATAAAGGCAACCATGTGAGGTGAATTCAAACAATGTGTGTCTTAGAACTCAGACTCGTAAATGACTCTGTCACAGTCTGTGGTGGAACCCATTAGAACAGCAGGGCCTGGTGCATTTGGGACATCCCACGCCACGGGATTCTTTTGGCAGTGCCCGCAAGTCGTGGCTCCTGCCCAGTTCCTTGGCTTTTCTACCTTCTCACAGCCAAGTGCCGTGACAGCCCTCTCAAAGCTCAGGCCCTCTCCTGTGCTCCCTGACGGGAAGAATATTAGCTCTGGGTGGAATGAAACCCCTCTCCAATCCAGGACCAGGACCATACCCAGCTCCAGAGGCTCCTGTGAGTCACGTGCCAAGTCTCCCTGCTGGCAGTCAGACCCAAGTTGGGGAGATCCAAGAAGGGAGCAGGTGCCCCACCTTCTCACCATGTCACAGCCACGTTGTCTCCTCTCCTGCTGACACAGGACGAGCAACTGGCATCTCAGTTGGCCCCCTGGTCCAACCGGGACTGGAGCCCTATTATAGCAGCAAGTAATAGAAAACCTAACTAAATGTGGCTTGAAAAACAAAGATACATGCATGCCTCCCATTACCCGCCTGTTGTAGAGGCTGAGTGCCGTCACAGAGGACCTTTGAGTCTTTCCACCCTGCGATCTCAGTGCTTTAGGAATTACTTCCCTCACAGATGCAGGATGGCTGCTGAGACTCCAGAGTACTGTCACATCCTCGTGTCGCCATGCCACACAAGAAGGCAGGACAGGGGATAAAAATCGGGGGCTCTTCCTTATGCTTTTCTTTTTTGGCAGGGAAAACTTCCCCAGAAGCTCCCAGTGGTTTTCCTCTGGGGGCTTACTGGCTGCAGCAGCAACACGTGCCTCCTAGCACAGGGGAATGAGGTCGCCGTCGCTGGCTTCGGCAGTCATAGTCTCCCCTGGTGCTGGACACACACCACAATTAAGGCTCTGCTGGCAGAGAAGAAAGGGGAATGGCTATCGGGTACACAGCCAACTGTGTCTGCTGCCCCTGACCTAACCCCCCAGCTGGTGGCTAGAGCACCTTTTCCTTTGGCCCACAAACCAAAGCCTTGCCAAGAGTCTGCTGTCTGTGGGTGGCTCTCTGGAATTATTGCCAGCGGTCTTTCCTGGTCGTTAGCAGACATCTGGATCCCCTGTCAGCGCTTTCTCTGCCTTGCAGGACTTCGCGATGCCTACTAGGATCTGTGCTTGCTGAGTCTTGGATCCTCTGTTTATCCACCTGGCGACTCTTTTTGGTCTTCTGTACCTTGATCTATCCCTTCTGGGCTATATATAAGCCACTTTGGGACCCTCAATGCCTTAAAAAAAAAAAAAAAGTATGTCATTTTTCATAGTACACTCATACAACGTCTGCAGTTTTTCCATTGTGGCACAAAAATACAGGATTTGGTAATATTTTAATAGACTACTTTTTTTTTTTTTTTTTTGCGGTACGCGGGCCTCTCACTGTTGTGGCCTCTCCCGTTGCGGAGCACAGGCTCCGGACACGCAGGCTCAGCGGCCACGGCTCACGGGCCCAGCCGCTCCGCGGCATGTGGGATCTTCCCAGACCGGGGCACGAACCCGCGTCCCCTGCATCGGCAGGCAGACTCTCAGCCACTGCGCCACCAGGGAAGCCCTTAATAGACTACTTTTAAGTAATAAATAAGATTTTAAAAATTCAAATAAATTTGAAGGATTCTCTTCTGCCAATCTTAATTTCATGGGATAGTTTAAAATGCTAGCTGATGCCGTGATCTAAACTACTGGCTCTTGGTTTTTTGATATTACATATATAGAACTGTAGGAAGTTGTTTGAGAACTGTAGGAACTAATGTAATCTGTGAGAGGCCAAATAAGCTAATTCTTAAATACCATCTATTTTTAAAGAGATTGATAGATTACAAAGCACTTTCATACGTATTATTTTAATACCTTCCATAACCATTGTTCCCATTTTACAGATGAAAAAAATGGGGCTCTGAGAACTAAGGTGACTCAGCTAGGCTCTACCTCTCTTCACGTGTTTGGTGCTAAACCTGTCCCTTCTGAGCCCGCCTCTGAGGCACTTTCCTTTTTCTGCCACAGAAGGTCCAGTCACCACGGCAGTGTGCAGGATTAAAGAAGGCCAGTGACATGCACAGATAGCCCAGCCACGATGTCTACTCATTTCAGCCTGTGCTACTCTGCCCAGCCTTTTGCAGAGATTTTCTTTCTTTCCTTTGATGGAATTTCCACCAAGAAATAATAAATAATGGACTGGCCATTAAAGGTCTTAGGCAGAGCTCCTTGACTCTCTGGGGTTTGGGGCCATGTCTGCCAGTGACCCCACTTGGTTCTTGTGGTAGACAAGTTATAATCTACCACAGGGAGCCTCTGCTCTCAGTGACAGCAGCTCAGATGAGAAACACCCCCATCCATGTGCTGAGGAGAAACCCAGGCTTCATTCGTGTCCTATAAGCAGGTGTATGATGCATGCTGGGACTTTTGTACTTAAAAATCACAGAAAGGGCTTCCCTGGTGGCGCAGTGGTTGAGAGTCCGCCTGCCGTTGCAGGGGACGCAGGTTCGTGCCCCGGTCGGGGAAGGATCCCACATGCCGCGGAGCGGCTGGGCCCGTGAGCCGTGGCCACTGAGCCTGCGCGTCCGGAGCCTGTGCTCCACAACGGGAGAGGCCACAGCAGTGAGAGGCCCACGTACCGCAAAAAAAAAAAAAAATCACAGAAAGACCCCAGGAACATTCCTAGGGACCAGGAACATGGACACAGAATGCCACGCTCTGCTGATGACTGTTCTCTAGGACCCCTCAGGTGCTTCGCTCATACCCCCCGATGGTTTCTCTGCGGCTTTCTGGTGGCATTATGTGGTTTGCCCAAATGTCCCCTGTGGTTTCCTAACGTCAGGACAAAGCCCAGGGATGAGCAGGATGTGCTTGCCAGTCCGCTTCGCTCGCAGGTGTCCTCAGGGCGTGTGGAGGGGAGTGAACCCGCAGTCTTGCCGTCTGCCTACCAGCTTTGCGGACAAGGAGACGTTACACAGGAAGATTCCATCGAGGTCATGTACAACGAAAATCAGCTTATTTTTTCCAAAGAGGTAGGGGAGCTACTTCTTAGACGAGTGAGCTGAAGCCTCTCTCTGGAATGCAGAGTACCGACCTTTGTATTAGAAGTGAAGTATTTAGGTAGGGATCATTATGGAGCTCTTTTTACAGCAAGGCAGGCCAGATAAACAGAGAGTGGGGAAAGGAAGCACAAAGGAGGTAATAATATCTGCTTAGCTAAGCAGCTGGAAAACTGAAGGAGAATTTGTTAAAAACATATCAAGACATCAGAGCTGGATGGGAGTTGTTCTGTCAGCCCAGGCCGCTTGTGGAGCCGTCTCTGGAATCTTACCCGGTGTCTAATTCGCTGCTGTTTTTTCCCTAGCACCACTTCTTCACGAAGGGGTCTGCGCGGGGTAACCTAACCCGTAGCTGTCATCGGGGCTTTTTCCATCCCTATCGTGGCAAGGGATCCCGGGCTGCAGTAGCTGAGCTGGTATTCCAATCATCCCAGACGTACTTGACCACGTGTGAACAAGAAACCTCGTGTTTCTGGGGACAGGCAGCAGGAAACCTGAGAACTTGATCCCCTGGAGGCCCTGGGAGGATTGTTTCCACAGAGCCCCAGATTTGGCAAGTGACTAGTTTCCCAGTATATGGCACACGCAAGCCTCTTTGGTTTTCTTTTTCCCCCTTTTGCAGGTAGATTTGAAGCACCATACTCGCTCTGCCCAAAAGGAGAAGAGGGGCGTGAAAGTCCCACTTCTATAAATCCCAGCTTCTGCTAAAGCAGAGACAAGGATGGTTAGGCTCTACTGAGAGCCCTCCCTCTGCCTCAACGCTCCTGGTCCCGTGGCAGCCAGGGCGGCGGGACCCTGAGTCCCGCTTGGTGGGTGCCTGCTGTGGACGTGCCGGGGCTTGACCGGCCCGTCTCGGCCTCCCACCTGACAATGACGGTCTGATTGTGGAGACCCTAGGCATCTGTCTGGGGCCCTGGGGGCACCCGTGCTAGTGGTGGGAGACTTCCCTCCTCCCCCCCACCTCAACACGCACACCTGCACACGTGCTCACACGCGGAGGAGCGGGTGCGGGGTGTTTTCAGATAAGGGCCTCGCAGCTCGGCTGCCACCATGGTGCTGGCCGCTGCCACCTACGAGAGCCTTTGATCCATCTCCCTGCTGAATCCAGCCCCTCTCAGGGCCGATGTGCTTTGAACCCAGGGTCAGCAGCCCCTCTCTGAGTCCCTCACACAACCAAGAGCAGCAGCTTCTGGGGGGCTTCCTTTCATTTCCTCTAAATTGTGAGGGGGGCTTATTTCAACGTTATCCTGTAGGATTCTTAAGAACGGCCTGGGAGATGTTTCAGGGCTGAAAGGCAAAGAATTGCAAACAGGAGCCCAGTGTCTGGGCGACTTCCTCTCCAGTTGAGTATGGATAAACCCCATGCAGATAGAAAATAGGAAGAAAAGGAGATTCATCGTAAGGCTGCGTGTTTTTCTTACTTGGGGTGGAAGGGGAGTGGAGAAACCTATCATGGATAAAATCCAACTTTAATGACAATCCGAAGCCCCGAAGCACAGACATATTGCAGAGCTAATGTATTATTTTGTTTTTGTTGATTCTGCAGAAATGGGGAAATTTCATTTTTTAGTAGAATTACAAGCTCCCCTTTTATTATTCACAGGCCCTAACACGCATGGCAGCCTGAGCCAGAGAGCCCTCCACGATGTTAATACCAGCTTCTTTGCAAATCTAAACTGGTTTTCCAGTCGGCTCCCTGGCGGGCCGCGGGCATTGTCGGAGTGGTGTTAGACACACCGAAAGCTGCTTAGGGTAGCTGGCCTGCTGTGTGCTTGCAAGGCAGACGGGAGCCTTGCTGTGAGACTCACCTCCGCTCCCAGGGGGAAGGCCGGGGATTAGCAGGGATTAACAGTGGGAGGGGGCGCGGACACAGAGGAAGAGGGTCACCATCGGCTCTGCTAGGGGCCCTCGTGGAGGTTTTGCCGCTGGGCCCCCCAGCTGCTTTCAGAGTCCTGAGCGCTGGGCCTTACTCAGATTCTGATTTCACTGGTCTGCCTGTGACCTGGGCATTCCGATTTCTGCCTTTCCACCCCAGCCTGGGTGATTCTCTGTGCAGCCCGGGTTGGGCACTACTGCCCTGCAGCCCTGTGGTTTCCTGCCTCAAGACATGGTTGGTAAGCAGATGGCTTCTTAGGCTCCGGAGCTGTGTCACTTTCTGGCTGTGTGACCTGGGGCGTGTTCAGGGAGCTGGCTTCCTTGTCGGTAGGACAGTAGAGTAGCTGCAGGATGAAGAGTGCCCACCTCCTGGGGGCTGTTGTGAGGACTGAAGCCATTTCTACTCACTGGGAGGCTGCCGTATGGGCCAGGTACTTTACAGGAACTGGGCTTCAGCAGGGAAAGAAGGCGGCCCAGAGTCCCTGCCTTTGTGGAGACAGTGGAAAAACACAAAAACTTTCCAGGATTTACTGTAATGTAGTCAGTGCTACGAAGACAAATGAGGATAGGGGAGGGCTGGCCAGTGGCGGGAGATAACGCACATCCAGCCGTACCCAGCTCTTAACCACATGACCCTGAGTATGGAGTCCTGGGCGGTGTCTCCAGTACTGCGGCTCCTGCCACATCACTCCAGATGAATGAGATTTCCATGTGACATGTCCCTCCAAAGAGCTTCGCAGCTCCCTAAAGGCAGCCCTCACTCTTTGTGCTGCCGACTGGGGGCTCCATTGCTGTCTGTGTGATGGCTCCAGGCACCTGGCTCCGTGCAGTTTCTCAGCAGGCAGAGACTCAGAGAGAAGAGGGGATTGTCAAGGGTTTCATTTACCCCCAGGTACAGAGGACGTGTGTGACAGCACAGCGAGAGCTGGTTAAAGCACAACGGGGTGAAATATGAGGAAGCCTCAGCCCTTCCCCCATCTCCTGCCTCACAGCTCCTGCAGTTTCTCCTCATATCAACAGCCACCATGGCGGGACGGGGGGCGGGCATCCCCGGGGGGGCAGGCACCAGGCTAAAGGCATTATATACATCCTCGCATTATGTCCTCGCTGGGAGAAGTAGGTATTGAGGGTTTTTTAACCCTATTTTACATTTGAGGGAGCTGGGGCTTTGCCATGTTATGATTTGTTCATGGTCACGCCAGGCTGCACCGCTTTCAGCCTGTGTTATTTTCCCCGACGGTGGGACCGAACATGCATAATGAAGGCCTACTAAGTGCCAAAGACTTGCACTTAATTATTGCATCATGGATCCCATGACACCCTTTGCTTCCTCTCTCGTCCAGCCCATTCACACAGGACCCAGCGTGACGTTAACCACAAAGAAAAGTCGGGTCATGGCATCTCCCCGCCTGAAGTGTGCGGAGCTTTCCCACTCATCTAGAGAACAGTCCAGAAGCCACCCCCGCAGCCCTGCTCCCGCCGGCCCTGCAGTCTCTCCTCCCGATCTCTCCCTGTCCTCTCGCCACGCTGGTCTCCTTCTGTTCCCAGGCCTGGCAGGCCCCCATCTTACCTCCTCTCCCAGGGCCTTTCCCCGGGCCATCTCCTCTGCCTGCAAAGCTTCCCTGCAGCTCCTTCTCCGAGGCTGTGGAGACACGGCTTATTCTTATCCTGGGCTCACATGGAATCTTCTCGGCTTCCCTGACCATCCCCTGTCTCAGTTTGGTCCTCACGACACATACTACAGTCTGCAATTACCCTGTTTATCTGTGGGCTTGTACTTCTCATCCTGTCCTGTGAGTGCGCCCCCCCTGTCCTTGTTCAGAGCGAGCATGGGCCCTGGGGCAGCTGGTCCTCAGGCACGCCACCTCATAGTCTGACGGCGGAGGTAAGGACAGAAATCAGTGAGATTCCAGGCAGAAGAGGGGGTGTGCCAGGAGAGAAACACAAGCTCCGCTTGACGGTGCCCAGGACGCCTTCCTCAGGGAGGTGTTTGCTGGATGGCTTCTCGGTTTCTCAGTGCAGGGGCTGTGTGGGGAGAGCTCATCGGGTAGGAATCGGTCAGTGGCAGCGACAGGGAGGGCCCTGCACTGGAAAATGCATGAGGCAGGTGGGGATGGAGGGAGAACGCTCGGGAGGATCTGGGGAGTACGTAGGCCTCGGGGGAGAAGGAGGCCCTGCAGTGCACACATGTGTCCGGGGAAGGACCCAGATCTCGATTTGAGCTGATGAGTTTGTGACCTTGGGCAACTTCCTGAACTTCATCTGTAAAATGGGAATAATGACATCTTCCCTTTGGTGAGACAAATGAGGCACTGCTCTGTATCCATCAAGAAGTCGGGGATTTTTGGTTCCTGCTATCAGAGGCTAGACCCATAGCAGACCAATCCAGGGGAGTTGGAGCCACAGAAGAGGCGTGGTGCTTGCCAGAGACATCACCCAAGTGGACCCCAGGCTTCCGGGAAGGTGGCGGAAGTGTAAGACGCGGAGATCACCTTCCTCCCTACAGATACACCAGAAATACATCTACACGTGGAACAACTCCTACAGAACACCTACTGAACGCTGGCAGAAGACCTCAGACCTCCCAAAAGAATCTCCAGGAGTCACCTAAGAAGGAATGGTTTGCTCTGAGCTGATCGGACCTGGGGCTCTGAGCAGACCTGAGGAGGTCATCTGGAGAAGAATGCCTAACTGTTTGAAATGCCTTCCTGACACTGTCTTGTGGTTTATATGTGATGTGTCAATTAATTTCCTTCAGTTCAAGAAACATTTCTTAACTATACTGGAAACAAACACTTGTATTCAATATTGTAGGACATAAAAAGATCTAATCATCTAAGTCACCATTGTCTCTTGCCTGGACTATTACAAAAAACAAAACCAGTCACAACCTCTCCCCTCCCCCCAAAAAACAAACAAACATACAAACAAAAAAAAGTCGGAAAATGCTGGCTTCAAGCAGGCCCAGGCATTGGCTTAAGGTTTAACCCTTGACTTGAGGGGCAGGCTGGCTTTTCAGATGCAGTTCTTTGACATTTTTGTGTCATAAATAAGACTTGGGGTGCCCACAACCCATCCAGAAAGCCAGTCCTGTCTCCGCCAAGTATCACCTTCATCTCCTGGGAAGAAAACTGGAACCTTCTCGTGCAGTTCCACTGAGCGTCTGCCTGGTGAACCAGATTGAAAGCGGGCAGAGGGCAGGGGCCGGGTGGGGGCCCGGGCAGCTCTGCTGGCACAGCTGAGTGGGAAGGGCTGCATTGCTCTCCCAGCCTGCCGCCAATGCCTCCTGCTTATCGCTGGCGGCTGTGTGCAGGGCCGCCGCAGGAAGGTGCGCGGGCTCTCAGAAAAGCCCCAGCCCAGAGCAGGCACCGCGGCCCATCCTCTCCCAGAGCCAAGCTGCTGACAAGAGGCCTAGAGAGGCAGAAAAGTCTTGGAGGAAGGAAAGGGAAATCCAGATTACTGCCTGAGAAGCAGTCCTCATTTCCAAACCCAGCAGGTCACCTGGCGGATAGCGTGTGGGCAGTGATTCATCAGAAGCTGTAATCTCCGACGTGAAAGCAAGAGCTCCAGGTGCGTCTCGGGGCCGGGAGAGAGAAGCAGGACTTCATAAATCATTCCTCTGGCTCTGTTGCCTACATCCCTAAGCCCGTAGCAGTTTATCCCAAATGAGGAAATAATAATGCCATTTTCCACCAGCTTTTTTCTGGGAGAAAGTTTTGAGATGGAGGGTAGGCAGGTGTTTAAAAGACTCCCTCTGGGCTGTGCCTTGTTACAAGGTGGGTGCAAGGAACCTCATCCACCTGCCGCCTTTCCTCCCTCCTCGTCTCGTCAGCAGCAGGCAGGGATTTCGCAGGGCGAGGACTTGCGTTGGGCCCTCAACTTCTTCATTTTGTTATTTTGGATAAAGTAACTTGATGCTGGATTTTTTTTCCCCCCAAGTATTGAGTCTTGAGCCTAGTTTGGAAGATAGACTGGTTGTTTTTTGCTATAATTATTTGCTGTTCTCTGCTGCTTTTCACCTGGAGGTCTTCAGTAATGTTCAAACAAGTATACCCACTTGACAGGTTGAGGGTAGTAAGTTCTATGGAACGAGAAAGGGCTTTTTTCAGAGAAACTGGAGGTTCTATATATTCATTAGAACAAAGTCAGCGCTGTTGCACGTGGACCCAAAATGAAAAGAGGCTGAAATATAATAGATGTTTATTTCTCATGCATCCAACAGTCTTTTTTTTCAATGAATTTATTTATTTATTTATGGCTGCGTTGGGTCTTTGTTGTTACACGCAGGCTTTCTCTAGTTGCGGTGAGCGGGGGCTGCTATTGTGGTGCGCGGGCTTCTCACTGCGGTGCCTTCTCTTGTTGCGGAGGACGGGCTCTAGGCGCACGGGCTCAGTAGTTGTGGTGCACGGGCTCAGTAGTTGTGGCTCGTGGGCTCTAGAGCGCAGGCTCAGTGGTTGTGGCACACAGGCTTAGTTGCTCTGCACCATGTGGGATCTTCCCAGACCAGGGCTCAAATCCGTGTTGCCTGCATTGGTAGGCGGATTCTTAAGCACTGCGCCACCAGGGAAGTCCCATCCAGCAGTCTTGACATGGATGTTCCTGGTGGCGTATGACTCTCCTCCATGCAGTGATTCAGGGACCCAGCTCTTTTTTCTCTCGTGGCTTTGCCATCTCCGAAGTTTCCTACTCTTCTACATCTACCCGGCCAAGGAAAAGGAGACCAGAATTGACACATACCTCCTCTGCTCGTGGGCCATTGCCAACAGCTAGTCATGTGGCCTTAACTAGTTGCAAAGGGTATGGGGGTGACCTGAAAATGCAGTCCTTTGCTGGGCAATTGCTTACCTGTGACAACTCTGTGCTGTAGAAGAAGGATCCTGAGTTTGATGGATCATAATTATTCACTGCCACATCTCAGAGTGAGTTTCAGTATTTACCAACAGAGACATGGTCTTGGCTTCAGTCGCAGTGTCCATTGTGAGGCCTGGACTTGAACCCAAATACTCAGGCCGTAGTTTTCCTTTGACTGCACTGAGGTAGAAATGGAATCCTTGGGTTTGAGAGCAAGTAGACCAGGGCCAGCTAAAGCGATACAGACAGACATTCTGTCCTTACTGATGTTTTTGGTTCGTGCAATAACCAAAAATCTCTCTTCAGTTTACGAGAAGACCAAGATCCCGTGATGTTTGTTGCCTTTTCATGATTCCAGAGCCACCTTGGCCCTTCAGTCATTTGTACTTGTACCTGTAAAGCTGACACACAGTTTTGCATCAACTTATTATGTGGCCAACCATGTAATAAATCGATTCCTAAAAACCTGTATTTAAGGAAGCCATTCACGCTGCGCTTGCCCTGGAGTAAATGGCAGCTGTGGAACTCCGTGCGGTATTGTGTGTTGTGGTTGAACTTGTAAAATGGTAAACCTCATAATTTCTCTCCCCTTTTAGCCCCCTCTCTGTCTGAGCAGCTGTACTGAAGTTTGTCAGGCCTGCCCGTTAGCTTTCACATGTAAAGATGGCCTTTTTATATTCAGATTTTCTTAATATATTATTTAATCATTAAGCAGTTTACTAAGTGTGTGTTTCTGGCCATTGTTCTTTCTGAATGCCTAATCAGCAAAAGAAAACTTGGGGAAACAAATGCTTTCTTCTAGACACTGTGTTTTCTCGCAGAGGGAGTGAGCTGTGTACCTTGCTGTTTAGACCGACTGACCCCGCCTCGAGGCCTAGCCAAGGATACGCTGAACCGTATGGAGTTGCTGTCAGTGACGGGTGCGGAGGGTGACATGGGTGCTGCTCCTGGACCGACTGACCCCGCCTCGAGGCCTAGCCAAGGATACGCTGAACCGTATGGAGTTGCTGTCAGTGACGGGTGCGGAGGGTGACATGGGTGCTGCTCCTGGACCGACTGACCCCGCCTCGAGGCCTAGCCAAGGATACGCTGAACCGTATGGAGTTGCTGTATTCAACCTTGTCCTTCAAAACAGCAATTTCTTCAGATTCAGTCTAACCCCAACCTGGGCCCCTGGTGAGGTGTTTGTCCCCAAGGCTAGAGGGCACCAGTACTTCCCACCACTTCCGACACACCCAGACCTGTGACATGGTCAGGTGGGGTTCCCTAGAATCAGCAGAACCACAGATCTTTGATGTGGGGGCAGTAAGTCCAGCTACTGAAGCACTTGATCTAGTGTGGATACAGACCCATGAACAACAGTCCAGCATGGCCAGGGTGCCAGGCTGCGTGTGGCTGACGGAGGAGAGGGTCAGTGTCAGCAAGGTCTCCACAGAGGGCAGGAGGCATCTGAGCCTGAGCTGCTGACGAGTGGGAGACGCCCTGTTTGATAAAAGGTGCCAGGAAGGGCATTTCCCCAGAGGCTGGGGAGACAGCACCGTGAGCCAGCTAAGCGCATGGGACCCCGGAATCAGGTCCACATCCTTGATCCACCTCTTACTGGCCGTGTGAGCTTAGGTCAGTTACTCAACTTCTCTGTGCACCCGTGTCTTCATCTGCAAAATAGGAATAATAATACTAGTGTAATAGTTTGTTGACAGACTAAAATGAGTTCATCTGTGTAAAGTGCCTAGCACGGTGCCTGGCGCCATACTCAGCGACACGTAGGTATTGCTGTCTTTACGCAGAGCTCAGAGGCGCTGAACGTGCTTGACGAGGAGTGAGGCGTTCAGCCCGATGTGTTGGGAATGGGGGAGAAACAGGTTCCAGAAGGTGAGATTTGGATCACAGGACAGACAGAGATTTGGGTGTGGGTACCAGCACTGGAAGAAGCCCACAGGTTGGCCAAGCCCATGCCTGTGAAATGGTGCCCAGAGCAGAGAAAATCCCAAGACCCCACTGGCCTTGTCATCCCATCGTATACCTTTCTATGCGTTCTTCTGCCCCTCTTCGTGTCTGAAAATCTATAGGCCTTTTATTTATAGGAAATGTACAAGTTCGCTCCTCATACTTATAAATGTGTGTGTGTGTGTGGCTGTGGAGAGTTCCTCTGCAACCCAAAGATACCTGGATCCCCTTTCTTCTCCAGTTCCATGGGTTCTGGGAGGGTGGTCAGAGCCCGACAGCAGCCCCTCCTGTGCACCTCCTTTTGCTGTGGTCTTTTTGATGGTGCAGGGTGTACCCTGGGGCTGATCGTGTTCCTGGGAGTTGGAAGCTTTCACTGGAGGGTTAAATCAGCAACAGGAGAGCAACACTCCTAGCAACCTAAGAAAGAGTAGGAAATGATGCTCTTGAGGGGAGCGGGAAGCCACTTGCTTGTGCTGTGCTCCAGTACCATCTTCTTAAACAAAACAAAAAAGTTCCCCTCCCCCCCCCGCCCCCGCCTTCCCATAACACACCTTGTACTAAATACATTTTCAGACCTGACTCTGTGCAAACACAGTGTTGTTCTGCAAGCATTAAAAGGCAATTTAGTACTCGAAGGATTAAAAGCTCATGTTAAACTGAAGACTGCACTTGGCATAAACATTAAAAATTGACAGAACACCCTGCACGTTAACTGCACCAGGGCTTCGTAATTAGCATTTAAAAGTAAAACATCGTTTCCTTACTGTTTCCTACTTACTCGTTTATAATGCATTTATTATAATACAGATGTGAGCAGGAAACCTGCTGCCATCATCAGCGAGTGAAAAACATAGGTGTGCTGAGAAGGGAACTGGGATTTATTAATCTAGCCTAAAAAGCAAAACCAATAAAGAAGTCCCTCTCTGGGCTGGTTTGAAAGCCTCACACTTCCCTTTTGGAAGATTGAAGGGCCCCCAAAGAAATCACCTTCACATTTCTTTTCCTTTTGTAGCCTTTTCACCAACAAATACCGGACAGCAAATCCAAGCAGGCTTAGGCCGGGCACAAACTGGTGTCTAAAATCGATGAGCTGGCAGGTCACCCAAGGAACTTGGAAAGAGCTCATTGGCCCATTGCGGAGGCTTCTTCAAAACTTTGGGAAGACTGGAATGCAGTTTTCCAGCTTGAGGTGAACGTCTGCTGACTTAGCACAGGTGGCTGAGTTCGTCAATGAGGACACCTGTTCAGGACACCTTTGCGCTATTGGGGGTTTTGTATTTAGTGTGACCAGATCTGTAAAACTGAACGCAGTCCAAATCTGGCCTTACTTTCTTCTTCCTTAGTTAGTTCTCAGCGTGCCGCTGTGGCTATTTCCACCCACACTTCCACTCTCTGTTCCCTCTCGGCGTGCTAGGTAGTAGTTCTCAAACTTGAGTCACCATCCCCATCACTAGGGGTCTCACCAGCATGCAGAGGCTGACCGGGCAAGTCCAGGATGGGGCCTGAGAGGCTGCCCCTCTAACACGCTCTGAGGCGATGCCAATGCTGCGGGGTCCCCGGCCCACGCTCGGAGTAGCGAGCTTGTACAGAGACCCTGAAATCCGTTTTCCTCCATCGTGGGGTTCAGATCAGCAGATGTGCAGGACCCTCAGAGGGTGCCGGGTCCCTGTGGTACCGACAGAGAGCACGAAGATAACCACACGTGGTTCCTGCCCTCAATGCATTTCTTCTAGAAGCGTCTGAGAACTCATTACCTTTCTCGGGCGTCTCCTGCCAGACTTCATCTGGAATACAGTTGAGAACACCTTGCCTTGATGTTAATCTCGAGATCCTGACAGGCGTGTTCTGCTAAAGCAGACCTCCCTGGCTGTCCCCAAGTGGCCTCACATTCCCTGGCTGGGACACTCTGAGTTTATCAAGTTAGCCAGTTGACGGGACAAATATAATTTCTGGGCTGCAAGGCCAGTCTGGGTGAACACGTGACATGAGGGTGTTAAAAGTGGAGGAGATTTCTGAAAATAGACACCCCTCTTGTGAGAATACCACCAGGGGCTAGCCCAGCCCCTGGAATGTCTCTGCCCTGGAGGATCTGGGCAGTGAAGCACACTTCCCTGGGGAGCGGGTGGCAGCCGGGGAGAGAGGAAGCGTCCTCCAGAGCCAGGTTCCCGAGGAACCGATCTGGCGTCTGCTCTGTGGCAATCTCTTGAAGGCAGAGAGAGAAAAGAGAAGGCTTCAGTTACAGATGCGGGAATATTCTGATACACGCAAGCCCCTCAGATTCTCTTTTCATCATTTTAATGACTTTGAAAATTCCAGAAATGTATTCATGCCCCTACGTGACTTGAGAATGCTCCTGTCTCGTGAGGAGCCATGGGCTAAAACGCACCCGAACAGCAGGCAGGAGCGAGGCTGGCTGGCTGAGCCGTGAGGCCGGGAGCCGGGATTCTGAGGCAGGCTCGCATCTAAGCCTGGCAGGGCCTGGAAGGCAGCTGCATGCGCTTGGCAGGTTCGTTAATTACCACCGTGTTTTTATGGGAAGGTCCTTGGGTGTGTTTGTGGGAACAGAACCCTGATTTTAATTACATCCCTTCTGGTTATTCACATTATATACTTCTAAGGATCTTGTTTCTCTGGCTTTCGTCTACCCTACAGAGGTGCACAGAGTTCAACCAAGAAAACGCCTGTGCACTGTGTTGACATAGACCCGGAGTAGAGAATCTTAGAGCTGAAAGGGACTGAATGTCGCTAGTCCAGCCCTTCCACGTGTAGGTGAGGGAACTGAGGCTGAGAGAAATTTGAGTGACTTGCCCAAGGTCGCACAACTCAGGCTAAAACTCAGGCCTCCAAAATCTCTCTACTTTGTACGTGATCCTGATCTGCAGATAACTTTTTCTCTTCAAATTCTTAATAAAGGTTGCAATTGGAATTAGGCAATTCCCTGTCCCTCCTTTGAGTGTTGAGGTCGTTGCGTAAAGAGCTATTTTCTAGGTGATTCTGACTTGATTCTTTGGAATAAGAATTCTGAGGATGCATCACCACGCTGCTGGGCAGGGGAGCGGACACAATTAGCAGATTCAAATAGACACACAATGCATCTCATGCCAGTTAGTGGGAGATGTGCATTTCTGAAGCAAAGCAGGACACAGGACACCAAAGAACTGGAAATGAAAAATGAAGACGAGTCGCCCACTTGTAGAGTGGCCAAGGAGAGCCTTGTGTTTTCCTTTGCAAGAAAACACAGGTTTTGTGCTAAATGGCAAAGTAGCATTCACTGTACTTGTGTCCTCCCCGCCTGGCGGCCGATTTCCTGCTCTCTCTAGACGTCCCCTCACAAGTACTTATTTAATAATGGCATTTGCTTTTTAATATTTTTAAATAAAATTTATTATTTATTTTTTGGCCGCATTGGGTCTTTGTTGCTGTGTACGGGCTTTCCCTAGTTGTGGTGAGCGGGGGCTACTCTTCGTTGCGGTGCGTGGGCTTCTCATTGCGGTGGCTTCTCTTGTTGCGGAGCACGGGCTCTAGGCAGCGGGTTTCAGTAGTTGTGACTCGCAGGCTCTAAAGCGCAGGCTCAGTAGTTGTGGCTCACGGGCTTAGTTGCTCCGTAGCATGTGGGATCCTCCCAGACCAGGGCTCGAACCCGTGTCCCCTGCATTGGCAGGCGGATTCTCAACCACTGCGCCACCAGGGAAGTCCCTGGCTTTTTAATATTTTATTTGATTTCTGGATTATGGTATTTTTAACTGAACCCTGTTTTAATTGCCTTTCAGGCACACCAAGAGCCTGGATGAGGAAGGAAGACTTCGTAAATGAAATGATGATTGTTATCACTTCCTTTCTTTCTGCTCTGTCTTAATCAAATTATAATTGATTCCATCCACATATAAGCCCTGATCCTCATGAGCATGTGTCAGAAAACAGCAAGTGTTAAGTAAGAAGGCTGAAAATTTTCATCTAACTGAGATTAAGATTTGTCACCATGATTACAGGGTGAGGAAAGGAAATTGGGGCTAAGTTCTTGCTGTCAAGTTGAGCCATCAAAGGTGAGGGAAGCTCTTCAGACCTATCTACTCAGAGTGCTTGATTCCAAGCCCACAGGAGGGCTTCCTAAGACAAGGCTTCATAGAATTGAGAGCTGGAAGTGACCTAGGAAAGGCGCTGGACCCCACCCTGTGTCCAGTCACAGCCCAGGGCAGACACAGTTTCTCATCTACATGCTTGCCTGTGGCCTCCACAAATAAGGGCACTTCCTTTATAGCTTTGCAGATTCTCAAGGGCGGTTATTGAATTTCCCTTAGACTTCTGAGGGTTGCGCCCTCTGCAACCCCAATCCTATTTAAAATCCTATTTAAAATTTTTGACCAACTTGTTTTATGCCCAGCCATTGATTGCAGAGTGATTGCAGCCATCCTGGAGGGGCCTTAGTAGAGAATCACAAAACAAATCTGGCTCACACAGAGATGACTTCTAGCCTTGCTTGGTCTGCTTCCTTCCCAGCTGGGTGTTCAGTGGGCACAGCTGTTCGTCAGGCTTGATAAGATGACTTAGATGTGATGGTCCAAGGGAAAGATTGTCAGTCCTGGTAACTGCTTGAAGAAAGGGAAATATCCCTTAAAAGCATGGTCCTAGCCCTTAGTAGTACTTCCTCGGGGCTTGTTAAAATAGAGTTCCTTATTTCAAAGGTAATACAAATATTTGAGTTCCTACTAGGTACAGTATACTGGGTGAGGCACTGCAGACCAAGCAAGACAAATAGAATTTTCTTTTTTTTATTTCCCTTCATTTCAGCAAGGATACCAACACATTTCAAGGCTCTACCTTGCACCACATCATATACCCAGTTTCCTCCTGTCAGCCTGGGGTGTAGCAAGTAATCATCCCCCTGTGATTGGACAGAGAGCTGTATTCAAAGAGATTAAATGCCTTGCCCAAGATCCGTACAGCTTCGGTGGAGCAGAGGTGAAATTTGAAAGCCAGTCCCTGTCTAACCTGTCACTTAGAATTGTCAGCCTGGAAGGGAGTATCAGGTGGTCTGACACAGAGCACTGTCCTTGGGCCTGGCCTGTTTGAAGGCTTTACTTGGGTGAAAAGAAAGAATGGAAGACATTAGGCCGGGAAGAGACAACGAGTATACCAAATATATCCCAACAGGCTGCAGACCTGAATGAAAACCACCCCAGTGAGGGTGGAAGGGAGGAAATGATGAGAGGCCTGGGGGAAGAGAGCTTCCAGAGGTTCTGGTGACCTGGGTTTGGAGATAGGGGAGAAAGGATGGCCTGGGTTTGATGACCATTGACAGGAGGAAATGCCTACAAGTTCATTTTTAGAAATGTTGAGTTTTGAAGTACTGATGGGACTTCGATGCCACCATCCAACCAAGGAGTGTTGGAAATATAGATCTGGAATGCGGGAGAAATATGGAACTGGAGACTTGGGAGGAATCTGCCTGGAATTTATGGTGGAAGTCGGGGAATTGGTAAAAGAGAGACTCCTACTTCCTTCTCTCTGGACATTGAAGGGGGACGTTGACAAATCCCACTCGTAAAGGAAAAGAGAACCAAGAGGAGGCAGCATCACTTGTAGAAATAAGAGGACAATAACAGTTCATCGTCAGGGAAGCTTAGTAAAAAAAGGGAGGGGCTTCCCTGGTGGCGCAGTGGTTGAGAGCACGCCTGCCGATGCAGGGGACGCGAGTTCGTGCACCGGTCCGGGAAGATCCCACGTGCCGCGGAGCGGCTGGGCCTGTGAGCCATGGCCGCTGAGCCTGCGCGTCCAGAGCCTGTGCCCCGCAACGGGAAAGGCCACGGCAGTGAGAGGCCCGCATACCGAAAAAAAAAAGGGAGATACAGTCAGCAATTTCTGTGGAAAGAGTGACGGAAAGGGTCACTGGATTTGTTAATGAGGAGATGCCTGGCCAGAGACCTGTTAGCCTCATAAACGTTGAAGGCCAGTGTTACCCTTTTCTTTTGGTGGAACAGCTTTAGGGAAGGTAAAGAGAGAACAGTCACTGACTTACTGGAAAGAGTGGGACGTGTGATCTTTAAAAGTGGAAGGACAGGGGAAGCTGTCCTTCCACTTTGAAAGAAAACAGCGAAAACAGTCCTACTCCGGTACTTAGAGAACAGTAAGCAGATGAGATGGGAGCTCAGCTAGCGGCTATGGCCCAGCCTCGCAGAAGGGTCGGGGCTTGGTTGGGTCAGTCCAGCCTGGAAACTCAGAGGTGATCGTGCTAATCAGACTCCAGGGAAACGGACTAAATTGGGACACAGATCTTTCTGTTTACAATCGAGGAGTACAACCACCAGCCCCAACCAGAACGACGTATGTGCACATTTTCCTTGAGTAATCCCCAGGAAAGCCAGGTTATAATCAGTAGGTCACCTGGTGAACAGGGGTTGTAAGAACAAGAGGTATGGGGAGAATTGGCCGTTCCCTCCTGTGGGAACCCCCAGTACTTCACAGCCACTTTCTATTATTGTATTTTATTCTACTTTTTGATTATACCTGTTTCCCAGGACTGGACTGTGGGCTGTCTGAGAGCAGAGTCTATGTCTTACTTATCTTTGTACGCTGGTGCCGAGTATTCTGTATTTGTCACATATTAGACATTGAGTAGATGTTTATTGGATGGATGGATGGATGGATGATTAGACAGAAGATAGTATGGAAAGGTGGATGGAGGATCTGATTCGATTTTAGCTTTCTTAGTCCTAATCACACGTAGATCCCGACTCCAAGATTACAGTAGAGTCACTTGGGTTGAATTATGGTGACTCTAGATCTCTTCACTCATGAATTTACAGGCAGTTTCTTGAGCTACTTCTATGATTTTCCAGTCTCATTCTCTACATTTTACTTACTTTCGATTGTAATTTTTTCTAAAGTAACCTTTTCTCAGATTCTGGGGACATCTTTTTGAACACAGTGATGACAGTAACACCCAACATTCTGACACATAAATGTATGCCAAAGGTATACTAATTTATAGGCATATAAATGCACTCCAGCACTCCTTCTGGAGTTGATGCAGTGCTTTTAGAATATAGAATCCTTATCACAGACATCCAGAGAGGGGCTGGGTAATACCCAGAGAGGGTATTCCAAAGCCCGCTTCACTGATGGAGCCCAGTGGAGCCACAGGCTTGGTCAGAACGCAAACCAGACCGTGTCTCCAAGGCCTTATTTGATGGGCCCTAACAGGGCACCTCTCACACCCCTGGCGTCCCCACGGTTGACATGGGTTGCGAGTTGCCTGGTCCTCTGTTCTCTTGATCCATTTTCCTTGAGACTGAAATCTTAGTTAACAAATGTGGAGCGGTTTCCTAAAGGCCAGGTTTTTTTTCAAGGAGGTTTCCGTTGCTTGGGGGCTTTCTAATTCATTTTTGCTAAGACCAAAAGTCTATTGCCTTTCCTCCAGGGTTTTTCCTCGGTCATAACTGCACCCTCATGCTGAAACTCCTACTCCTTCGGGGCCCATTACTACCCAGTTAGCACAGTGCTGGAATGGGGGTGGGGAGTTAGTTTCCCCCCTCCACATTGTTGGCTGTGGGGAGTAATTACGGCCTGAGCGTGGGCCCTTCCCTCCCCCAGTCTGTCCTTCTCACCTGCTCTCACATTAGCCATCTTTGTGGTTCTTCCTCTATTTATTTCCTTATCTTTAGGCTATAAAGCCAGGTAGACAGACCTATAGCCAAGCATTCAGATTTAAAAAGAAAGAGAGGGAGAGGAATAAATAACAGACCTCATAGGAGGTGCCTATCCTTCAAGGAACAAAACTGTTACTACCTAAGAAGTGGGGTAAAATGACTCAGTAAACTCTTAGTTTTCCTTTTTCTTCATCATCCCTTCGTTCTCTGGCCCTCATGTAACAACACTAAGCACATCCATTAATTAATAACAGGCCCTGGCAGATGGAATCAGTGCAAAGTGTGGCTTAGAAGAGTTTTTGTTTTGTTTCATTGGGGAGCGGTTGTGGAGGAGTTGAGGTGCGTTACTCAGAAGCTCACCTCTTAGGGAGCGGTATCCTTCTAGAGAAAACCTTTCTGGATCTATTTGCAGATCCAGAATATGTGGGTCTGCCCTTGCATGGTCTTAAAAACCAAACGACAGAGAACAGCCTAGCTTTGCTCATCGGGTGGTTTCCGTCATTGTTCATCCTCTGTGCTCTCAGAAGAGAAGCCTGGACACCTGACCTATCCATGCCCTTTGGTAAAGATAGAGACCTTTGCATTTTCCCTTCACAAGTCTTTGCCACCTTCTGACTGAAAAGAGAAAAACTTGCGTTGCTGACACCTCTCGATGCACAGGTATCGATGAATGAAAGATGTTCGAAAATATCAGACCTACTTTTATTCGATCAAACGGGTACATTGACTTGGTTCACCCCAGAGAGACCCATGACACATTGGGTTCCTACAACTGCCCCCCACCCCTCAAAAAGAAAAACAAACCATACGTACATCCCCCTTTACAGATGCCTTAGTAATAGAGCTCACAGCTACTTTCAGGTTGTAAACAAAGAAAGCGGGGGAGGTGTATCTCAGATCTCAGTTTAGGAGAAAAATGCGTAATAGGCTGAGTTTTAAATAGTTGCACGGTGCGGACGTTGATACGGTTCTTCCCGGCTGTCATTGTGAAACCTACCCTGCAGTCATGGAGCACCCTCTACGTACGTTTCGTCTTAGGGAGTGGGGTACGTCTTGGTGTTTTCTCCTGCTCCCCCAATGCAAAGTTGGAATCATCTACTTTTCTAGAAGGCCTTAGCAGAAATAACAGTAGTGTTTCTGTGTACTGGATGCCTCCTGTATGCCTGCCCGTGCATTCGAGCTCTCATCTTTATAGCTCTCATCTTTATAGCTAATAGTTGCCAGGAGCCATGTCCTACAGACGGGATCCTGAGGTGCAGAGATTAAAGAGCCTGTGTAATCATCCAGCCTGTACAAGGCCAGACAGGGATTAGAACCTGGTCTGTCTCATGCCAGAGCACACGCTTTTTCCACTGGACCACATGACCTGAAACACGGGCTGTGCCTGTTCCACAGGCCCCTTGGTTGGGAGGCTTCCTTCTCCCCTCTGTGAATGTTCCATGTCCTCGAAGGGGAGGGAAGTGCCTGAGAAAGGAATGTTCACGCATCCGTTAAAATAGGTGTCATAGCCTCTTGTCTCCCCTTCATATTCACAAATGTTCACTTCTTTCTTTCTCTCTTTTTTTTATTCTTCCTCGGGATGATGACTGACAGGTTAATATATGTCTAACTACATGTCTCAGAAATCAAAAGGAAGGTGCTGTCAGAGTCACTTGTCAGAAAATGAGATTAGGTGCACTTGTCATTTGCTGAGGATTGCAGTCTTTCAGAGATAAGGTTTCATTTAATGAGGGTAAAAGCCTCCTTTAAAAAAAAAAAGAAGAGGGAGTGAGGGTGGGGTAGAGGAGGAGTGATGATTCTTTTTGCTGGTGTCAGCCAAGTGTTTTATCACCTAACGTGATCCTGGGGCACCTGGTAGCCACTGATAATGGCAGCCTGGCCCTCTCCACCTCCTCTGCCCCAAGCCCCTTCAAAAGTGGCTGCTGTGACCTGTTTTTCCCTCTCTTTGGAAGCTGAAGCTCCTTTTCCTGTGGGAAAGGGGAGCAAAGCATGTACTGTAGATTTAAAAGCAGGCTCAAGAAAGCATGCGGTATAAAGGGAATGTATAGTCACATTTCCCAACAAACTATAAAGAACCCACCGTAGATTTCAGTGAGATATGGAGCTTATCTGACAAGTGAAGGGTAACTAATGAAGAACAGAGCTAGATCCCATTGCAACCAATTGTGTTTTGTTACGGAAAATATTTATCTTTTTTTTTTTTTTTTGCGTTTGTTGAGTCTCTTAAAAGTGACATAGTAAGAGCTCCCCATATGTGACTTGATACACCTCCTGAGCCCCACGATTCAGATTGGCAATCTCTATCCAGTTCTTAAGCTGCCCACCACCCCCATCTCCAAGCAGGCTCAGAAATGAACAACCTGACTACGGGAAAGACCTATGCAAAGCAGGAAACCCACACTCAAGTTCGTGCCAGTTCTCTACCCCCAAACTTAGTGGTGTAAAACGGCAAAGCCCTTTTATGCTCCCAGATTCAGCACGTCAGGAATTTGGACAGGACCCACCAGGAGTGGCTTGTCTCTGCTCCACAATGTCTGGGTGGCTTGAATAGCTGGGGGTGAGAGTCATCCAGGGATGTCTCCACTCACCCATCTGGATGCGGGTGACTCAGGCGAGCTGCGCCAGGCTGGTCCACCCATCGGGGGCGCCTGTACAGGCTCCGCCCACGTGGCCAGGCCCTTCTACAGAATGGCAGCTGGGAGGGGTCTCCTGAGAGGACACTTCCAGAATGTGAGCATCCAGGAGATGGAGGGCAGAAGCCACAGGAAAGGGATGGAGACCCCACCTCTCGATGGGAGAGTGTCCAAGGATGTGCAGCCATGTTTTGAAACTCCCGTAATGCTATCACGGTTTCTTTCTCCTTGTGCTTTCGTTTACCTCTCGTGGACAAAATCGTCTATGAATGTAAAGTATTATATGACATTTGGATAGTTTACTACTGATTTGGCATAAATGACTCCTCCTTAGCAAAAAGAAATATATATGGACTATATATAGAAAAGCATGTATATACATATGTGTGTATGTATCCCTGAGCGGGGATGCGGGGACACATATATACGTGGAGGAAGAGTGAGAGCGCGAGAGCACGTTAAATCGCGCTCGGTATTTTGAACGGTGATGGGACAGATTCCTGCCCTCCTCTCCAGACAGCTGAAAACAGACTCGTGGCCTGAATGTGCACTTTTCTTTCTTTCCAGTCCTTCTCTATTACATTTCTCAAAAACAGTCTGTACTTACTGCCTCTATTTTCTTACCACTTCATTTACTTATTAACTTTTAATATGTAATCCAGCTCCTGTATTTCATTCCCCTGCAATTTTCTTGGTGTCCACCAGCGACCTCCTCAAATACCAACCTAGCTGTCTTTCCTCATTCCTTGTCCTCCAAGATCTCTAAAGCATTGGCCATTTTTGAGTCCCGCCCCCCCTTACTGGAAATCTTGCCCTTCCTTGGTTCTCTAGTGATACTTTCCTGATTCCCCCTTTTCACTTGCTCCCTCCCTGACCCAGGAAGCACGAATGCTGTCTGGCTGTTGTCCTGGGTTCTGTTTCTTCCCGCTCCACAGCTTGCTCTTGGCAGTCACATTCCCTCATCTCTTTGTGGAGGACACCCTCCCCTCATGTGTGATTCTGAGCCCCCTGGCCCCTTGTGTTCCGGTCCCAAATTTCTGACCACCGCTGGGCTGTTCTCACAGTATTTTAGATTCATCTTGTCCAAAGCAGTTTCTTTATAGTTCCCTGCAAGCCCCGCTCCGTGTCCGTGTTCCTGACTATAGCTAGTTCCCCAGGTTGGAAACCTCAGCATCTCCCCCCTTTGCCTTGCTTCCTTGCCTCTTCAGTACTTTTTCCCACCCACCTTTACCTCGTTTCACCGCCTTCTCCTGTTGGGCAAAGCTCTTTCCCGCAGGTCACTTTTCTTGATGCCTCTTACAGGCATGCATTTGTCTACTCTCCTCTCCTAAACTGTAAGTTCCCCAAGGCAAATAACACGTTCCTTTTTTTTTTTTTTTGGCACATCAGTCATACTCAGTAAAAGTGTCATTATTGAATGGATGGACTTTAGTATACTGTCAAAAAATTAATCATACTGTACACCACAAACTATTAGAGTTAAGGAAAGGTTTTGATGAGATTAGGAGGCTAACATAGCCATAGGTGTGTCAAGATCTTGCCTTGCCTATTAGCTCTCCTTCAGAGTGATACCTGAAGGAACAAGACATGTGAGGAACAGCAATAACAGAATTAATAATCAATACCTCTGTTGAGGGCTAGGGGCTGTTCTAGCTAATTTAATCCTCAACAGCTCTGAGACAGGGACAGTATACTTTCCATGCTATAGATGAAGAAACAATGACAGGAAAAGTCAAATACTGCTTTATTTTTAGTGGGGTAAATACCTCGTACCCCAGACAATCCTCTGTGCGGTCTGTGTTAGAGAAGGTAATGCCTTAGGCTCCCCACAGAAGCAGGTTTCTCCTTTTCCCTTAGCCCAGTTTACCACTGATGGACCACCAAGCCCAGAGCAACTTCCAGGGGTCCCCGGCTGAGTTTAGTCATCACAAGTCCTGGAGACAGAAGGAAGAACCAGGCGTGTGCCAACCTTTAACACACGTGGTTTTCAACGCACAGGGACAGTGTCCGCTGGTAAACACGGCCCCGTCCGCTTTAGGTGCTACATTGAATGCTAACCACTTGAGTTAGCAGCCGTGAGGAAAGCGCTAGAAGGAAAGTGGGGAGAGTTTGCCTTTCCCCCAGTCAAACACGAAACAAGTAAAGAGCAAACAGATATTCCATGGTGTGTGTGTGTCTTAATACAGTTCAAGAGTAGCCAGAGGTAAAGTAGCTGTGCTGACATGTTACCAATCAGGGAATATAAATGAAGGCGCTTGGGTGTTATTCATAGCATCCTTTCATCTTCCTTATAAGTTTGAAGTTTTTCAAAATAGAAAGTCAAAAACTATTTTAGAAGAGAGCTTAAAAAAAGAATAATTCCAAAGGTGGGAGTCAACAATAAATACACAGGGAAGTGGTCTAAAGCCAGGAATTTTCTGGTCCATCAAGTGGGAAGTACCAGGAAAGAAGGAATGACGTAGAATTGGAGACATATGGTGCTTCTTAGGGGGAGTGCTTGGGCTGCCCAAGAGGCTAATTCAAAACTAAATTTTATCCCTGGATCCCACAGCCCTTAATGTGACCCAAACTTTCCATTACCAAATTCTGAGGATTTAAATCCTGATATTGTGTGCCTGAATCTGGAATCTGTCTCATCAGTTAAAGATCCATCCTATTGAGGCCACATGTGTCTGTGCAAGAAGTTCTTTTCAAGCCAAACTTTCATGTTTAAAAAAAAAAAAAAAATCCTGAGAGGAAATACATGTGGTCCTCTTCCCCTTCGAGCCCAGTTCAGGCTAGTTATTGTTTTATTTGATTGTTGAGAAGTCAGAAATGATTAAATTGGTTCCCAATGTGGTCTGCACATTGCCTTGGCTCAGAACAGCTGAGGAAGACAAAGGCCAGCTTCCACTTGTGCAGTTTTCTGATGTGTGTGTGTGTGTGTGTGTAGGGTGTGTGTGTGTGTGTGTGTTTTTCCTTTCTTTCTGAAGTCCTTCCCCTGTGGATTTCAGATTAAAGAGAGCATGATGACACATTAACCCTTTTGGTTTTGCTTTTAAAACACAACGCTGACAAATGTGTTTAATGAGCACGTGGTACCGGGTGACAGAGACACAGGGCCGGAGACGCTCACTCGCGCCTTGATTGTTTTGATGAGAAAGTCAAATGGTATTTACCAGTTGGAAGGATGAAATGTAAGCCATAGCATACTTCTGACATTTCACTGATCTATCAGGAAATTCCAAGAGAGTGGGACGCCCCAGAAAAGGTATGTCAAACAGTGTGCCCTCCTTAGAAATTAATAGCGGAACCTCTAAGAAAATGGACAGAGGAAAATACTCTTGTCTGGCACAGATACTGTTCTCTGTTTATAATCTAGATATTAGATCAAGTATGCTCACAAGATCTTATATATGGAAAAGAGCAGGAGAGAGATGATTCATCCCAACCTGTGTGCATTTTAACGGTGAACAGAAGTTTCAGTGACTTTCCCAAAGCCGAAACTAGGTGCCACGGGCCTGTTCTAACACCCAGGTCTCTTGACTTTGCTAATTCAGTACAGTGTTTTTTGACACCTAACCTCCTGTAATGGTCTGCAATAGCCCTGCAACCAGTTTTAAAAACTCACCAGCGGGACTTCCCTTGGTGGCGCAGTGGTTAAGAATCCGCCTGCCAATGCAGGGGACGTGGGTTCGAGCCCTGGTCCGGGAAGATCCCACATGCCGCGGAGCAACTAAGCCCGTGCGCCACAACTACTGAGCCCACGTGCCACAACTGCTGAAGCCCATGCTCCGCAACAAGAGAAGCCACTGCAGTGAGAAGCCCGCACACTGCAACAAAGAGTAGCCCCCGCTCGCCGCAACTAGAGGAAGCCCACACACAGCAACAAAGACCCAACACAGCCCAAAATAAATACATAAATGTTAAAAAACCTCACCAGAGCCTGCTGCCAATGACGGTCAGCTAATTTCTCTAATCCTCATATAGGCTAGTTATTTGTAATCGTTTTCCTGGCCTTATGTTTTATCTTTAAACCCACCAGTCATTTCATAAATACATGTTGTCAGCTCTAAGTGAGCACTAGTAACAGAGAGAAGATCCATCCATCACCACTAGTGAGAATGAGAAAACAGCTCAGAGCACACAGCCTGGTTGAATGTTGTTTGCAGTTTGATCTTTGTATAAGAAGGACATCATAAATTTACGTAAAAGCTACCAGCCAACAACTGTATTTTTATCAACCTCCCCCTCTCCAAGAAAACTCATCTCTAGGAAAATCAATTGCATTCTTTACCAGCAGCACAAAGGAAAGTCTTGTTACTTACAGGCGAGTGGCTATTTGAAAGCCTGGCTACAATTTTCCTGTTTTGCTAACACTTGTAATTAAATCCGTCAACTCCCTCTAAGATTCTGTGTAAATACCAGATGCTCACTACATTTTTTTTTTCCTCCTGGAGAATACGAAAAAATTGTACACTAACTTCTAAGGAGGCACAAACCTGGGTCAAAGCAGGCCTCTGAAGGACCACCCTTGCCGTCCACCCAGGCCCCATCCCCATCTCTTGCCTTGGTGGGGATGTTAACGCCCCTGCCCTGGTTCAGGAGCAGATGGCTGGGGGTGGGGCGTGGTGGACAGAGGACCCAGACGGTGGGCGGGAGGCAAGTGGGGAAGGAGGGGGCCGTGCCTCTCGCTCCCCGCGGGCCTGCAGCCTGCTTTTCATGTGCTGTGAGTGCGGCCCCGCCAGCTGTCACTGGAATTCATGCAGTTGGTCATACAGGGATCAGAGGAGGAAGTTTGGGATGGCTCTGGGCAAATCCACCCTTTCTACCAGGGGTGAGAACATCCTCCTGTAGCACCTGTATTCCTCAGGGGGTTCAGACACATAGGATCTTCCCTCCCCCCCACTTCCCTATACAAAGAAGTGTAACATTTGGTCCCAGAGGTGATGGTATTTCAGCAGTAGGCAAAGCAAACCCCCTTGGGTTTTCCAGAATTAAATGGAGTTGCTTAGAGTTGTCTGTCATTGCCTCAGGAGAAAGCTGAGAGGGTGTTAAATGAATCATGAAAGAAAATCAACATACCTGCTGGTATTTAAATTTGAGTGTGTGGGGTGTGGGCGTCTTGGCATTTGTGATGCAAAACCCGGGAGAGGGTTCTCCCCCTCCCCCTACCAACTCAGTCCTAGCAGTTTCACTCTGTGGGAATTTACTTTTAAAACATTTAGCACTCCTAAAAATATTAGCAAAATATTCATATTATATGTAGGGGCAACCCCCAACCGTCCTTACTTAAAACCCATTCCTGGCTTTGGGTTTTTCCCCCACTAGTTTTGATGGGTGGGTTGCCACACAGGGGGTTTGCTTCATCACCGAAGGTTTCAGGCGGACCTCTGAGACCCCCTCGAATGTGTGAGCGTGTGGAAGGAGCGAGGATTGGAAGCGCGGAGCCCCTGGCCCACGCCACCTCAGCTACTTTCAGTTTCTATTTGAAACCGAAATCACAGCAGAGCTGTCAGATGGCAGCTGTGCATTTGGTGAAAATGAGAATTCCAGATTTCATGCTAATTCGGTTTCAGGTTCCTTTGAACCTGCAGTTTCATGAGGCTGTGCTTAAAACTGCAATCTGTTTTAGATAAAAGCAGGGATTACTAAAGACTTTTTAGTTTTGCAAACATTCGCAGCCTCCAAAAGGAAAGGGGGATTTCAGATTTATTCTTTCATTAACATTGTCATGTTAAGTTTTCTTCTACTTTATCAAATAGAAAACTCTTCCTTATGTTGGCAGTGATTTTTCTTACTTCAGGATTTTTCGGTTGCCGTTATTTATCTCTATTTTAGTAGTGTCCTTTCTCTAACTTCAAGGTCCTTGTCATTCCCTTGCAGAGGCTGGAAAGCAAAGGTGATGCTCATGTCATGTCTCATCCTGGCACGTGTTCATCTTCCTTTTTCTGAATGTTGGCGCTGCCTTCGATGGTTGTGTCCATTACCAATTGCTTTGTAACAAACTACAAATTTAATAGCTTAAAACACAACAGTTTTACTTATTTGCTAACAATTTTGCAGTTTGGGCAGGGCTCTTCAAAGACAGCTTCTGTCTGTTGCACATGGCATCAACTGAGGCAAGCTCAGCCGGGGCTGGAGGAGCCACTTCCAAGAGGCTTATTCACAGGGCTGGCAAGTTGTCACTGGCTGTTGGCTGGGAACTCAGCTAAGTCTTTGGTCCCATGGCTTTAATTCTCCTCCATGTGTGCTTCCTTGGGCTTCCCCACCACATGGTGTCTGCATTCCAAGAGGATAGAAGCAGAAGCTGCTTAACACCTGAAGAAGTTTTCTTAATACCTTAACAAGCTCAGAAGGTCCAGATCATCACTTCCTCCACATTTTATTGTTCAGAACAGTTACAGGTCCAGCTCAGATTCCAGGGTAGAGGGCTTAAGCTCCACCTTCCCATGGGAGAATAACTTGCACGTATAGAATTATCACAGGCCGCATTGAGAGAGTAGCAACCTCAGTGGTCGATGTGGTATTTTAATTAGTAATCAATTTTCAAGAGAATTTAAATGTGCTCTGTTGTTAGCCTTGTGATGATGGGTTTCTATATTCCATGAAAAGCTAAACTGGTGGCAATTTGTGGAAAGGACTTTACAGTTTATTTTTGAAACAGTGTCTCCATTCTCTTCTGTTTTAGTTGGCAGAGATGTGGTCATTCACTCATTGACTCGTTGACCTGACACTCTTTACTGGCCACATGTAAGGCATGAGAGTACACTCTAGATGTTTAGGGGAATGATGATGGTGGGGTGGGATGTGTGTGTAAGGGCACAGTGTGGCCCTCAAGGGACTGAATCTTTGCTCTCCAAGGTTGTGTCTTATTCCCACTGAGCACATTTGTGCCCCTAAAGGAATAACAGTGTCCAGAGGTGAACCAAGGAACAGGTAACGCCTGTCAGACATTGTCTTGGATATATTTCCCTAAGGAAACCTTCCAGATAAGCTGTAGTTTGGAGCAGAAGAAGAAATTGCTGGTTTAATTAATTTGCAGCAAAGGTCTGTAAATGGAGACTGTACAGGACCAGAGAGGAGGGGAGTTCGCAGGTCTTTGCAGGCATGCAGGCTTGCCCTCACCCTATGTAACTGCAGTGAATGATCCTAGCAACTGGCATTTGTATGGTAGTTGACCGTTGGCAAAGTACGTCGTTTGATGGATAGAGCCACAGAGACAGAGGCTATTGGAATGGCCATGTTCGAGTGTCCCACCCCATTTTGACAGTGTGGAAGGGACAGGGAGGAAAACTGAGACCAGAACAAGGGTGAAAAATCAGAAATATTGGTCAATATGAATGCTCTCAGGAAAGCTATGCCAAGGGGATTCTTTGACATCCTAGCTGCCCACCTGGTACCCCAGCAACTGTATGATTCACCAAAACAGTAGAAGCAAATGTTTCGCTCTTACCCAGCAAGAATTTCCGCAAGTAAATATTTGGACCGTCAGGATACTCTACAATGAAGCTAAAATGAAAGCACAAAGCTTTGTTAGGTCCACGTACATCAGTATAGATGGAGGAAAAAAATGTCCAGTATGCTAGAGATTATTAATACTTTCAGGTAACGTGTTTCCAGGAAAAGAGAGCAAACCCCTTGAGAGAAGGTTGGAGGGAAAGATGCGCTGACGTGGGATTGGCCACCGTTTCACGTGTTCCTTTCACAAATTACCTTAATGTGGGATGTAAGTAATCGTTCAAACTACAAAACCTATGCAGGTAAACTACTCACATATCCTAGTAGTATTCACACAGCCCAAACAGCTTTACCATGACCCTCTAGATCTTGAAACCTCTCTAGATTTTAGATATCAGAATTTATTTTGACTTAGATCTAGAACTGGCATTTCTGCATTGGGAGTATGTGGAATCCAGATTTGGCCAACGGAGTAAGAAATCAAGATCTACCAGTAGTGTGGACTGTAGACCCCGGTACAGCGGAGAAGGGGCCGGATGTACCCGCTAGAACTCTGCTATCATCCTGACTCCTTCACTTCCAAAGGGTGTACTTACACACTGTGTATCAGTTGCCTCATCTGAAATATGGAGGAGAATAGCAATTTCTCTGTTTACCTCACAGGGTTGATGTAAGAGCAGATGACATAATTACCGTAAACATTTTTGAAAAATATATGTTACATAGGCAAGTATGGCGGCACCTCACGAGAGGCTGAATCTTAGGAGCAGTAAGTGGTATCGTAGTATATAATTTATGGCCTCTGTCTTTTCCTGGTCTTGGATTCACTAGTTCGTTGGTTGGTTTCTTCCTCCCTTTCATTTCAAGGCCCTAAAACGAAGATTAGAATCATATTTTGAGCCTGACCCAGGCCTAGTATAGCAAGTCTTTCCCTGGGACTAACTGAAGCTAGAAATGAGGATCCTCACAGAGACACAGAAAAAGAGTTTCCCATTAGTGCAAAACTTAACTGAAATTATAACAGTGTACCTGGTGTGACTTTGACGGTAAAAATGGTTGGAGAGGGCTTCCCTGGTGGCGCAGTGGTTGAGAGTCCGCCTGCCGATGCAGGGGACAGGGGTTCGTGCCCCGGTCCGGGAAGATCCCACATGCCGCGGAGCGGCTGGGCCCGTGAGCCATGGCCGCAGAGCCTGCGCATCCGGAGCCTGTGCTCCGCAACGGGAGAGGCCACAATAGTGAGAGGCCCGCGTACCGCAAAAAAAACCCCAAAAACAACAACAGGGCTTCCCTGGTGGCGCAGTGGTTGGGAGTCCGCCTGCCGATGCAGGGGACACGGGTTCGTGCCCCGGTCCGGGAAGATCCCACATGCCGCGGAGCGGCTGGGCCCGTGAGCCATGGCCGCAGAGCCTGCGCATCCGGAGCCTGTGCTCCGCAACGGGAGAGGCCACAACAGTGAGAGGCCCGCGTACCGCAAAAAAAAAAAAAGGTTGGAGAGGCCACATGAGGTCCTATCTCTATATCCGTGTGAATCATTCGTGTCCATGTGCGGAAGATCTCTCAAGGGCCCCTGTCTTTCCCTGGAACTGTTGAAAATTTGGGGGAGCTCACTCAGTCCAAAGTGGCTCAGATGCCTCTCGCAGAGAGAATTGGGAAACATGGTTGGTTCCCCAGCAACCCCCGTTTTCCACAGCAGCCTTTTCTAATAGGCCACTTAGTGCACCTGCTGACACACAGACAGCTGCGCCCCTACCAGTGACCACACGGACTGCCTTCCCTGGTGGGCCCCCTCTCCTATAGCTCGTAATTCACATATGGGGGCTGTGACAGCCCCTGTGTCCTGAGTGAGCCCCGGCCCCGTCTCCCCCAACTCGGTCCTCCCTTCCCTCAGCCTACAGCCCATCCGTCCACTAGAGATGACTGTCAAGTCCACCTTTGACATGGCACCATAAAGGACCTTTTTTACTTTCCCCCTAGAAGAGTGGGTGCTTGACCACCTGGATTTTTGAAACTAAGAGGGGCCACTGTCAGCCAACCTTACCAAAACTAAGAATACCTACTCCTCGATGGCTTGTAGCCAAGGAAGACAAGGTATTGCTCCGGGTGCCTTCACACAGTAATTCATTCACTCCTCACAGCAGTTGCTGTAATACTAGTAAGTGCTGTTATTGCCCTATTTTACAGATGAGGAAACTGAGGCACAGAGAGATGGAGCAATCTGTCCACAGTCACAGAGCTAATAGGCGGTAGTGCAGGAGGAGCCAGGAGTTGAACCCAGCAGTTCCGTCATCAGTAGCTATGCTTTCTTAAAAAAAATTAATTAATTAATTAATTTTTGGCTCTGTTGGGTCTTCGTTTCTGTGCGAGGGCTTTCTCTAGTTGCAGCAAACGGGAGCCACTCTTCATCGCGGTGTGCGGGCTTCTCACTGTCGCAGCCTCTCTTGTTGTGGAGCACAGGCTCCAGACGCGCAGGCTCAGTGGTTGTGGCTCACGGGCCTAGTTGCTCCGTGGCATGTGGGATCCTCCCAGACCAGGGCTCAAACCCATGTCCCCTGCATTGGCAGGCAGATTCTCGACCACTGCGCCACCAGGGAAGCCCAGTAGCTATGCTTTTAACCACCAGACCAGCTACCTCGCAGTTATGGCTGGCTCCAGTTTACAGGCCCTCCTAACCAGTCTTCCTCGTATATAAAAAGCACAACAAGAAGTTGCATCGTGTTTCGTTATTTAATGTTTTCAACGACACTCTACAAGAGTTGAATTCTATAACTAGCTCCATTTTACAGATGAAGAAAATGAGGCTTAGGAAAAGTTAAGTAACAACTCAAGATGAACCAGCTATCTTGATCGAGACTGGATTCAAGCCTACATCCTTCTAATGTCCAGCCCACACCCCTAACCACCGGCCCAGGGACCGTGAATTATAAAATCCAGTAAGCGGCAAAGACAGCTAAAGGAAATGACTCACCAAAAGCATCTTCCTTTCAACTTAACGCTTTACTTTGCTCACTGTATCATCTTCATTGACTTATTTACACATTTTCTTCTACCCATCCTTTTAGTTCATGCAGACATTTTATACACGATTTCTCATTTTAATTACCTCTGGTCCCCCTACCCCACCCCCATCTCTGTGCGAATATAGTGAGAGGAGCCAGGTATTGGAGATTCAAGCAGGTAACTAGGGCAGGTTGAGTACCTGTCCTCAGGGAGCGTGGACTCCATAGCAAATGCAGGTCTCTAGACCCCAAATCACAAACCCCCATCAGTGCTGAATGGTCCGATGGAGGAGGGAACCAAGCCCCGGTGGGCACCAGGAGGGCACGGCCCTATCATCCTGCACTTGTGCACGTCTGTGAAAAGTACGATGCCATTTGGGCGACACTAGCAGAGATTGAATGTGTTTTGATTTTTCATTGCCTTTCTTGTGGGATTGTCAGATTCTGAATATTAATACTTTAATGTTGATTTGGTAAGAGATATTTTATGGTTTTTTATAATTTTTCCCCTTTGTAGTTTATAGTACACCGTGAAGTTTGAAAGTAAAATTATTTTTCTTCACTTCTACCCTTAGAAAATATTTATGTCCTCCTGCACCTCAACCGTATGCATCGTAAACTAACCCAGTTCTGTTTATTTACTTCTCTCCTGTTGCAGCCCCGTGATCAATTGTAGCAACACAGGCACACGATGGTAGAGGCCTTTGCTTTACAGCAGTAAGAGCGTGAGCTATTGCAGTCTCCTTTCAGAGTGATAAGTAATGGGCCTGCCATTTAAAGATGGCCTGAGCAGAGGGGTTTAAGTCCACCTAGGGTTGACTACCGTACATCACTAGAGGAGGAGATCACGATCTGTGGTGCAAAATGAATTGGCCTGCACGCTGAAATCCCTGCGACCCCAAAGGAGTTTTCATGTCCTGGGCTGGACAGCATGGAAGGTTGAAGGTCAGGAATTCGCAGAGGTGGGAAACAGGAGAAGCTTGGCGCCGGGGAGCTTCCCACCAGGGAAGCCCCGGGACCGGGTTTTTAAACCTAGTTTATCTTTAGATATATTTTGAGAATTGAGGAAGAAGTCTCCATATTTTAATTTAGCTTTTTAAAAAAAACTCAGCTAGTTAATCATAGACATGCCTAAGATCTTTGGTCATATGTTAAAAATTGTCGGGAGTTCCCTGGTTACCTAATGGTTAGGATTCCAGGCTTTCGCTGCCATGGCCCGGATTCAGTCCCTAGTCGGGGAACCTGAGATCCTGCAAGCTGGATGGCGTGGCCAAGAAAAAAAAAAAAAATTGTTTCTGAAATAATTGCTCTAACACTGGAAAGACCATTGAATCCATATTCTTACTGCCTGCTTCGTTAGGGCCTCCCCTTTGTAAGACTTGCCCTTCTTAGATCTGGTTCAGAGGCTGAAGGTGACAATAAGAAGCCATTAGTGATTAGTATGTTAAACCTTCTAAAACAGACACGGTGGCTGCCAGCCTTTGACTTTGTAATCTGTAGATTAAAATTCCTATAAAGGGAAGCTAAGTTTCTCAAGGAAAAAAAAAAACATAGTAAGTCTAGATTCTTGCAAGTGAGATCTCTGACCAGGATCCAGTCACCGAGTGTATGGATGATCTTTTTTTTTCTTTCTACCTTCTTTCTACTTCTGATGCTGTCCTGTAGCTTATCCCTTCCGGTTTTTTTTGTTTTTGTTTTTGCCGTACGCGGGCCTCTCACCGTTGTGGCTTCTCCCATTGTGGAGCACAGGCTCCGGACTCCGGACGCATAGACTCAGCGGCCATGGCTCACGGGCCCAGCCGCTCCGCAGCGTGTGGGATCTTCCCGGACCGGGGCACGAACCCGTGTCCCCTGCATCGGCAGGCAGACTCTCAACCACTGCGCCACCAGGGAAGCCCTATCCCTTCCAGTTTTGACACTGCTTCCTTCCCTGCCAGAAAGGAGGGGGAATAGAGCAACTTGGAACCCAATCAGAATGTACTCATTTGTGTGTCTGGTGAAAGGCTGAGAAATGAAGCAAAGTGGTGGTGGGCACTGTGGCAGGGTGAAGGGTGCTGGAGGGGTACAAGGCAGCTGAATACGGATGCAGTGGTGCAGAGGCCAAGTCTGTGGCTTCTCTTAGAGGCTCGGCTCTTGGCAGTTCTGCATTCCTCCCAATTACAGATAATCACGATACAGAGACACGTGCAGATCTCTCCCAGACTTTCATCTGAGGTCTAATCCCTGATAATCAGAGATGACAGTCTAATGCAAGGCGTGGCAAGTGTCAGCAGTGCTGCCTGATGACAGCACTTTAGAGGCCTAAGCGGTGGTTTGAGTCGGTCAGCTAAGGTGCCCATGCTTTTGTGCGCCTCAGTTTACCCTGTAGAGGACCTGGTAGGAGCTCTGGTAATTTCTTCCCGGTAACATTGATTTTTATTAGCGAACAAGATAAGAAAACTGTCCCATTTTGATGGCTCCAAAAGAAACAACATTTAAATGTCTTTTCTTGAAAATTTAATGTTTGCCTTTGAGCTATCTTGGTATTGTAGAAACAGCTTCAGAATGAATGCTCCCTGGCTCGAGGGCTTCGGCTGGTTTTTGAGACATCTTGTAAGCAATTGGAAAATCCAGCTTCAAACTCACACCTTCTGAGGCACCTTTTCTTCTGATTTCTCTTTTCTTCTGATTTACCCAGGGAGTCAAGTTAGAGAAAAATCTCTTTTACCTATCTTAAAAAAATTTTTTTTTAGAAACACCACATAGTGCTACCATTTGGGATGGGGTGGGGTGTTGTGAAGCTAGAGAGGGAGAGCCTCTTATTTCCAAAATTAATTGTATTTGGAAGTTAAAGGGAAAAAATTATGCCATACAGCAAGCACCCACTTTTTTCCCCTTGAGAGGTTTTTCAAGAGTGCCATGAAATCAAACAGTGATGGATGTTCAACTTCAAAGAGGTGAAGAATGGACATTATTGCTTGAAACCAGTCTCCATGTCATTTGTATGTGGTGTACATCTCTCCCAGCCCCGTGCCTTTCCTCTCTTCCCAGCTGCACTCCAGGTGACAGTGGCACTGAAGGGAAATCAGGAGCTCTCACCCACCCTAGTGTGCCTGTTCTACCCTAGACCCCTCCCAGTTGCAACCTAGGCCTTGCTTGCCTTTTTGCCTTGTGCTGGGACAATCTCAGCAACTTTTCCTGTGCACCAAGAAGAGACCCTGCCAAGCTGCAGGTGTGGAATAAAAACTCCAGATGTTTATAGAGGGTCTCTTCACCCCTATGTATGGCCTGGTACCCTTGCAGGGCCTCTGTGGTTGGGACAGTGACAAAGGCGGCCAGAATTCTGACCAGGGGCCCACCAGACTGGACAGACGGGAGATTTGGTGCTCTGGTGGGAGTGCTTTGCTCAGGGGAACCCACCAGGGGCCAAGTTTGTGGTCATTCAGCCCCCTCCTTCCAGGCGCTACACTGGGCACTAGAGAACACAATGACGATAAAGGTTAGGATGATAGTAATTGCTGCGCATTTAGTGAGGCTGTGGCATTGCTTTAATCCTTTCCCTACATCTGATGGTGGCAACCAGCTCCACTTTTGTTGATGCGAAGTGTATAAATGCCAGTGGATTTGAAGACTAAGGGGAGGCGGGATTTGCAAACGGCCACTTCATGCACTGTTATCCTTGAGACCTAACCAAACTGCATTCAGCTTTTGATCAGGTGGGGATAAGGTTAGATTAAGACCTTTTTTTTTTCTAATACTAGACTGACCACCCCACTCCACTTTCAACCATGTACTTATTACTCTTGTATTGAGCAGCTATTATGTGCCAGGCGGTTTACATAAATACATCACTTTCTCATTGAGCCCTCACAGCCATCCAGAGAGCCTGCTCTTTGCAGATGTGACCGGCCTAGTGGCGACTCAACCCCAGCCCGCGGGCCTACTGGCCTTTCCCTGCCGCGGCGCAGCACTGGAAGCGACGGCTGCGGGGAGGGTGC
>NW_020175079.1:2061380-2061464 GCF_003031525.2 Neophocaena asiaeorientalis asiaeorientalis
GCCCGGGGACTGCGCCCCCGCGGGGCCGACCCGGCGCCGGGGCCGAGAGAAGGGGCGGCGAGGGGCGGGGCGCGCGGGGCGGGA
>NW_020175079.1:2061498-2123531 GCF_003031525.2 Neophocaena asiaeorientalis asiaeorientalis
CGCTCGGGCTGAAAACCTTGGCGCTGCGCTCGCTGCCGCTTCCCGGGGTACCGCTTCCCCGCGCCGAGGTCGGGATCCTGGCCCGCACAAGGTGCCAAGGGAAGCGAAAGATCTGGGCTCGGTATCGCGGCAGCTGGGGAAAGAACTCGCGCTTAAGTTTCGAGGAGGTTTCTCTTTTCTTGTTGGAAAGCCCCTCCTCGTGCGGGTGCAGAGGGCCGTGCCCGGGATCCGCGGCCGAAGGAAATTAAGGTGGACCTCGAACCCGAGCGGGCGCGCGTCCCACTCCTGTCTGCTCGGAAGGCTTTTCTTCGTTTCCTCATTCTCTGTGTTCCTTTCTTCAATCTGTTTGACTTATTTAACTTTTCTTTAAACACCAACTACGGCGTCTAGTAATTTTTCAGTTTTTTAAAAAAAAAATCTGCTTCCACCTCCCCCCGAAATAAAGAGCAGCCAAGAGAGCTTTGTTTTTTTCTATCACTTTTAGGTGCAGCCACTTCACGCCCTCATCCTCCAAAACCGAGTGAGGGGGATGAAGTGAAATGGCGAGTAAAAGCTAAAGATCTTTAGTATGTAAAGGTGCCCCCGTATTAAGAAAGGAGAGAAGGAAAAGCTGTGCTCGCCGGCTAACCCTTGGCTCACCACGTTTCCATTAGACATCCCTGATTTAAAAAAAAAAAAATCAGCCAGGAAAATGGTCCAGGTAATATAAGGAATTTCACACTTTTTCCTAAAAAACAATGAAAAAGAAAACACGCCAAAGATTAAGATCCAAGAAGCCACAAATTTGTACAAATGCTTTAAAGCACAAGTTAAATTTGAAAGTTCATCGAGAAAATCAAAGAATTTCCTTGTAGTTCCTGCTTAAGACTTTGGCTGAGAAGCTCTTTTCTGACTTTTCAGGACAGTGGTCAGCCATAGTTGTAACCACCTGGATGGGAGAGAAAAGGATCCAGATCATTTTATGATTAGCCTAAGTCCCATTGCTGTCATTTTCTTTTGGGTGTTTTTCCATGGAGGCCTTTTTGAGGACCCCCGCCCCCCTTACCCTTACCAGTTACAAAACGGCTTTGTGACATGTATCAGAAAATTAAGGGGCTGGAAAAGCTTTTATTAGAGAGCATTACTCCTAAGTCACTCTGAATATCCTGTCAGACTCATTTCCTTAATAACTTACCGGTTGGCATCATATAATCACATCCTCTAAGTTCGCTTCAGACATAAGGATCACTTAACTGGCTACTTGAGAATATGGTGTGGAGCCCAGTGGAGCTGACAAGGGTGGCAGCCCCAAGGAGGGTGTGCAAGACAGCCAGAGGGCCTCTTCACCTACAGCTTCTGTCCCTCTCTCTCTCCCCCTCTAACACACACACCTACCCCAAGTGTAAATAAAAACTGGATCAAGAACCTTTTCCTCACCCATGCTTTTTGCATTGACGGTACAGTACTTTGTTCCTGTAGTGCTTTGGGCCAGTTAGGCTCCTTTTAATAGGTAGTCCCCAAATCTGCAGGGGTTATTTCAATTTAGTAAAATGAATTAACAGCCCCCCCCTTTTTTTCCTTTTAAATATATCAACTGTAGTTTAAGCCATGAATTTACCATAGCCATTCCAATTTGAACTGAGAGACACTTTTTCATCAAGGAATGGTGAAATGCTCTTGTCTCCAAGTTTTTAGCTGGGAAACTCGTGTTCCTAGACATCTCACTTAATATTATAATATAACAACACTGTTTCTGTAATTTTTGCTTCTATAACTCAATATTCTTGATGTGTTTAATGCATATCTTGTTTCCCCCTCCATGCAACACATTTTTGGTGGTTTGTTTTTATGAAAAGCTACTGTAATATGCAGTTTTATTTAATTATGTTTAAAATGTCAAGAAGGCCCTCAGCATATTTTTTATTCATGCAAAATAAAAGGAAGCGTCTATCAAGGATTTATTTTATTTTAAACTGCTCATGTAGAAATGAATAGAGTTCAACACTTGTTTTGCACATACTGTGCATTCCTTTTCTTCTTGATATATTAATCTTTGGAATCACGTTTACAGTAGGCAGATTAGAATTAAAATAAAGAGGAAAACAGTCATAATAACAATATTTTGTCTTTCTGTATCACTTGCATTGAGAACTAGAACTTGTTCCCCAGATAACACTCGGGAATATCTCATCTTTATCAACATAGCACAAAAAGACTAAATTGAATATATTCTTTGTCCCCAAAAGCCAGCTCCAGAGTCTGAATATGTTGTATTTCAGATTCCCCCGCACCCTATTTCTTATATTTCTTCTAGATTTATTCACCGTTCTCTGCTTCGCTTTGTCAAAACATGCATTTCTATGCATAAAGTGTGAAGACCAGTGATTTCTTATAAGGGCTGGGTAGCAACAACAGCATAAATATAATATAGCCATTATAACCTTAAATGCATCTACATCATCAAATTACCGTATAATGGAGCTGCTTAATTTTTAAGTTTATTTTTTAATTTTTCAGGTTCTAGAAATACGGTGCTTATAGCATTTTTTCTCCAAACAGACTTCATGTTGATTTTCCAGAACATTAGTGTATAATTTAAATTGCCTGTGTTCTCGCTGTTTAAACAGGCTTGTTTCACATTCCTGGAGCCACTGTAGTAATTAGCAGACGTGATTTCTAGAAAATGGAAAGGAAATAATGCTGATGGTGTGTGCAGTGTCGGGTTGCTGGGCAGGTCGGCTGGCTGTCATTTCAACACCAAGGTCGTCGTGGTTACCACAGGGGGCAGGGATCTTGGGGTCAGCAGAGAAATCTTTAAAAACGAGTTGACACTTTTTAGTGAGGAGAAGCTTAGCATTAAATAATAGGCATTTCTAGTTTGTGAGAGAAAATTGAAAAATATGGCATGTCTGCAAATATGAAAAAAGTACCGTTTCCAAAATAATGATCTGTCAGTGAAATTGCAAAATCATTATGTGAATGAGCTGAATTGCTTTGTGTATCATCTCATAGAAATATGTTTTGCACAGATAATATGTCTAATAAGGACATGTTTTTAAAATCAGGTTTTTTTCTTCCCTCAGCAAATAGCTGCACTGCAGGTCTGGCTCCCGCAGTCAACCAGCACCACCTTATGGAGGATTGGGGGAAATTGCCGCTTTCCTTTTGAGGCTTTTCCAAAACGTAGTAAAATTGATTTAAAATCATCGTAATGATGATGGTGATGACAAAATTCATGACAATAGTAATGCTTTCTTTCCCCTTCTTGTGTTGCAGGCCTCAGATGCCAGCTCTGAAAAACTCTTCAATACCGTTATTGTAAACAAAGGTAAGACTCCTTAAATCCGAGCAATAGCTTATTTTTTGTTTGCTCCGTTGTCGGGATGAAAGCATAAAGAACAATGGTCATTCCCTTTTCATTCTGGAGCTGCGATTCATAATTTGTCTTTTTGCTTGAGACAGAATCTGTGTGCTTTTGTGTTGCATCCCAAAACAGTTTATTTTAAAAGAATATGTTGAATCCTTACTTAAATTGATTTGACTAAGAAATGACTACTGTCTCTGCGACTTTCATTTAATGTAGGAAGTGGTAATGGAGAATAATAGTTCTCAAGATGCCTTAACTTTGTCACTTATCAACAACCCAGCAGTTGGAGAGCGGTGAATCGCTGATTTGTACTGCAGACTCTAATAAACAGTGCGTGTTAGGTGTTCACAGCATTATGGTCATAAACCAAGCCTTACTCTGCTGTGGGCTTTCTGTAAAATTAATAAATGATCAAGAGGACAAAATTTAAATACGTGCCACCCCATTACTTTCTTCCAAACTGCAATATAGAGTAAGAGAGGCTAATGATATAGCAATACATTAAGGGGAAACTTATCTTAAATCACTGCCAATAGGTTTCTGGTCAGTTTTCGTTTGTAGCAGTATTGTTGGAAATAATGAAATTGAAGGGAGTTTCTAATCACGGGCTTTACAGTGGTGTATACTTCGAAAGGTATAAATCGTATAAATTATTTGATCTCTTTCTCTCCACTGTAGAACCTGTTGTAGGTGCTTGTGTGGTCATCGCTAAATACAGAACGTATGCTTCCTGTCGTGGTCTCGTTCTGTATTACACGGAAGATACTTGGTAGCTTGAACAGGGTTGGGCCTTCATGAAGTGAAATACGAAACCACCCTGGCATTCTATAGTTGCCTTGGCTAGCATTTTTGCTAGCTGGTTGGTCACACGTGTTTCCAAGTGCAGTTATTTTGAGCTCCCAGATTATTTTAGAACTGGAACCAACTGCAGGCTTCAAATAGTACATTATGTTTAGGCTTCCCTCTAGGTGTACATGCTTATGTGATTGCTGTCACTCCCAGAATTATTGTCCTGTTGAATTTTATCTTTTTTCATTGCGTAATGGGGTATTCCAGTTTTATGTTTCATCATGTATTTTGATGGACTGAAAGCTTGTATCAATTTGTTGTCCATCATGCTAAAGCCCAATAAAAGGAGATACACTGCAGTTCACAGCGTACAGGGCTCAAATGGAAAGATACGTCACTGTTTATGGATCATTTTGGCGAGGGAAGAGGTTGGGTAGATGGTCGTGTGTCCCTGACTGATAGAAGGACAGTTCACCCAAAGGAGGTCCTCTGTGTTTCAGTGACACCCTGCCCCACCCCCTCCCCAGGCCCTCCAGCCCACATGACCGTGTCTCTCTTTTGCTAACTTGCTGTAAAGTTGTGGAATGTGTTTCCCCTCTCTGGGATCAGGCCTGGCAGGAGAGTTGGCTCTGGGACCTGCACTCAGGCCCCGCTGCCCTCACGGTGCTGAAAGCCTCCCCTTCAGGGCCGAGGAGGAGCGATCCATGACAGGCAACATCCTCGTCCCTCTGCCTCTTCCCTCCTGCTCCCCTGGCCCCTCTCCCTTTTCCAATCAAACGTCTCCCACGTTCTTATTTTTGTTTACTTACAGAGTGTGATTTGTGGCATCTCTTTGGTTCTGAATAGTCATCCTGACAGGGTGCCTTTCTTCTGAGCTGTTTTTCTGGGGGTGATTTAGTTGCCTTGGAAGGATTAAGGTTTCTTTGTGTACACTAAAATCAACATAGGCTTTTTGCTAAGCTTTGCTTGGGAAACCACACACAAATAAGCATTTTAGCTGATGGCAGATTATTCCTTTGCCCCTTATTTCCATCAGAATGGCCTTTCTTTTCTCCTCCAGAGTTTCCCCTTAATGCCTTATGCTAATTCCTGTTGGTAACATGAATGACAAGAGCCGGAATCAATGCAAATCCAGGTGCTGCAAAGTAGACTGGACTGGTATCCAGCACCCGCCCTCCCCCTGGAGAGAAAGAGATTAAGGGGGGGAGCCGGGGAGGGGGAAGCATGGGAGCAGTGTTGTTAAGGGGATTAGTATTCAAACTGCTAAGTATCAGGAAAACAAGTTCAAAAAGAGATTCATTGTATAGTGATAATGTCAATAATTGCTTCAAGACAGGTGCAGAGAGTCTTGCTATGTGCATGCGGGTTTGGGTCTGTTTTTACTCTGGGTAGTGGCAGTGTTTACTGGATGGATGGTTGACAAGGCCTTCAAGGAACTGTCAGCTTCCTGCACATCAAGTTCAAGTTCTCCTGCAAAGCAGCCTGCCCGCCTGCAAGTCAGGTCTCCCGTCTCTGTCCAGTATTCTTAGCCAAGAGCAATAAAAAGCAATGTAAGAAAGGGCAAATTTATACCAGGTAACAAACACCACTGGGAAGACCTTCAAAGCCTCGGCTTATTGAACAGTCTGATGAGTGCAGGGAAGCTGACACGTGTATTCCTTCTCCTCCGGATGTTTAAAGCTACACATCACCTCTCCCTCTCAGCAGCCCCACCGGGCTCTGGCCTTCCAGAAGTGTGGCTTTCAGCCGCTGGCGAGATTACGCTTGCGGAGCCCGGTGGCAGGCGGATTCGGTCCATAAAATTTCACTGTGGGAGGGCAGTGCTAATCTCACAAGCTGATTGTGGTGGGGCCGGCCGGCCGGGCATGGGGTGCGCAGCTTTGATGTCTGCGCTGGGCGGTTGGGGGTTGGGGCTGTGGCTGAAGCAGCAGGGGCCGTGGCTCAGGTCCCATCAGTCTGTTGGTGAGCTGGAGTAAGTCATTTCGCCTCTTTAGGTCAGAATTTTCAATCATAGCAAAACCTAGTCCTGGGCCGACGTCTCTGGTGGGGATAAAACAGTTAGCTGGGGAGGGGCGGAGGGGCTGAAGTAGAGTAGGTGCCATGAACACATTGTATATCCCTTCTGCCTGTTTGGTTTTATTTTGACTCTCTCGGTGTTGTAGAGTCTGTCCAATTTAACAGAGGACCAGCAAGATTTTTGTGTTTAGGTGTTCCCAATCGTTGTTTCCTTCTGACGCCTTTTATTTCCCACTTTGAAACAAATTAATCAAACGGTGCGTGCTTGCATGTACACGGGACATGCCCAGTGAGAACTGAGCTTGTCCAGAGGGGCGGGGAGATGAACCTCCAAGTTGCAGGGCTTAGGGTTGGAGACATAAAAAAATAGTTTAACTTTAATCAAGTTCCTGGTTGCCTTATTTAATCTTTATGTGTTTAAATGTTTACAGGATGTTCATGTGAATTTTATGAATCCTTCTGTCTTTGTGACTCAACCATCTGCCAAAGAAAAAATTAATTTTCCCAGTGAGACAGAGACACACAGAGAGAGACTAAGTTCTTGTCCATATTTAGTTGGTTGAACTGCTGTAGGAGCAGTAGGATTTGAACCCCAAATTCTAGACTGTTGATCCTTAAAAGGAACTAACTGGTCAGTCACTTCAGTGTGTCCAGCCAGTATTTATTACCCTTCTTAACCTACTCTACGTCCTACTTCTCAGGGGTTTTGCCTCTTTCATACATAGGCAGAAATGCAGAAAATGAGTACTTAGCAGACATGACTATCCTGCCAGCCCTGGTGTAGGTCCACGGTCTAGTTTAGGGGTAGAGAAAAGGCCCTGAAATGCCTCTTTTCCAGGATCTGTCCTGCAGCTAAGGCAAGTTAGAGATGAGAGGAGCCAGGTGGTGTACTTCACCCCATCACTCTCACCCCTTCTCTGGCCGTCACCTTCGTCCTGTGGTAATGTCGGCCCTCCTGGGGAGAGGTGCCCTGAGCTAACTGTGAGAGAGCTGCGTGTTTCCAGATAGCTGGGGTGGGGAAGGACCCAGGTAGGGGTGAGGCCCCTGATTTGTGCTCCCTTCTGCCGTGAGCACCCCCATCTACTGAAACGTATACAGCAAAGGAGCAGCCACCCATCCTCCCGGGTGGGACCCCACCTCCCCTCCCCCAGGTCAGCCGTGGGGACTCTGGTGGACACTCACTCACCATGATGAGTGCCAGACGGAACACTGGGGCCACCTTGAGCTCTCTCTGACCGGGGCTGGTTTTCCTTTCCCAGGCCCCACCAGACGAACTAGTGGCCACACAGGCCTCTTCTTGGGGTCGATTTTGTGCTGAGGGTTTCCCTGGGACACAGATGAGGTTGGAGCCTTTAGAATTAGTAGGGCCTTTGGGTATCTTTGACAATATGGTTTTATCACCAGCATAGAAGGAAAAGCTGGCCAAAAAATTGGTTGAGGTTTGAGATGAAGTGAGAAAAGATGCTGCTTGGTGGGTTGAGGTTCAGTAACTGAGTACATAATAAAATCTTTCATGGAGATGATCTTACTTGATTCATCAGGTTTAGACATAAAGGGGGAATTCCTTGGTTTGGTGACAAGTAAAGGTAAGAGTTATGTTACCACCAAGGCCCCTCCCCTAAAACAATTCTGTGCTTTCTATGTAAGTGAAAACAATGCAATCAAGTGTGGGATAGCTTTCTTTAAAAAAAAAAAAAGATTCAGAGTTTAAAATCCAATTATAATAAAAATATGGAGACCATTTTACAATTCCTTGTAGTGTCTTGGGTTTCATTGTAAGGGGAACATGACATAAAGCTTATTCCCCATCTGCAGAGGAGTAAACTGAGCCCATTTTAGCCTCTATAAATTAGTCCCATTTTTGTACTGTCTTAAATCCTACATAAGGGAAAGTTGGACTGTCACTCATTCTTTTTTTTTCCTTCTCTGGATCCTTTTTGTAGTTTCAGAGCGTTTTCTTGGGTCTTTGGAGGATAGAGATGTCTGATACAGGGGAAATACTAGTGAAGGGTAATTGGTGCTTGATTGAAGACAAAGGAGTTGTGAGTGGTTGGGTTTTCCCTCCCACTCCACACTGCAGAGAACACGTAATCAGCTCCTTTTGTTATGGAAATTGACCTTCCTGTAGGAGCCAGACTCCTACATACAGAATTTGTTGTATAGAATTATTCCTTGAGAATTCTTGGAAACAGAAACCTTGTATTCTTAGTGTGAAACCACCGGGAAGGGTCTAAAAAGATTCCATGTGGTCAGAAAGTGTTTCCCTCTAGATATTTTTCCATCAACTGCTACCTGGTCTTTCCCTGACCTTGTTGGTGAGTATGGTGGGGAGTCCTGGGTAAATGTTGGATCCCCTTACTGGAATTTTAAGCTCAAGGGGTGGAAGATATTCCGAGCATTTGAATTGATCTTGATGGTGTCTTTAGAGTAGAACTCTGACAGCGATGCCACTTTTCCAGATAAAAAGTAGGCCAGATCTCCTGGTCCTGAGCGCCCCTGTGAGCTGGAGCAGGTTATAGGGTAACATTCTTTTAGTTGGATGATCACATGCCACTGTTTATTTTTGAGCCCACCGAAAAGCTCTTCCCTTACTTTATTGATTGATTGATTGCTGCTGTTCTTGGAAAGACTTTTCTCCATACTTGGCAATATTAGCAAAGAAGCTTGAACGTTGATCAGCATCACATTTCATTCTGTTCATATTTAGTGCTTCGTAGAGGCGATGATGTCAAATTCGCTGTCTCAGAAAGTAATCTACATTCATAGTAGACATTTGGCACAAAAAATATCAGATCAGTTCTGGAGCGTCTTTAATGAGAACCGTTAAATGACAAAGGGCCTCCTCACTGGTAACAACCTTCAAGTGCGTGGGGTCAGCCTCAGGCCTGGAGAGTTTCCTGCATGGAGGAAGCTGGTGGCTATCCCATGGCCTCTGGATTATTTCTGGTTTCTGACAACTGCACAAAAATGTTGTTTTCTCTGAAAATGTATGTTTATTTAACTAGGTTTCTTTTTGCTTCACAATCTGGATTCCATTCACTCAGTTACCACTCCAATTAACTAACAATTATTTAACATTAACAGTAATTACAGACGCCAGTTAAGCGCCTACAGATGTCAACTGTGAGCTTTGTACCTAATCACTCAATGAAATGGAGAAAGTTCAACAAACATCAATTAGCCAGGCAATTAGTATGAGTTAGGAAAGAGCATGTTATCATGTGTGAGCTGATTCAATTTATTTTATTTTGGCAGTAAAACACACACAGGCGAGCGGCAGTAAGTTCCTCAGATAAGATAAAACTCTATTGTGTTGCAGCTTACAGAAGAATTCTTTCCTTTCCTGTGCGTAAGTCAAATATGCCCTTGCCTGGAATTTATTTAACTAACAAAATTTGTCTCAATTACTCAGAAAGTCCAGCAGTGCTCAGTCTCAGGAAGCAACTTTGGTGAATTATGAATCCAGTGACTATGCTGTATAGGGAAGTGTCAGAATTTTTCAGTGGAAGAATGATTGATTCCCACTCAAGTAATCTCTGTGCATTTCGAATTTTTACCAGTTTATTCTTGAACCTATGGTGGAGCGGGCCCAACAGGGATTTTATTAATTTCATGGTGCCTGAACTTTTTGCTCAGCTGTCTTTGATTTAGCCTGGGGCAGCCATCAGAATCTTTTACCTACTTCCCCAGTCTGTGCTTTAAGAAAGTAGAAGTGGCTCTCAGCTGAGGACCCACTTCGTGAATTCACCAAAGAGATCCTGGGCCCGAATTCAGATACTCTATCCCACTCCCCCACCCCACCCATAGACTTGACTTCCATCAATCGCCTGGGTGTCTGGACTTGCTGGGAAAGTGCATTCTAAAGCCTGCTTATGTAAGGTGGCCCATCACTTGGTATTTGGAGGTTCATTTTACCTCCGAGTGGAAAGCTGTCCATAAGTGGCTGTGCCTCTGGTTCCCCTCCTAGAAATGCTTTCTCAGCAATTCCCGAAGCCTGTGGGTAGGAGTGGAAGGGGCCAATCCTTAGTGGGGTGCTCTGTCAGGTCGCTGGGTGTGTGATGTGCAGAATTCTACATTTGAGCAAACCTCTCAGCGTTAACTGAATCCAGGAGTTGAAAATTTAATATTGGGAGTTCCCTGGTGGCCTAGGGGTTAGGATTCTGGGATTTCATTGCCGTGGCCCAGGTTCAGTACCTGGCCGGGGAACTGAGATCCCACAAGCCGCACGGCCAAAAAATAAATAAATAAAATTTGATATTGTGTTCACTAGAATAGCTTAGGGCGAAGAGCTGCCGTGTTCCACGTGCTTTTCTCTTATAAATCTTTTTTTTTAAATTTATTTATTTTTGGCCGCGTTGGGTCTTTGTTGCTGTGCACAGGCTTTCTCTAGTTGCGGCGAGCGGGGGCTACTCTTCGTTGCGGTGTGCAGGCTTCTCATTGCAGTAGCTTCTCTTGTTGCGGAGCACGGGCCCTAGGCACACGGGCTTCAGTAGTTGCGGCACACGGGCTCAGTAGTTGTGGCTCGCGGACCCTAGAGCACAGGCTCAGTAGCTGTGGCGCACGGGCTTAGTTGCTCCGTGGCACGCGGGATCTTCCCAGACCAGGGCTCAAACCTGTGTCCCCTGCATTGGCAGGCGGATTCTTAACCAGTGCGCCAGCAGGGAAGTCCCTCTTATGAATCTTTTACCAGTGTTCAGCACCCAGCGCACTGGCATGGCTGTCCTGGAGAGATGTCTTTGCCCTTCTGTATCACTTAATAGGGCCTCTGTTCATCTGCTTTGTCACACCATGCTGCAGAGCTTACGGCAACAAAGGTCTCGTATCAGGTGTCAGCTGCGGACCAGCTGCGGTTCTCCTTGTTTTTATTCTGGGACCCGGGCTAGAGAAGCAGCCGTCATCGTGGTTATCTTAGTAAAAGGAAAAGAGTAGAGACAGAATCATAGAACACCTCTTTCAAGTTTCAGCTTGGTTGTGGTGTTGGGCATTTCCAGCCATCTCATTGGCCAGAACAAGTCCCTAGGACTTTTTCCACCATGCCGTTCCAAAGTATTGTGTTCCCTGGAAGTTAGTAGGAACAGTCTCTTGACAGTGGGGGGTCTCGTCCAGGTCTTCCTGGCATTCCAAGATGCCCCCCCCCCCTGTGATCTGAGCAGGTGCTGCCAAAAGCATCATGGTGACTGCATTGCAGCGATGCTCAACTTTAGACATCTCTGATTTCCTTCCCTTCTACTAAGACATGTTTCCATACTTCCACTCTCCACGCCCATTCTTGTGCCTGTAAGTGGACCGATTGTTACTCTTCAGCCAGATTTTATTAGAAGTGATTTAGGATTTTCCAGCAGGGGCATTTCCCTAGCAACCGATGATGTAAGCATGAGGCCAATCCATGCCGAGGTGGGAGAGGCGCCAGTTAAACAAGGAGTAATGTTCTGTGGGTGCTCAAATCTTTTCTGACCCTCGTAAACCTTGTCTTATAGAGGAGGAGGTGGAGAGCACATCATTGCTTTTTCTAAGAGTCCTTTTGGAGAGGGAAATGTCTCAAGTGTGCGGTGTTAATAGGCTGATGTGGGAGGCAGTTAGATTGCGATGCCTTTAAAACCCACTTGGAAAACATTTCCCCCTCTTATCTATCACCTTTCACATCTCTCAGAAGAGTAACACTGAAACCTAATTATAGCCAGGATTACATCATTTTCTCATTATCTGTTTACAGCCGGGGAAGGCTTTTCCATAGCAAAGCCCCTCTCACCAAAAGCCCAGCCACGTAATTCCTTTCATTTTATACCAGTTTTTGATTTTTCCAAGTGTGGACTGTCCTCTGCTGGAGTTCTTGGGCTGATCTCTGAAGGCTTCTTTATCCACGAACTTCATCCATAGACTTGGGTTTGACAAGCAGTCTTCCTCTGAGGTCGGATTTGTCATTTGTGAGGTGAATGACATCAGGGTTCATTCTGTTTCTTCCTTCAGTTGGCAGAAAGTGGAAGCCATATTGAAATGAATTCTTTTGTTCAGCAGTTATTACTGAGGGAGTTCCCTGGCAGTCCAGTCGTTAAGACTTTGCTTTCCAATGCAGGGGGTGTGGGTCTGATCCCTGGTCGGGGAGCTAAGACCCCACATGCCTCACAGACAGAAAACCAAAACATAAAAACAGAAGCAATATTGTAACAAATTCAGTAAAGACTTTAAAAATGGTCCACATCAAAAACAATCTAAAATAAATTATTGTTGAGCGCTGATTCCATAAAAGGCACAGGAGATACAGCAGTGAACAGATCGCATTAAACATAATGACCAGAAGCATAAGAGCTTAATATATTTTAAGATTCGAAAAGAGACTTTTAAAATGGTGTAATGGGAAAGAAGCCTTAAGACCTTTTTGGGAGGGAAAAGCTGATCCAAGGTGAGCCCTGACGGGTCGGCAAACCAGAAACAGACCAGCCATCAGACTGCAGACGATGTCACCCTGTCAGAGAGGGGTTCTGTGGGCACAGATATGCCAGCTTGTGCTCACAGTGAGACTAAAACCTGCCCCTTAGAACTTTCCATTGTAAAAATTGATGCTGTCTCTTTTGTTAACTTAGTTAAGCTATTGAAAAGATTTGGGGGAGAATTGTAAAGGTCTGTGTATAGCCTATCAATAGGGCCTCTTGATTTCACGTTTCCTCAGTTAGATTATGCTGCTTAAATGTTTACCAGGTTGGCATACTGCGCGGAGGTGGCAGGATATACCACAGCTTTTAGTTATAGAAGATCCAGGCTCAGGTCTGAGCTGGGCTGCTTGTAACCACGAGCAAATCACTCTATTAGACTGGGTTTTCTCGTTAACTTGAGAAAGTTGGGTAGACTCCAAGATCCCATCCTGGTCTAAAGGCCAGAGTTTGCTTTGGAATGTTCTAGGTCCTTCTAGAGCCTGAAGCTTGTGCAGCGGGCATGTATTTTCCAGAGAGCTGTGAATGAGACTGTGGACACTTGCATTTAGCAGGAGTGTCATGACTTCAGTCCTGAACTTATGGGCGAGAATAGGGAAGCAGAAACCTCTCTTCACTCCTGGAGATTCCATCTCTATTGGAAGCATCTGAGAGGCAGGAAGGCGGGGAGCCTCAGGGCTGGGAGGGGAGGGAATGAGATGCTACCGTTTGAATACCAGCTGTTAGGCATTAGCCTCCCTCCAGAATTAGAATAACAATGCGGAGTCCTCCTGCCGGTTTGTATTTGGAGTGGTGTTAAAAGAGGTGTTTTATCTGCTTAGTAAATGTTTATAAAAGCCCAGAGTATAGAGAACCTAGCTGCCGGTTCCTTTGTACTTGACTTGAATGACTGACCGGTTCCAAGGACGGGGGATTGCTACAGGTTAGAAGAGGGTAGGGCTGCGGGCTCCATAGCAGAGCAAGGCCCAGCCTTGAAGAGCCTGGAGGCAAGCTGGCAAGAGGACTCTTTTTCTACAGAGTGACTCATTTTACCAACTGTGAATTGAAACGAGGCTTGGGTGGACCATTCTCAATCATCAAGAGAGTGTCACCACCTCGCCATCTGTTTTCAGCTGTCAGCAGAGTCAGCACCAAGCAGTTCATCAGAGCTCCGCTTCTTCAAAAGTTAATCTAGGCCTCCCTGACTGAAGCAGTCTTCCTTCCTACTTTTCATTTGCTACGAGGTGGTGATAATATCAACTTTTTCTCCCAGTACGACACTTGCTGTTTGCTGGATCTTAGCTTTCTTCACAGGCTTCTCATGTCTGTTGGGGAAAGGTTTGTTTCAGAGTAAAGAAACGGTACTTTCAGTGTCTTGCCGTTGCCCAAGAGCTGGCACAGACTAAAACTGTGAGTGCATTCAGAGGAGGAGCTGTGTTCATTTTATGGGTAACATCGCCTGTTGCTTAGGGGAATTAGGTTTGTCTGGACCGTCGCCCTTATTTTCCGAGACTGATGGCTGTGGAAAGGAAGAACGTCACTGACGAGACACTGAGTCTGAGACACCGCTTCCTGGATTAGAAGCAGGGGCGCTGCTGCTGTGGGCTTTGGTCGAATATCTAATCAAACTAAATGACGTGGGTTTGGTTTTTGCACTTGGCTGTAGGGGCCACGTTGCCCTGTTCAGTGGCCTTTTCCCAAGATGTTAGACGTCACATCAATTTGATTTCTGCTCCCGTGGGAAGTGCAAAGCCCTGACTTACACAGGAAACCTGGGGAGAACTGGTTAGAAGATGGCGCTCCATTTCCACTTTGGCCTCGCCTCCCGGGCGCAACTGGTATTTGCCCAAATGACCCAGGACCCCTGTTTGGCCAGAGCCTCACCCGCCCAGAACACACCTTTGGGTCAGGCTGGTGCCTGGTTTCAGCCCTTTCCTTCTCAGGGCCTCTGGGTGGAGGAAGGAGCTCTCCTGTCTCCTCCTCCCCTATTCCTCCAGGACAAACTCGAAAACTGCCTACTACCAGGTTTTTCTTAGCATTTTAAAAGTTAAGGCGGACTTTCTGAACCTTCTCAGCATCCTGCCAGGTGTCTTATCTTATTCAAATATCCTAATTGCTACTCCGGCTTCTCAGCTGCACATCTTCCTACCACCTGACTGACAAAATAGACCTTCACCTGAGGGCCTCATTATACTTCCTGCCGGTGCATCAGGCCAAAAATACCTCCCCAATACCTGCTCGACATCTTGGGCTTCCAAGTGACAAACAAATAATTGGGTGAAACAAACCCTGGGCTCCGAGCAGCTGCCATCGGTGTCGGAGCACAGAGGAGTCCATGACAATAACAGTCACGGCGCTGCTTGGTTCATGTCACAGCAGATCTTTGAACAGTGGGTTGTGCTGACACCAGAGAATGACAGCTTTGGAAATGGCGTGCTAGTTACTGCGGCAAGAGAGGCCTCTCATGTAGACCGTGACAAGCAGCTGTCATTTCCATACAGGTGAACAGCTGACATCCTAGCACAGGGAGGGTGGCAGGCAGGTAAGTTTGGACTGGGGAGAGAGGAGCCTCGAGTGCTGGGGACCGTTGTCCTGTGTGGCAGAAGCTGGCCTGGGAACACGCACGCACGCATGCACACGTGCCCCCCAGGTCTTCTGTTCTGTAGAATTCATCTGAGAAAGGGCTGCAGGAATAGTGTCGGCTTTTGAGGATAGGACCAAGGCCATGCTGCCACTGGCCCAGCCCGACGTGCTTAAAGACCTTCTGCATTTCAAGGCTACGCCCACCTCTTCTTGATGTGTCACAGGTTGGTTTTCCGAGCCCAGTACTTAGTTTTATAGACTATGGGGAAGGCAAAGTCTCTGATGATAAGGAACTAACTCGCCATTAAAAGGAATGAGTCCAGTGGAATTCAGGTGCAGGATCCAGTCTAGAAAGCAATTCTCCAAGTGTGGTCCCTGGAACCGCAATTTCAGCATCCCCTGAGTAGCTGTTAAACGTGCAGAATCTCCTACAGAATCAGAAACTCCAGGGCCGTGGCCCAGTAGTCCATTTTGACCAAGCCTTCCAGGTGCTTCTGACGTAGATGACCACTGGACAAGACCAAGGAAGCACAGTTGGCAGTGAGATTTCTGTAAATGCTCAGGTGACCCGTGAATCCCTGGGTGAAATCCATACTCCTGTTGACCAGGGAATAAGTCTGTTCATTGTGGGACAGCCTTTGTATTTATTTGTGGTGCCAGATGCACTGGATCTGTTGAGAGTAACTCTGTGGTCCTGCCGTTGGACTCAGCTGTCCTCCTCACCCTGGATTTGCAATCCTCTCACTCTCTCTAGCCTGGTGGACAGGGCTCCTCCCGCATGTGGTGCCATATAGATGCTAGGCCTATAGTTAGGGCTACATTATGAAGTGAGGCTGTCTGATCTAAGTGGGGTTTGGAACCCTGACCTTGGGCCAGTGTTACACCGTAGCCAGCTGAGCTACCTCGCTCAACTGCTTCTCAAAGACAAACCATTCCATCTAGTTCCCGGTTGACAAACGCCTGCTGGCCATCTGTATGAAGGGTTATCACAACACAGAACACCCACGTCCTGCACACACGTGCCGTGATGACCAGTAACTATTTTGTAAACAAAGCGCCGTGTACATTCTTTTTAAAATTTCAATAGCCAGGAATGTGGAATGATGTACAGCAGTGTTTGAAATATTTTTTTCCTATCCATGCAAAATATTATAATGTTTTAAGTCTATAAAATTATCTCTAAGCTGGGTTTTCCCCCAAAATGTAGTACCTAAATATTAAAGCTTTTTTAGGTGTCCTTCAAGAAGGGGCATCTCCCAAGACTCAATGTGTGGCAGTAGCGGCTCTCAAACTGGAGCCTGCATCAGAATTACCCGGAGGGGTTAAGATACACCTTGCTGGGTCCCAGCACAGAGTTTCTGATGCAGTGGGTCTTGCGTGAGGCTCAGGAACTCAGTGAGGGTTCTTGCATTTCTGACAAGTAATCAGGTGATACCAGTGCTTCTGGTACCTGGAGCACACTTTGGGATTCATGTGTGTGAAGGCTTTCTACAGGAAAACTCTTTTAAATGCCTTTTCCACTCATTCAGTGAACATCTGAGTGTCAGTTCAAAATCCAGTGTCTTTACATGGGAAATGAAACGTACATATGAAAGTGAATTCAGTGTTACCACGGAATCACATCAGGCGCTTTTTAAAAAATTGACATTGTCAGACTTACTTAAACATAAAAAACATTAGAATGACCTCCCCGCCATGTACCCATGACCCAGATGCATATTGATCAATATTTTGCCATGATGGTTTTTAGGTGATAGGATATTTTAAAGCACATGTCAGGCATGGTGGCATTTCACCCCTATATACTTCAGTGCACATCTGTTTAAAATTTTTTTTTACATCAACACATCCCGTTATCGCAGTAACAAATGATAATTCCTCAGTGTCACCCAATACCCCGCTATAATCCCATCTCCCTGATTGTCTCCCAAGTGTCATTTTACCTGACCTGTTCCATCAGGATACAAACCAGGGTCGAGTATTACTTGTCCTAATCTAGAGCCATCCACCCTCTCCCCAGCCTCCAATTCACTTCAAGTCAGTGACTTGTTGCAGAAACCAGGTCAGCTGTTCATTAACCATCCCACATTCTGGAAGCCCTTCGTTAACTGTCCCACATTCTGGAAGCCCTTGTGGTGTCATTTACTTTATTCCTCGGTCCCTCGTCTTTGCTGTAAGTGGAAGTTGACCCTAGAGCTTTGACTAGATTCAGGTTAGACCTTTTGGCAAATGAACTCTGTAGGCATCGCAGTAAGCTTCACGTCGCCTCACAGCCGGGTACTCGACAGTGTGTGGATGACCGAGTAGTAGTGATGCCAGGATCGTTCAGGAAGTGTAGGTTGTGGCAGCCTGATGCCTACCTGCCTTGTCAGGTTCCCCATCAGCCTTTCATCTAACGGTTTCATGCACTGCCGATCCTCGCCTGATCCAGCATTTCCTTAGAAGTGGTAAAAGGGTGGCTTTTCCACCATCCTCCACATTTATTGGCTGAAATTCTTCTGTACAGTTTGCTTTCCTTCATCATCTAGTGTTCTTTGGTTACCCTCAAATATAATCAGAGGAAAAGCAAAATAAATGCTTAATTCTTTCTTTTAGTTGCAAGTTATCAGAGCAGGAAGTTGGTGTCCAATCAGGAGTTTTACTAACACACCTGTACCCTTCTTTGTTTGTTTTTCTTACGATAGATCTAACCCACGTTTTTAATTCACTGAATTAATAAATTCTCACATGGTTTGTGCTTATCAGTGGAAGAGACAAAATGTCTAAAAATTAGAATGCTACCCGAAAGCATCAAGTAAGTTTACACACACATATGTGTGTATAAATTTAAAGCCTTACCTGTCTGTCACAGCTCTGCTCAGATACCACATCCTACAGTGCTTCTCCATCCTTGGGAGGCACTCCACCTTCCCAAGATTTGAACACTTGGCCCGTCCTGCCTTTCTTACTAGAACTCAGATGCAGCTCTCTTCCCCTCTTTGAACTCCCACCCCCACCTCCACGGTAACCAACAGGGTGCTTTGTATACAGTAGGGGCTCAATTTCTGATGGTTGAACCTCAGCAAATTAAAATGCAACACCCTAAAAACTATTTCAGACCTTGGGATTTAGGTTATAGCCAGAGAGTCTGAGTTGATGAAAGAAAATAAAGTCTGAATCTCACCTGATCTAATCAGCCCATTTGGCCTTATTAGATAATCTGATGATCCCAAGCAGGTATTTTCCAGGAGTGGAACAGGAGGCTGCCCACGTGTGCTGGCGTGTCTGGGATCTCCGTATGCTGATATGTTTAGTTCATACGGTAGCCCAGCCACGTAGGTGTTTCACAGGTGAGAACACTGCCCTGTGACTGTAAGGGACAGAGCCAGTTCTTGTGTCGCAGCTCCCCGACCTCCTGATCTGCTCCTCCCACTGTGCCAGCCCAGCCTTCGGTTTGGTAAATTAAAAAATACCTCTTGTTGACAACACATTTCTTGAACTGTCTGTAGTCTGTTTGGGAAGAAATACTGGTTCTACGTTTCTAGCCTGGGAACCTTGAGGGAGACATTGAACACAGCGGAAGTGCAGAGCACCTTCCTTGCAGCCCGTGTCACGTCTATCAGCCACGTGATGTTATGGAAGACTTAGTGTGGCATTTTCCTCAGCCTCGCACACAGCTCAACTTGATATAGTTAAAGAATTAGAACGTTTCAGTGACGCCTAATCAAAAGTAAACGGGTGGGCTTCCCTGGTGGCACGGTGCTTAAGAATCTGCCTGCCAGTGCAGGGGACACGGGTTCAAGCCCTGGTCCGGGAAGATCCCACATGCCGTGGAGCAACTAAGCCCATGCGCCACAACTACCGAGCCTGCGCTCTAGAGCCCACGAGCCACAAATACTGAGCCTGCGCACCTAGAGCCCGTGCTCTGCAACAAGAGAAGCCACTGCAATGAGAAGCCCGCGCACCACAACGAAGAGTAGCCCCCGCACGCCGCAACTAGAGAAAGCCCACGCACAGCAACGAAGACCCAACGCAGCGAAAACTCAAAAAATAAAAAATAAATACATTTATTTTAAAAAAAAAGTAAACGGGTAAAGCTGTAAAGGAATTTCGAGTGATGGGACAGCAGAGAGGACTGGAAATCTTAGCGAAGTTATTAAAACTGTCCTCTCTCTTTTTGACTATCTAGAACCTGTCACTACAAAAAATAAAAAATAAATACATTTATTTAAAAAAAAAAGTAAACGGGTAAAGCTGTAAAGGAATTTCGAGTGATGGGACAGCAGAGAGGACTGGAAATCTTAGCGAAGTTATTAAAACTGTCCTCTCTCTTTTTGACTATCTAGAACCTGTCACTTTATGTTGTAAAGCACTCTTAGGTGGGGTGTGCATTTGTACGTGTCAGGGAGAGGACATGGGTTTCCCTGTGAGAGAGTGCTGCTTGTTGGCTGGTCCTTTATAAACCCATAGCCCAACCTTGAGTTTCTGGTGGCAGAAGTACAAGAAATGTAACTAATGAGAACGTCCTCTGTAGCACAGGGAAGGAACTCTACTCGATGCTCTGTGGTGACCTAAATGGGAAGGAAATCTAAAAAAGAGAGGATATGTGTATACATATAACTGATCCACTTTGCTGGACAGCAGAAACTAACACAACATTGTAAAGCAACTATTCTCCAATAAAAATTAATTTTAAAAATAAATAAAAGAAAGAAAAAGGGGGAGAAATCCCTGCTATTCATCCATTTTCTGTGGAACTTTCAATCTTGAAGATCCCCAAACCCTTCCCAACCACTCCCACCGGGTGCTGGTCCTTGACTCTGTGTGCCAGTCGGCCTCATGGGCAGTGATGCCTTTTTGGGTAGAGTATCACTGTGAAGCCACTTCTTTTTTTAAAAAAATGCTACAAAGAGCTCAAATGCAGTCATTTTCAAGGCCTCATGACCATTACTTACTCTTTTTTTTTTTTTTTTTTTTTGGTATGTGGGCCTCTCACTGTTGTGTCCTCTCCGCTGCGGAGCACAGGCTCCGGACGCGCAGGCTTAGCGGCCATGGCTCACGGGCCCAGCAGCTCTGCAGCATGTGTGATCTTCCCGGACTGGGACACAAACCCGTGTCTCCTGCATCAGCAGGCGGACTCTCAACCACTGCGCCACCAGGGAAGCCCCATCACTTACTCTTTACTCTCCGGGTGACTGAGATGGAGCTGGGCTCTGGCCTTCTTCCCCGCAGGCCTCCACAGTTGGGCTTTCCATCCGAGCTCACCCCCTTCTCTACCCCCCTGGCAGCCTCTCCTTTTCTACTGGCTATTTATTTCTTTTCATCTCTTAAAAGTATCCTTAGTTTAAAAAACAAACGACGACAAAGAACAGCAAAAATACAAACAAATACAAACAACAGCTCTATCCTTGCTGCTTCTTTAGGACCTTAAAACAACCCCCTTTTTTTTTTTAATTAATTTATTTTTGGCTGCGTTGGGTCTTCGTTGCTGCACGCAGGCTTTCTGTAGTTGGGGCGAGCGGGGCTACTCTTCATTGCAGTGCACAGGCTTCTCACTGCGGTGGCTTCTCTTGTTGCAGAGCACAGGCTCTAGGCACGGGGGCTTCAGTAGTTGTGACTCTCAGGCTCTAGAGCGCAGGCTCGGTAGTTGTGGCGCACGGGCTTAGTTGCTCCATGGCATGTGGGATCTTCCCAGACCAGAGTTTGTACCCGTGTCCCCTGCCTTGGCAAGCAGATTGTTAACCACTGTGCCACCAGGGAAGTCCCAACAAACTCTTTTTGCTATCTCTCTTATCCCTTCTTCTTGTAAAATACCTTGCATTTGCATATCTTTTGAGTGATAATTAAGGTGAGCCGGTAACTTACTGTCCAGACCAGGACACATTTGAAAGAGGAACAGGCTGCTATTAATAATGACTTTGGGACAACAGGCCTAACCCTGGACTGTCCATGCAAACCAGGATTTATGACAATCCAAGTTCTTCCATAGTTTGTGAAAGTACCCTCATGCACTAGTGGTGGTAGCTAACATTTATTGAGGACTCACTAGGAGCCAGGCTTTGTTCTAATCCCTTTACGTGGATTAACTCATGGAATCCTCACCGCCCTCTTTCGAGGTAGCTAGTGTTGTTCACACCATTTTGACTCTGGGGAAACTGAGGCACGGAGAGGCTGAGTGAGCCGCCCCGGGTCACACATCCAGCTTTATCCTCACTCCCAACTATGTCATCCCCCAGCGTCAGGCCGTCCTATGTCCTCTGAGGTGTTAGCATAGTTTTCCAAATGTCTGTCAATTAAAAAGAATGTGTGGCGTAAACAGAAGTATCACCTTCTGAGTATTTGTTTAGGGTTGTATAGCTATAAAAGGCTTCTAAACAGGCGAGAAATACTTAATCCTCTTCTCAGATAGTAAACGGGGCCTCCATTAGAGCAAGTAGGGATTTACCCTATCAGTGCTATTCTCTAAAACACATATTTTAGAAACAAACAAAAGGAAAAGCCAGTCACACCCCACAAAAGTGAAATTCTGGTTTTTTCCTGCTGGCTTTTTGTACCTCGCTATTTTCTCATCCCTGGAGGTATTGTAATTTAGGATGGTGCTACTTAAGGACGGGACTTAGCTCGAGGACCAGATATTAAGCTGTGAAGTTCTTGATCTGAGCTAGGAAGTCAGAATTTTATCACATAAAAAAGCTCAGTCTCTCCCATCTCTAGCCTCACGTCCCATTTCCCCTTTTCCTCTTGCCTTTGCTGCTTTCCTCCCCCTGTTTAAAAAGCAGTCGGGAAGGCTTTCCTGCCAAAATCTGAATCATGACCCCATGGAGTTGATTATAGGCAGATCCAAGGTTCAACACGAAGCTTTTCTTTTTTATGCCACCAGGCTGACGGGGATTTATTGAAACCTAAACTCATTTTGTTTGCACGAATATTCACAAGACTCAAGTGTCAGGAGGTGGGAAGTGCTTCTGCTACCTCAGGGAGTACTGTCAGGGTGTGAGCACAGTCATGCAGGCTGGTCTCAAAGTCGCAAGTCACCAGGTCAGTCTGTTGGGATCCTGCAGGGGAGGGCGAGGTAGCTGTTAGGCGCAGACAGCTGCTCCAGAGCTTTCTACCCTTCTCCCCTGCAGGCAAGGTCTTCCCGGCATGTTTCTGCAGGGGGTTGTGGAGAGGAAAGTATTTGGTAGGATCTCTTTGTTGTCTTTTTTGTTTTGTTTTGTTTTTAATTTTTTGGCACTGCGCAGCACGTGGGATCTTAGTTCCCCAACCAGGGATCAAACCCGCGCCCCCTGCAGTGGAAGCGCAGTCTTAACCACTGGACCGCCAGGGAAGTCCCTGTCCATGTTTTTTTTAACACATACACACACACACCCACACTCATGCCCCTTCTCTCAGCCCTGACTCCCTCTGGAAAGGTACTGTTCTTATCCTCACTGCCAGACTCTTCCACAGAGAATCCCTTCTCTCTCCCTATTTCTCACCAGCCCAAATCTGTTAACCATCTTAGAATTGCTGTAGGGCTTTTGGTAGCTGAGGAATTCCTTTTAAAGTCGTTTCCATCCCAGCACCTTTAGGTAACACAGCTCATCGCTCTACTTTGCTGAGAAAATCGTGCTGTGAAGAGCTTTCAGACACTATAGGGAGATCAGTTCCCGCTCACATTTCTCCGGATAGAAGAGATGATCTCTGTCCTGACAGTGTGAAGCAACAGTTCGTGCCCCGTAAAATGAGAGTCTTTAACAAGAGAGACCAGCAGAGTATTTTTGAGGTAACATGAAAGTACAAGGGACCTCTCAAACCTCATTACATCTGTAAATCTGGACGATTTCAGTTGAAAACTAAAACCTTTTAGAACTTTCAGTATCATGGATTTTTGAAACATGGACTTATCTAAGAATAGCAATGATAGTACCATTTGCTAAGTCCCAAGAATATGCCAACTGGCATACTGATATGCCCTTAATATGCCTTCTGATAGGTACAAGGGCCCCACAAGACTGGCGTCGTCACCACTTTGCAGGGGCTCCGAGCGATGACCTGCCGAAGGCTACTGTGACTGACGTGTGTTGGAGCAGAAATTTCACTCATGCACCCACGCATACCCTGATCAGATACTTGAGTGCGTCCTTGTGCCAGGCATTGTGCTAGGACAGTGGACCCTGAGATGGACATGGCTTTGTTGTCGGCAGCTTGTTGTCTTGTGGGGCGTGGTCAGATATTGACTCCAAGGCTGTTAAACCATGACCTGTTTTCTCATTTAAAATTTTTCCTCCAAAATTTTTCAATTTTTTTTTTTTTTTGCGGTTCGCGGGCCTCTCACTGTCGTGGCCTCTCCCTTTGCGGAGCACAGGCTCCAGACGCACAGGCTCAGCAGCCATGGCTCACGGGCCCAGCCGCTCCGCGGCATGTGGGATCTTCCCGGACCGGGGCACGAACCCGCGTCCCCTGCATCGGCAGGCAGACTCCCAACCACTGCGCCACCAGGGAAGCCCTCAAAATTTTTATGTTGTAAAATTGCAAACCTATAGAAATTTTGAAATAGTACAGTGAATACCCATATACTCTTCGTGTAGATCCACCAATTCTTTTTTTTTTTTTTTTTTGCGGTAAGCGGGCCTCTCACTGTTGTGGCCTCTCCCGTTGCGGAGCACAGGCTCCGGATGCGCAGGCTCACCGGCCACGGCTCACGGGCCCAGCCGCTCCGCGGCATGTGGGATCTTCCCGGACCAGAGCACGAACCCGCGTCCCCTGCATCAGCAGGCAGACTCCCAACCACTGCGCCACCAGGGAAGCCCGATCCACCAATTCTTTAACATTTTGCCACATTTGCTTTCTTTTGGTTAATCATTTCAAAGTAAAAGGTATCAGAATAGTTCAGTATTCATCTCCTGCATTTTTCTGCATAATGCCAATACCATTACCACACCTAAGAAAGTTAACTGTGATTCCAGAATTTTGTCTAAAGTTCATATTGAACTTACCTTGATTGCCTCCAGAGTTTGTGTGTGTGTGTGTGTGTGTGTGTGTGTGTGTGTGTGTGTATGAAATAGTAGTAGGCTTTATTTTTTTTTCTGTTTTGGATCCAAGATCCAGTCAGGGTCCCACATTTGGTTGATTTGTCTCTTTAGCCTCTTGAAATCAAATGTAGGACTCCATCCCTCATCCTACCCCCTACACACACCCTTTAACATTTTTTTAATGACATTGACTTTTTGAACAGCCCAGCCTGATTGTCTTATAGGATAAACTACATCATGCATTTCCTCATAGTGGCATTTAACTTGTTACCCAATGACTTTTTAATTATTAAAAGAAAATCCCATTTTCTGTCTGCTTTTACGCCGCTGTAACTGATGAGTCCTGGTAGCCGTTTCTCTTGGGTATTTGGAAGTAGCTGCTTTTGCTTGAGCACAATAAGTGTAGGAAGAGACAAGGGCCTTGGCGTTTGTGTGTGACATGTTCGTTGTATTTTGTGCGCTATAAATAATTACAATTTAAACAGATGAGCTTTTGGAACTCTAGATTCCACTGGAATTTAAGGATTCTCCTCCCCACCCCCTAAATTTGCAGAGATTAGTTTGTAGTTGCCAACAGCCATGGAACTGGCAGGATGCTTAAGGCGTAATCTTTTCATTAAAAAGAGGATTTAACTAATTAGATTTGACTATCAAGCTGACAGGTTAATGATAAGGGAAGTGGGGCTCAGGAACCCTTATGGTGGGAGTGAGTCCATTAAATGTAAATTATTATGATCCCTACTGAAACATTATTCTTTACATTGATTTTTAAAAATTTTTTGTGTATATCGCCTTAATAAACCAGAAAACCATATACCTTGCAAATTCTTAAAACATCTGTAGGGCTTCCCTGGTGGTGCAGTGGTTGAGAGTCCATCTTACGATGCAGGGCACACGGGTTTGTGACCCGGTCCGGGAAGATCCCACATGCCGCAGAGCGGCTGGGCCCGTGCGCCATGGCCGCTGAGCCTGCACGTCCAGAGCCTGTGCTCCGAAACAGGAGAGGCCACAACAGTGAGGTGCCCGTGTACCGCAAAAAAAAAAAAAAAAAAAAAAAGATCTGTAAAGCGTTCATGTATTTTAGATACAAACTATTGTGGATTTTAGGGAGACTTAGTGGGTCAGGTCCTTAAATATTGTCTTATTTTTATTTTTGAAGACCTAGTGGGCATGGACATGTTATATGTAACTTAGCTTTTATAAACTAACTTTGCATTTCAGTTTATTATTTAAATTTAATCTGTTTTAAAATAAATCTGACTGTTGATTAAAACCAGTGATTTGGTTACATATCAGAATTAGAAGTAAGATGTCCCTGAATGTGGAGTTGGGGCTAGGAGTTGAGAACGTCAGATTTCTTGAATCACCTGCAATGGGTGTACTTACTTACTTATGGATCGATTGATTGATTGATTGACTGATTGATTGTGCTTTCTTTATAAGGCGCTTCCCCCTAACCTACCCTTAGTCATGTTAACAAGTGCCTTTTGGAACTCTTGTCTGAAGTTCATATACATGCCCCTCCAGGTCGAATGTTGAAAAGAACATTTCAGCACCTTTGGGTTCTCAGTTCTGTACTTAAACTAGGAGACATCAAGTACACCCCCAAAGACCTTGAAGATGGGAGAGTTTACTGACCCAGTTGTAGACCTTCAGGGGCACTTGGAGGCTTAGAGAGGCCAAGGAAACTGCCCAGGGCCAGGGTGCTGGTGAATGGCAGAAGGACCCCAGAGCCACTCTGTTGAAGGATCGCTCCCCTGGAGTCTGACACACTGCAGGCATTTGAGTGGATGCTGTGTAGATTCCCTGTACAAAGTACTTTGGGGGGTTTAAAGGAAATATATCATTGTGATCATTTTTCCCCAACAGAAACGGTGTTAATTTACCTTTCTGAGCTGTAGAGAAAAATACTCACGTAGCCCCAAGTTTTATTTGTATCTTTAATAAAGGAAGCTTCTCTTGTACATTTGAGTTTCATTTTACAGGTGATTGGCTGCATGTAAAATTGATGTGTTAGGAGGCATAACCTAGAACATAAAATTCAAAAATAAAGATCAGGTATCCCTGAAACTAATATTTTCTTTATAGGCCTTCTAAGTATATACCCAGACAACTTTTAAAAAGGGAAAGGGACCTGTGATTTCGGAGGGGAACATACCTTTGGATGTTTTCCGTTATTTTCCTATGTCCTTATCAGTGATTTGATTCCATATTTGCTTTATTACCCTGTGGGTATAGAAAGCCGATATCAAAACTGGATTATTTGTGTTTAGTAAACTTAACAAAAAGTAAGGTATCGTGAGAAGTAAAATATCTCTCTGCTTTTGGAAGGAAAAGTTTCATTCCATCCTGAAATTCTTATTGGATTCTGAAGTGGTGACCTACTGCAAAAACTGGATTCATAGGATTTAACCTGGATGGATCATTTTCAACAGCTCCATGCATTAAACAATTTACTGCCTCCATTACAAGATGCACCGCTGACTTATTACTAATTTTTGGAGGGTAGGGGGGTGAGAAATACGACCACATTAAACTGCTGTAGTGATAGCCAGACACATCAGTATTTTCAGAAACATTAAAGTGCGGTGGAGGGCGTGATGGGGAGAATTATGTCTTAGAAATGAAGAAATATTGTACATATATGTAGCCATATTATATCACATTATATAATTTGTCTACCCAGACTGTGATTTATGGATCTTTGGAGAAAGAGAGCAAGGACGTTGGGCCTTTTAGTAAGACAGAGAAATGACCTTCCCTCCAAGACTTAGACCACATTAAATTGGACGTGGAAAGTGGTCTGCCCTTCTCCTCTACTGTAAATCTTCTTGGGAGTGAGTGCCCAGGCTGACCATGAGCGGAGGTCCATTGTCAGCACCTTGAAAGCCTATGTGAACTGTCATCAGCTTGGAACATTCCATTGGCAATGACTATCACACCCCATTCTAAAAACTTGCCTTGGGTAGAATGGAAATTATAGTGGCAGACCCTTAATCCTTTTTAATAAGGGCAACCGTTTTAAGAGAATTATGTTGTAAACATGAATAGGATTTGGGAACAGTTCCGTATTCCCCATGTTCTATTGTGAACTGTCCAAACCAAATGCATTTTTCTTCTGCCAACTGCCTGAGGATTTTCCATTTAGCAAACTCACATGATGAATGATAAAGCAGTGACATCCCCTGATGAGTCCTAACTCTGTTGCTGGTAGGGATTGATGTCTTTGATTTAAGAATTTTGAGATTTCAGTCAAGACTTGAGGTGTTAAGGTTGAGATTCTTCTGTGTGTATGGTACCAGTTGGTACAGGTAGAGAATTTGAAAGCTCAGAAGTAGCCTCATTGCCCCCATTAGAGATACAGAGCCAAAGTTAATAAACATATATCGTGGTGTTCTTTTTTTTTGGTACGCGGGCCTCTCACTGTCGTGGCCTCTCCCGTTGCGGAGCACAGGCTCCGGACGTGCAGGCTCAGCAGCCATGGCTCACGAGTCCAGCTGCTCCATGGCATGTGGGATCTTCCCGGACAGGGGCACGAACCCGTGTCCCCTGCATCGGCAGGCGAACTCTCAACCACTGCGCCACCAGGGAAGCCCGATCGTGCTGTTCTTAATTGGACTCAACTTTAAATAAAGCATCTGGGAGAAAGAAGGAATACGGCCAGGTTGTCTTTAGTAGGAGTCAAGATTTGTAGTTCAGTTGTAGGGTGTGAATTTGGGAAATTTTTCACAGTTTAAGAAAAGAGTAGAAAGATAATGGAAGCTGGAAGATTTTACACAGAGACAATTGTGTCTGTTAGAAATCTTTATTTATTTTCTCATAAGGGGAAGATTCCAAGGAGTATTTTGGTATCTACGGCACATATATTTGAATGAAAAATGGCATTTCTTTAAAAAAATAATTACATCATCGATGCATTTCTCATTACTGGAATTAGTGAATTGCCATATGGAAATACACTGAGCGTTTAAACACTCGTCACATATAGTCAGTTTTTCAGTATGTTGGCATTTCCAATCAAAATGGCATCTGATGTTGGCCCTTTTAAATTTATGTGGCTTAAAACACTAACAGTAGGAAGAAAATAAACAGAGACAGAAACACAAACTCACTGAACAAAAATACCATGGTACAAATGGAACCTTCTGGAACACTCTATCCCAGGAATTTTGAGAAGATAAAATCTTAAGTGTTAAGAAATCTAGAGGCCCTGCCCTGTCCAGCTTATTGCTGTCGGAATGCCGCAAGACCCTTTAATCCCCCAGTTTAAAGGATCATATTGTCAAATCAGAGAGGCTCAAACACAATAGCATCTTCTGGAACCCGAGTGACCTGCACTGAGAGTGGATCTTGTGCTTTTGTTCTTTTGAGAAGCAGGTGTGAAGGATAACACGCTGGATTATCTTATTGTAAAGCATCTAAAAAGCCAATCCCCCCTCCCTCATTCCCTTTCGGCTCAGCTTTTCTCGTTTCTCATCAAGCAAATTCTAAGGGCAGGTGCTTAGGAAGCATTACTAGACTTTGGTTTTCAGTTCTTGGGGCCAGCTTTATGTCCTCCCCTTCCGCATCAATTAGAGCTAATGAATGTGTAGAATTCGTGAAGGTAACTATTGACATTGTTGCCTAGGTGGCTGGTCTGCGCAGTGTCTACGGGGAGAAAGATCATTTCCACCCTACCTTGTGGGAATACCGAAGTAGTTTTCCCAGTTCTGAACAGATTAGACAGTTCCCTCCAGGCCAGCACGTAGGCACCTGCCCATTTACACCAAGGCAACGGTAATTCTACCCACGTGTGTATCAGAGTTTCTTGTCATAGCAAGCAAAAGTGGCCACAGCCATGGATGTTACAGCCCCCCAAGCCTGCTTATCACAGGATGTCTGTAAAACTTAAGTTTCAGAGATTAACAGTTTGTGTCTCAAGACAAAAGAACTCTTTTTAATCATCTAACTCATCCTAGGGTACATGCCTTGGTTCTGTAAGACCTTAGCATTAAATATCAGACCTGACCTAACAAGTTAGCATCCTGCACCAGGGATGTGCTGGATTCATAAGGCTGCCATGCCAGCGACAGCATGAACTTGAAGCAAGGCGCAGCCCTCGGCTTTATAGTGGTTAATAACAGGAGGATCTGGAATGATTCTGCCACCAGTTTACACAGTTTAAACTGTAAAAGGAATCTGCCATTTTGTAAACTGTAACTTAAGACAGTCAGACTCTTAAAAGCAATCATTAATTTCTTCCAGGTAAAAGAAGGTAGTCATTAAAAAAAAAATCTTCAGGAAAATAAAATTATCAAAACTGTCTACTGGGACTAATAAAGGAAAAATGTGAAAGGTTTTATTTGTCTACTTGTTTCCTTTCCCTGTGGAAAACCCTTAAACTAGGATAAAGGTTCCGTGAAGGCAGCTTGGTGGAGCGGGGCCGGGATTGACTGGGGAAGGAGAACAGGTTTGACCTATTCTAGTTTGCTCTTGATTTAATCTTTAAGACAATTCACCTTTCAAGTGAGGTTAGCTGATGTAGTTGTTTATAACTCGAAATTTTCATGATTTTCTTCTTAACAAATTCAGAAGTAGATGACAGAAATTTTATATGAATAGTTCTTTATAGGCACCATCTTTTAAAAGACTGGTTATCAGAATCTGGTCTGTATGAAAATTAAAACAAAATACGCTGAGTTTTTAAAGACTTTCCCCTCGCATTTTGAAGACACTCTCTTTTCCCCATTTGCTTTCTTAAATCATCTCACATATAGAAACAAATAAAAATTTTTCTTTCTGATGCTGTCCTGATATTTGGACCTTAATTGCTATGTCTGAGATTTTCAAAAGCAGTTAATTTTTAAAAATGCTTTATGCCGGCCAAAGTTATAAGGGAAACTTAAATTTATGCTTATTTTAAAGTGCAGGATTATCGTGTGTTTGGGAGTGCTGCACCATCTCGTTGAAAAACTAGATGGAAAAGACCGTTCTGAGCATCTTAGAGGATTGGATTAGTTCATCCAGCTGAGACTTGTCAATTTCAAAGCCCATCTAGAAGCAGTTCTCGGCAAGTCGCAAATCGCGCCTCTGACGATTTTCCCAATCAGTAATTTTACCAGAGAAGAGAAATTCGCATTTTACATGTAGTATGTGGCCCACATAAGGAGTGGCAAGATAGTTTACTTTCTTAACTGATTTATTCACTTTCTTCCTCCACAGACTGTTTCCTCAACAGTGCTCCCTGATTAAAGAAATTTCTCCCCCAGGTGTTCCTTGAACTGCCCCTTTTCCCAAGAGGCATGAAAGGGAAACCCAAGTATAACCTCAGGGCAGGCTGAGGCAGCTGGGAAGAGCCGCTTCTGTTCTTTGTGAACTAATAAGGCTTGCTCTGCACTGGAGAACAGGGATTTACAAAACAGGGTGAAAATGATGGCTACTCCTGCCATCTCTGTCTCCTCTGTGCCTCCCAGAGCTTTGACAGACCTCCGAGGTGGGCGTGGAGATGCTGTGCAGATGGTATGAGTGCCGTCGATAGTTAAGGTACCCCAGCACCTTCCTCCTCTGCCCCTCCGTCTCTCCACTCCCTGGTCCCTTCCTGGTCAGGAGCCCAGCACCCAAAGGCCCTATTACCGTCCTCATTTCCCCTTCCATGGACCTTCTCCTTTCCATACCTCAAGGAAAGTCCCATGGTGCCCAGTTCCTGTTGCCTGCCTAAAATCCCCTGGGGGGCTTCCATGCTCTGTTATTAGAGAACTTAGCATTAAACTATGGTTTTTGTTTTAACCAAACTTCCCGACAATTTGTGAGATCCTTCGGGACAGGGCTCAGGTCTTAACTTCTCAGTGAAGCCCCAGTTTCAGGCCCTGAAATGTGGCGGGCAGCCAGCAGTTACTGAGTTGTCCAATGATTATTTCTGTGCTGTAGATACTGAAGCCGGGGACATTACTTATTCTGTTTCTGAGACCCCGAAGACTTCAGAAATGTGTAGAAGCCAGGCCTCAGAGGCCCTCCTCCTTCAGAGGTTGAGATAAGAAGTTGAAAAGCTGTTGTAATGGGATGAACGATGTAAGACCACTGCCAGGAACTTTTACTTATCCCTTACTGTAGCGCGTATGACTCTGTTTGCCCATTATTAATAAGTGGTAATAGGACCACCGATTTTTTTATTGAGATAGAATTCACATACCATAAAATTCACTCTTTTAAGGTGAACAATTCAGTGGTTTTTAGTATATTCACAAAATTATGCAACTATCACCACAATCAATTTTAGAACGTTTTCATTAGAAAATGAAATCCGCACACCTTAGCTATTACCTCTCAGTCCTCCCGTGCCCCTCAGTCCTAGGCGACCACTAGTCTACTTTTTGCCTCTAGATTTCTCTGTTCTGGACTTTATACGATACATAGTTTGTGGTCTTTTATGACTGGTTTCTTTCACTTAGCATAATGTTTTCAAGGTTCATCCATATTGTAGCGTGTATCAGTATTTCTTTTTTTTTTTTACTGCCAAATAATATTCCATTGTATAGATATGCCACATTTTGTTATTGAATCATCAGTTGATGAACATTTGTTTCTGTTTTTTTGACTGTTATGAATAGCGCTGCTATGAACATTTATGCACAAGTTTTTGTGCAGACGTAAGTTTTCGTTTCTCTCAGATATGTACCTAAGAAAGGGATTGCTGGGTCGTATGGTGACTCTATGTTTAGCCTTCTGAGGAACTGCCAGACAGTTTTCCGAAGCCACTGCACCATTTTTCAGTCCCACCAACAGTCAGTTTCTCCACATTCTTGTCAGTATTTGTCATTGTTTGTCTTTCTGATTAAAGCCATTCTGAGGGTATGCAGTGGTATCTCGTTGTGGTTTTGACCACCATTTCCCTGATGGCTAATGAGGTTGAGCATATTTTCATGTGCTTTTTGGCCACTTATATATCTTCTTTGGAGAAAATTTTATTAAATCCTTTGCCCATTTTTAATTGGCTTATTTGTCTTTTTATTATTGAGTTGTAATAGTTCCTTATATATTCTGGATCCTAAGCCTTTATCATACATACGATTTGCAAATATTTTCTCCCATTCTGTGGGTTGTCTTTTCACTGTCTTGACGATGTCTTTTGAAATACTTTTTGTTTTGTTTTGTTTTAAGCAAAACTAACTGAATACTGGTTACTCAGCTTATTCTACCTTATAGTGATTATTTATTCCACCTGTCTATCAGGAAGGCATTCTACTACTTTTCTCCTTCTCCTCTACCTCCTCCTTCCTCTCCTTTTTTATTTTATTTTTTTAACTTTTTATTTGGAAATCTCAAACAGAAAGACTGCAAGAATAAGAACAGCACAAAACTTAGGTACCCTTTATCCAGATGCATCTCTTAATTTTCGCTCCATTTGATTTATCATTTCTGTTTCTCTCTTTGTAAGTTAGTATGTACGTATGTATACACACACACGAATAGAAAATTTTATTCTGAACCAGTTGAGGGTAGACTGCATAAATCATGGCCCTTTAATGCTGCACTGAGTACTTCCTAAGAATAGGGATAGTCTCTTACATAACCACAGTACACGTACCATCTTCAGTACATTTCACACTCATGTGATACTTTTGTCTCATTGATTCTCCATAATGTTGTCATTTGACACAATGTTCTCTATGGTACTTTCTGCCCCTCCAGTATAGGGTCTAGTGTAAATCAGGTGTTGCATCTCAGTAGGGAGACTAACGTCTACAAGTGTGTTTCCTGAACACACGTGTGTGCTACTAGTACTGTACTTCTGGCTCCCTGCACTTTGTGCATCAGAATTTGTATCTGAGCTCGTCTGCCCCACCTGTCCCTCAGGACTCCTCACATACAGCAGGGCTTCCATTTCCTGAGCACTTAGCCAGAAAAAGAGGGAAGGAGGAAGCTGGGATGGACCAGACTGCCCTTTGAGTGAGAGGCAGACTCTGGGTTGACCTCCAGACAGCATGGACGTTTAACCAGGTCCATCTCTTCCCAGCAGTGCTCTTTACCCAGACCCCCCTCCTCCCACAGTGGGCATCTCCTTCCGAAAGGTCTGCTCTCTCTTGACAGGAACAGTGAGGGCTGGGGGGTCAGCTTAAATTCTCTTTATCCGGTGAACTTTGACTGTTCCTGCCTGCCTCTCCTTTAACCCACTTAGTCTTTTTCCTGACAAGGAGGCCCAGGCAGGCCTTCCATGCCCCCTTGTCATATTGTACAGCTCCGGCTTCCAAGCTCTCTGAATTCTAGCAATTCTGTTTTAGGATGCTACAGGAAAAGCAAGCACTATTTTCGAAAACAGGTGCAAAAACGATTCAAAGTAAAGTAGTAATCATATCAAAGTATGTTATGTGTTACAGTTTTCAAGTGCTTTCTTGTTTCTTTATGTGTGTACCTCAACTGAGGTACAGTTATCTTGTGCTCATAACAAGCACTGAGGTAGGCATGGCTCGTGCGATCTCCCTTCTGTCCCCGAGGAAACTGCCGTAGGAGGCAGACCTCACACCTGGCTCCTCCGATTTCCCATCTTACGCCATTTCCACGGGGCTGCACATCCTAATCACTTTGTTAATTAGAACTCAGTATTGGGGGTTTGGTAGAGATTGGTTTTTGCACCATTCAAGAACAATAAACATTTACACCCTAGATTTTTAATGATCTGAGACAGCAGAGAAGTATATAAAAAGATTAGCCTCCTGAACGTTTAATTCTGCCGTGGAAGGGCTTTGGGGAAATCTCTGTCGGCAGAAGTAGTAGCAGCTTAAGGGAATCTTAGATGGATGTTTCCCAGGACTCTTGGAGACTAAGAGCTCTTGGTGTTTAATAATCACAGTTTACATCATTCCAAGTCAGGGAATGTTTCTGTTGCATAAATAGAACATTCTACAGAACTAAGAAAACCTGACTGTCACACGACAAGTGCTGTACAAGATGGAATATGTCAACTGTCGAGATGATTTTCCCCTAGTAATTTTGTATGAAAGTTTTCAAACCTACAGGAAAGTCGAGAGCGTGGTGTGGTGAGCACCTACATTCCTCTCCACTCCCAGCCTCACCAACACACACGTTCCCCCGAAATCGAGATTCTGCCATTGTTAACATTTTCCTAGATCAGCTTTACCACGTATATCCGGGCAATTCTGGGTGCACTTTTTTAATACAGTCATTAAACATATTTTGTATTTTGGATGGAAAAGGGCCTGCAGTCTCTTTTGGCTAAGATACCTTTTAGTTCTCAGAATCCTTTTAAACTTCAAGAACGTAGGGTCAAGCTGACAGCAAAGACCTTGATTCCCATGCTCATGTCACTTGAAAGCCCACTGCGTGTGCCGGGCTTCCCGTTACGCTCACCCATTCAGATCTGTGACAACCCTGGAAAGTGTCAGTATGGAAATATAAACATCCAAATGCCCCTTCTGCACCCCCCCTTTTTTTTTTACATCTTTATTGGAGTATAATTGCTTTACAATGGTGTGTTAATTTCTGCTTTATAATGAAGTGAATCAGCCATACATATACATATATCCCCATATCTCCTCCCTCTTGCTTCTCCCTCCCACTCTCCCTATCCCACCCCTCTAGGTGGTCACAAAGCACAGAGCTGACTAGGTATCTGTTTTACATTTGGTAGTGTATATATGTCCATGCCACTATCTCGCTTTGTCCCAGCTTACCCTTCCCCCTGCCCGTATCCTCAAGTCCATTTTCTACGTCTGCGTCTTTATTCCTGTCCTGCCCCTAGGTTCTTCGTGACCTTTTTTTTTTTTTAGGTTCCATATACATGTGTTAGCATATGGTATTTGTTTTTCTCTTTCTGACTTACTTCACCCTGTATGACACACTCTAGGTCCATCCACCTCACTACAAATAACTCAATTTCGTTTCTTTTTATGGCTAATATTCCATTGTATATATGTGCCACATCTTCTGTATCCATTCATCTGTCGATGGACACTTAGGTTGCTTCCACGTCCTGGCTATTGTAAATAGAGCTGCAATGAACATTGTGGTACATGACTTTTTTTGAATTATGGTTTTCTCAGGGTATATGCCCAGTAGTGGGGTTGCTGGGTCGTATGATAGTTCTATTTTTAATTTTTTAAGGAACCTCCATACTGTTCTCCATTGTGGCTGTATCAATTTACATTCTCACCAACAGTGCATGAGGATTTCCTTTTCTCCACACCCTCTCCAGCATTTATTGTTTGTGGATTTTTTGAGGATGGCCATTCTGACTGGTGTGAGAGGATACCTCATCGTAGTTTGTTTTTTTTTTTGTTTTTTTGTGGGTTTTTTTGCGGCACGCGGGCCTCTCGCTGCTGTGGGCTCTCCCGTTGCGGAGCGCAGGCTCCGGACGCGCAGGCTCAGCGGCCATGGCTCACGGGCCCAGCCGCTCTGCGGCATGTGGGATCTTCCCGGACCGGGGCACGAACCCGTGTCCCTGCATCGGCAGGCGGACCCTCAACCACTGCACCACCAGGGAAGCCCCTCGTGGTAGTTTTGATTTGTATTTCTCTAATGATTAGTGATGTTGAGCATCCTTTCATGTGTTTGTTGGCAATCTGTATATCTTCTTTGGAGAAATGTCTGTTTAGGTCTTCTGCCCATTTTTAGATTGCCCACCCCCTGCTTTTTAATGTAAAAGAAAACTGTACCAGAATGAGGTTGGGTGTGTGTGGGGGGGTATTATGTATATTTTGGTGTTGGGTCGGGGTTAGGGGGTGAGCTTGGAAAGGTGTGATGAGTATGGTTGTATGGTAATTTGCCATCTTATCTACTCACTGGAAATAATATTTTCCTTGTTGGACCACTCAGTGAATTAAGAGTTTCCAGGAATAGAAAGTAAAGCCATAGAATAACTGTTAAAAGTCCCCAAGTTAATTTTTCGGCGGTTGTATAATATCTCCCTGAGTCATTTTATTGCCTTTCCAAGATTCTCAAACTCTGTTCATCATTATCTCTGCCTCTTTTAAAAAAGGCAGTGACTTATTAAAGAGGTTGTTACGAGACATAGAAGGACTGCTTTAATGCTTCATAATTATCTAAACTTAAATTTAGTGAAGGCCTGTAAAAGGTTAAGGAAGAAGTGTTTGCTATTTTAAGGTAGTAAGGGAGATAATTATAAGCTTTCAACCCAAGGTCAAGATAAGAAGTAAATCTGAAGGAGGGAGAAGGAAGTCTACAGTCCCTCAGGTGGAAAGCACAGCTCATTCTGAGGGTAAGCGGACCTCTAAGAATAAAGCCCTGCCCCCAAGGAGCACTGAGAGAGATTACCTCTTGAGGCAGGCGCCTGGGAGATGCAGTTGGTTCACTGTTTTTCCTTCGCCTTACTTAGATCTTTCTAAAATCCAGAAACAAACAAAATGAAATTGGCTTTCAAAAGAATGGGGGACATGGCAAATTCAGGTGGTTTGTTCAGAACCTCCCCTCTGTCCTTCCTGTTTGAGAGCAGGAGGGGTGATGAAGGGCAGCAAGAGATGTGCTTCGGGGCCAAGGTTGGGTTTCCAGCCGTGACCTTCTGGAGGGTTGTCCTGTTGGTTTTTTAGGGATGTTACGAGGAACACTTTGGCCTTTGACGTTAGGGCTCTAGTGGAGAGTTTACTTATGAATCAAGTTAATGCCGGATGCATCGACCTGTCTTCATCATGCCCTGTGTCAGGGGATGCATCTCTATCTTAAACATTGTTTTCCCTAGAACTGAAGCACACGTTGGCTTTCCTGGGGTGCTGTTGTGTCTTCCTGAGATCCCCCGCTTGAAAAACAAAGCACATGGGGGCAGGCAAATAATAAGTCATCAGAATGCCTGTTGAGAAGGGAAAAGAAATAGAGCTAAACAGGCCATGTTCCGTGCACTTTGAGGATGACCTGTTTGACCCAAATGGAGAGAACCACAAACCTTTGAGAGACAAGAGACTTAAGAAAGGGAAGTTCCAGAATTAGGAGGCTAAACATTAGTTTATCCAAGTTAATTTGGAAGATTAGATCAGTTACAATCAAAATTCTTCATTTGATTAGCAGCGGGGAGGGGCAAGTGAAGTGTGGATTTGAAAAATCTATAAAGAAGGAGGAAGTAACTATTTCTATTTTTATTTATTTATATGCGTGTGTGTGTGTGTGTGTGTGTGTGTGTACCTGTAATACTTAGAATATGATGATATCGTTAAAAGACCATTAAGTTACAATCAGATTATCCAAAAACAAATCCTATTTTCACATAAAAATTTAGTATAGGATAAAAGAGCCTTTCTAAATCAAAGCAGAATGGGAGGAAAGATTATTCAACAGATGGTTAGATCTTTGGCTCACACCAGAATAAATTTTAAATGAACTAAAGAGTCAGAATTGCTACCAAAAAAAAAGCCAGTAATAAAAATCTATAGATCATATATATATTATCATTTGTTTAGGAATAGTCATTATGAAGAATAGATGTTGGAATAAAAGTTAATTATGGTGCCAAATGATAGAAAGTATGTTTTGAAGGGAAAGACGAAATAACAGGCATGCTTTATTGCCGACTGTTTTAGCAGTTGCGAACAGGTATTTTTGTGTTCAGTCCTCCAAAATCAATGGTGCGGTTGGATTATTTGTGTAGAGAAAAATGTACTTATATATGTTTTAAGTGAAGTTCATCCCTATTTTTTTAAAATGTCAGGTCAGTGCTTTTTATGTATAGTTGTTAATCCATCCAAATAGAAATGATTTAAGGAAGGATTTATTCTGATTGATGGAGTCATTAGTTGAAAGACCTTGCCTATGGTGCTGAGAACACCGGGTAGGAAAGGCTGGGCTGTAATGGGAATGAGAGATGTCTAGCTGTTCATTACATTCCTGAAGCCGGTTTATCAGAGTTGTATTTCCTGTTTCATGTACTTGGGGGGAGATTGTCTCCACAAAGTGCATCTCTGACTTAGATCTAGACATAACCTAGATTGATTGCACAATAGAGTTATAAATGCACCCTTGCTTCCCCAGTGCCTGACCTCCTCACCTCTGCATCCTCCTTGTAAATCACCGGCCTTCACGAGCACCCTCTCAGCAGCTGTATAAACAGAGAGGAGTCGTCTTGTTGCCCGCTGCAGTCTCCCTGTTAGCCAAAAGTTTTACTTTCTCCAATGCTGCATGTTCTAGTAGTATCTATAGAGTAAATTCTGCATAGTCCCTAGAATTACAGTGGAATCAGAACTTCATATTTCAGGTCAAAAAGAACTTATTTATTTTTATGAATTTATTTTATTTATTTTAATTTTGGCTGCGTTGGGTCTCCGTTGCTACGAGCGGGCTTTTCTCTGCTTGCGGCGAGCAGGGGCCACTCTTCGTTGCGGTGCGTGGGCTTCTCGTTGTGGTGGCTGCTCTTGTTGCGGAGCACGGGCTCCAGGTGCGCAGGCTCAGAAGTTGTGGTGCACGGGCGTAGCTGCTCCGCGGCATGTGAGATCTTCCCAGACCAGGGCTCGAACCCATGTCCCCTGCATTGGCAGACGGACTCTTAACCACTTCGCCACCAGGGAAGCCCAGGAATTTATTTTTGAAGGCCGGTTCGCTCTATTATTTGTAGTATGAGATGGAAGTTGCCCGACCTCTTGTATCCTATTCTCATTTGTGTGTGATTTTTTTTTTTTTTTTTTTTTTTTTTTTTGGGTTGCGGGATCCCGGACCGGGGCACGAACCCGTGTCCCCTGAGTCGGCAGGCGGACTCTCAACCACTGTGCCACCAGGGGAGCCCTCATTTGTGTGTGATTTTTGGAGGAAGGGATAGTTGCCAGATTGGGCTGACATGCATTTTTCTTTACTGCTCTGCCATGATATACCTTCTCTGTTATCAAGGAGTGCACAGGATGTTGAAATGACCTAAAATCCAGAGGGAAGGAGTAGCCAGGAGGAGAGGAGAAGCCCATCTCTGTTTCAGAGCCCTTGGGCTTCATAGTTAACCTTGAAGATGGAGAAAGGTCATTGCCCATTTTATCGATATTGTGATCAGCAGTAAAATATTATAATGTAGACAGACTATTACACTGGAGCCAATAAGCAATAAAGAGAAGCATTTTAATATACAAATTAATTAGATTTTAAAATTTAGGCCGTAGGAATGAACAAAGTCCTCTGCTGAAGGCTTCTACTGAAGACGTTCTTAAAGCAACTTTTGAAGAGATGAAAAAAGTTCAGAGACTGAAAACTGAGATGAAGAGGTGTGGCCGAGTTGTCCTTAGACTCCTGAGTGCAGTTAGGAGACTTTGAAACTTTATGGGCCTTTCTGCCATCTTTCCTGGGAACTAGGAAGTGAAGTCTTCCCAGAAGGCCAGGCCCAGAGGGAAGTTACAGACATCAAGTTGGAAACGTGCGAACGTCCCGTGGTGCCAGTTCTCTCCTGTACATGAGGAGACAGGGTGGGAGGGAAACAAATGACCATTCTCACTGCTTTTCTTCCTGCTGCTAAAACCTGTAAGTCTAAGGCTGTCTTCTCTGACTGGTCAGGGGGACAGGTGTTCCCGCTGGAGCAGATGGACAGGCTCCATGGAAGCGCTTAGGTAATCTTCTTGGCGCACACTAAGTTGTTGTTTTCTTCCTTAACATTTTGGGCTTATGACATACATATGTGTTTAAAGCTGTGTGCTGGGCCTAAGCGGCTGGTGGAGTGAGTCGACCTTTTGAAAGTTACCTGCTACCTGTGAGGTACGTGGCCAGCACGTAGAGAGGCAGTGTGAATCCCTGTGCGGAGGCCCGGGGTGAAGCTCAGGGGATGGCACTGGCCTGTTGGGCTCTTGGCTGCACAGTGCAGGGTTCCAGGCTCAGTCCCTGCGGAAGTGGGGACAGTCCAGGGGGGAGAGGTCGCCTCGTGTGCTAAAGTGGTTATTCCATCACATTTCTCACCACGGGAAAGGTGCGACGTTGGAACTTTAATTGTGCGGTTTGTCTAGTCACTTAAGTCCTTAACAGTCTGGAATGTACTTGCTCAAATAGAAGGACATTAATATGGTGTAAAATGTCTTTTCCACGTTTTTATGGTACATGGAGTGTGTGGCGTATTCCAACCCACTTCTTTGTGGAAGCCACACCTGCTGGGAAAGTTTGAATCTGCTCTCTGTCACTCTGGTGATCTTTCCTGTTCTGCGTTGGGCATCCGGTTTTAGAGAAATTTCCGAGCAGCGCATCTTCTGGAAGGATCACGCATATTCTGGTGCTGCCAGAACAAGGGATGCTTCGTGCGTCTTTTTCTGTCTTCCCCACACACCAGTCGTGGAAACATCACACAGAAGGAAGGGGGTTTGGTGCTCCCACTAGAAAGTCTCGGCCAGAGGCAAATCTCGATCTGCTTCTACCAGCTCCTCACCTTGAGTCAAAATGAACTTTCCTTTCGGGGGACCTCAGTCTCCAAAGGAGAGCCTCTGGGCCTCTGCCAGAGCAGCAGCTTCAGTGGAGAGAAATATGGGGGTTCCACACAGGCTCCCCCTCCCCCATGGCCCTACCGCCCTCATAGAGGTGTTCCTTGCAAGGCTCCAGGGGAGGAAAGGAGAATGCAAAGTCTTTGGCTGGTGGGAGCACGATACAGGGGTAAGATCGTGGATTGGTTACCTGTGAGTACGCTTCCTGACCTCTGCCTTAGGCTTTTTTTTTTTTTTTTTGCGGTACGCGGGCCTCTCACTGTCGTGGCCTCTCCCGTTGCGGAGCACAGGCTCCGGACACGCAGGCTCAGCGGCCATGGCTCACGGGCCCAGCTGTTCCGCGGCATGTGGGATCTTCCCGGACCAGGGCACGAACTCGTGTTCCCTGCATCGGCAGGCAGACTCTCAACCACTGCGCCACTAGGGAAGCCCGTTATGCTTTTTTGTTTGTTCTGTTTCATAGATTCTTTATCTGGTTAAAAGAGGGGCGGGGGCGGGGGTCAGACAGCATGACATCAGTGATGTGTCTGGCTCTCCAGTTATGAATGGAGAAGAATTGTAACGTGCCCAAAGTCACAAAGTTCAATTTTAGTAACTTGAGTCATAGAACCTTTTGGTTGGAGGGAGGTTCGAAAGGTGGTCTAGACTTAGCCGTTTGTCTGATGATGTGTGACTCTCCGATGTGTGGCTCCCTTGCCAGGTGGTCACGAAGCCCAAGCCGGAACCCCCCACCTCCACCCTCCACCCTCCGCCCTCCACCCAGAAGCCTTTCCGGGAGCGCTGTTCTATCTTTGGGCAGCTGTAATTGTTAGAAGAGTCTCCTTAATGCTGGGCCCAAGCCTGTTCCTCGTGTAGCTGTTCCCCTTGGGGCCATGCAATACAAGTCCACTTCCTCTTCCAAAAGACAGCCCTTCAAATACTGGAGGGGACAGCAGTGTTCCCTGCCTGCAGCCACCAAGGAAACGTGGCTTTGGTTCTGTTCATCGCCCTCTGGATTTGCCCCGGCTTCTGTGCAACCCCTTCAGAGGAAGGTTTGCCAAGCCTGCTTCTCCTGCCCTGGCTCACTCCGTGCTACCATCCGTACTCTCTCATCCGTAGACGTTTGTGTTAAGACAGACAAAACTTGCGTTCGAATTGCCTTTGACCGACTTGGAGCTTACTGCAAAGTGAATGCAAATAAAAGAAAGGAGAGGCAATGCTCCGTAGTCCTGAAGGTTTTAGGTATACATTTAACAATTGGTGCTATTGTAGTTGCAGGTTTTTCTTCTCTTTTAACCCATCGTTTCAGCTTGTTAAGCTTTGGGGATTTATATTTCTGTCATTAAGAGTTAGTCCGTCCTTCCTTTGTGATTTCAGAGGACTCCGTGATGCCTTTATTAGAGCTTTCACTACATTGCATTATAGCTATTTGTGTCTTTCCTCCATTCAATTATGAGTTCCGCCACGATAGTCATCCTTACCGTTTTTCTCTTCTCTCTCCAACACTTAGTTGTTGGTAAGTGCTTAATACATTTTTGTTGAGTGAATGAGTCAAAAATATTTGCTTTCTCAACTTTTGCATATTACAGATAACTTAATTGATAAGTAACTTGAAGAGGGCAGTACCCAAAAGCCCTTTTTGCAGCCCGCCAGACACTTTCCCCTGGACTGACTGTTGACCTGTTCTTTGACATTCTTTGTAAGATGAGGTTCGTTCTGTCACAAATTCACTTAACTGTATAGTCAGTTCTGCTGGAACGTTACAGACGTGTTCCTGAAAAAAATCACTGTGCTATCCTATGCACAACAGAACAATTAAAACTACAGGACCTATGGGGAAAATGGGTTAGAGATGCACAAATTTCATCACTAACAGATTTTTTTTTTTTAAGACAGGAACCTTACAAAAATAGTAACTTAGTTTTACACACGTTAAGTGGTTAAGAAATACATAAGTCGTGTGGTAGTTCTATTTTTAGTTTTTTAAGGAACCTCCATACTGTTCTCCATACTGGCTGTATCAGTTTACATTCCCACCAACAGTGCAAGAGGGTTCCCTTTTCTCCACACCCTCTCCAGCATTTATTGTTTGTAGATTTTTTGATGATGGCCATTCCGACTGGTGTGAGATGATATCTCAGTGTAGTTTTGATTTGCATTTCTCTAATGATTAATGATATTGAGCATTCTTTCACGTGTTTGTTGGCAATCTGTATATCTTGTTTGGAGAAATGTCTATTTAGGTCTTCTGCCCACTTTTGGATTGGGTTGTTCGTTTTTTTGATATTGAGCTGCATGAGCTGCTTGTAAATTTTGGAGACTAATCCTTATACCCTGAGAAAACCATAATTCAAAAAGAGTCGTGTACCACAATGTTCATTGCAGCCCTATTTACAATAGCCAGGACATGGAAGCAACCTAAGTGTCCATCATCAACAGATGAATGGTTAAAGAAGATGTGGCACATATATACGATGGAATATTACTCAGCCATAAAAAGAAACGAAATTGAGTTATTTGTAGTGAGGTGGATGGACCTAGAGTTTGTCATACAGAGTCAAGTAAGTCAGAAAGAGAAAAACAAATACCGTTTGCTAACACATATATATGGAATCTAAAAAAAAAAAAAAGGTCACGAAGAACCTAGGGGCAAGACGGGAATAAAGACACAGAATGGAGTTGAGGATACGGGGAGGGGGAAGGGTAAGCTGAGACAAAGTGAGAGAGTGGCATGGACATACATACACTACCAAATGTAAAATAGCTAGTGGGAAGCAGCCTCATAGCACAGGGAGATCGGCTCGGTGCTTTGTGACCACCTAGAGGGGTGGGATAGGGAGAGTGGGAGGGAGGGAGATGCAAGAGGGAAGAGATATGGGGATATACGTATATGTATAACTGATTCACTTTGTTATAAAGCAGAAATTAACACACCATTGTAAAGCAGTTATACTCCAATAAAGATGTTAAAAAAAAAAAAGAAAGAAATACATAGTGCTCCAATAAATGTGGCATTTACCTTGAAAAGGGCTTGAAGTTGGCTTGTGGACGTGGATGTTGGAAGGATCACAGCCTGTGAGTTATCTTGAATTGGTGGCAGGAGGGCTGTCTGAAACCGGAGGGGAAGTCGTGGCACCTGGTGTGGATGGGTGGGACTCAGGGTACGTGGTGCGCTGAGGTCGCTGGTGGGGGTTTGAAGTTTGTATGTTCATTGTGCTCCCGTGGACTCGGTTCAGCTGGGTGCCGTTTTCTGCATTCACCTAGGGTTTCTTGAAGACAGAATTGCACATAAGCAAACACGACATTCACATCGGCACAAATTCACACTTTCAAAACGAGCGTTAACAGCCGCCCCAGTTTCTTCATTCTGTTGTTCACTCGATCAGTAAAACGTCGTTTGCTTCTTAAAGTATTCCAGGCACTGGAAATATAAAGATGCAGAGGATGGAATACCTGCGCACTCTCAAGAAGCTCCTGATCTTAAAGGCTAACTTATTTTTTACCAGGAGGAATGACAATAAATGTTAAAGAGACAGACTTGACTCATCCAGACATTTTCCAGAGTCTCCTCCAGCCAGGAAACTATTTTATAAGTCTGGTCCCTTGTTACCATTAGCAGGTTTCTCTAAAATCTGCAAGCTAGAGTTTGAATGGCTCTTACTTTTCGGTTAGTGTCTGTTTAAGAGATAGTTTTTGTAGGATCGGCAGAGCAAAGACTTGGATTGTGCCCATCCAGTTTTGGGTTTAAAAATAAAATTTCACTTCATATGTACATGTGTGTGATTTGTTGATGGCCTTAATTGAAAACAGACCAATGTGGCAATATAGTCACAGACCCTTGGAACTAGAAGGGTCACCTTCTCTTTGATTCTTTGATTCATTTGAGGAAGCCAAGGCTCTGAGAGGTGAAGTGATTCACTCAAAGTCACTTGGTTAATTAGTGGCAAAGCCAGAACTTGATTCCAGTTAGTTTTTGAACTATAGTATATTGCCTCTCAAAATTATGCCATAAGGGAGATATAAGTTCTGTTCATTTAGGGAGAAATCTACACCGAACTTCCATTATTTCCACTTGTCCATCTATTTATTGAGTTTCACGAATCCAGTTACTATTCGTAATAGGCTTCCCATTGTTTTGTTATTGTTCTTTATAAAATCTGGTACTACACAAACTCACCAAGGTGCATCTTCTCCAGACTCTGCGCTCTGTAATTACATGTCTTTGTTAGGGCAGACAGAAAATTGCACTTCTTTGTACCTAAAAAAGATTTAAGCATTTGCCATGAATTGATCTGGGGTTTTGAGGGGGTAAACACCCCCCGGTTATGTTTGTGGAATTTGTGGTGCATTCCAGAGGATTAAGATGTCATTGCCTCTAGTCAAGACATGCTTTCTTTTCCAGTTGGTGGGTTCTATTCTGTTTATATCTGTTCCCCTCATCCCAGCCCCCATCGCTGACCATTTGGAAAATTGTATCTGAAGTACACCTTTGTGCCGGGTCCACAGTTTTAACTGGGGCCCTCATGACCCATTGACTTTGGCTACTTTTACTGGGAGCAATAGTCATTTCTAGTGTTCAGGAATTTGAAGCAAAGGATTCGGGTAACACCTCCAAAGATCAGGAAGAGATGGTTAAAAATGTGAATGATAACTTCCCCCTCCTCCTGTTTTTTTGCAAGAGAAGAGATGAGTATACTTTGAGCCCTTAGTGTTTGCAAAGCATTTTCAAATTGTTCTCACTTTTTGAAAGGCCCTGGGAGATTTTTTTTTCCCCTCAGGGGATATTTGAATTCTAGGCCCAATGCTTTTTCTTTTTTAAAATAAATTTATTTATTTTATTATTTTATTTATTGTTTCTGGCTGCGTTGGGTCTTCGTTGCTGCGCGCGGGCTTTTCTCTGGTTCCGGCGAGTAGGGGTTGCTCTTCATTGCAGTTTGTGGGCTTCTCACTGTGGTGGCTTCTCTTGTTGCAGAGCACGGGCTCTAGGCACGCGGGCTTCAGTAGTTGTGGCTCGTGGGCTCTAGAGCGCAGGCTCAGTAGTTGTGGTGCACAGGCTTAGTTGCTCTGCGGCATGCGGGATCTTCCAGGACCAGGGATCGAACTTGTGTCCCCTGCACTGGCAGGTGGATTCTCAACCACTGCACCACCAGGGAAGCCCTAGGCCCAATGCTTTGAAAACACCAAACTCTAACTGGAATCATTTGTCCTAAGTGTGATTGTTGGGAGAAAGTAGTTTATTGATCTGAGTAAGTCAGTATCTAAAGAAACATAACCAGTGTCAGTAATTAAAAATAGATCCTCCAGGGGTGAATGACGTGTAGCCATTTGTCTGTGGTGAGGTGGGCATGCTTCTCTGTGTAGTGGCCTCTGAAGCCACCGAGGTTACAGGCAAGCATATTCCCGATTTGGGGACATTAGAGTAATACCCACTGTTTTATCTTGCTCTTTCTACGCTGCCTTTAAGGTCAGGACTTCAGAATGGCCTTGAGTTCTGGTTTAGGATTGAAAACCTTCCTTGGCACCTTTAAATTCAGTTAGCCAATATGGCTTCCATGCACACGGGTGGGTGTAGCAAGCCGACTGTTAAGTCCAACGAGGCTGCAAGGTGCGTGCCGTTGTTGAGACCCACGAGAGGGCGGGACAGTAGTGAGCTGAAGAAGATGACATTGGAAACAGCAACAAGAACTCTAAGCCCCTGTCATTTAGGCTCTGACGATCTCTTTGTGTCTTTGTTAGTTGAAGTGCCTGCGTCCCTCGTGGGAATCATCACTTGGCAGTGGTCTGCAGTCCTCACAGGGCTGACTTTCCCCCGTAGGAAAACCTTTTACCTCTCACGGAGTCAAGATCTCATATTTAAGCGGTGCTTGTGGTCAGGTGAAGGAGCAGAGTTTATTCCAGAATCCCCCGTCTAACTGTTCTTAGGTAAACACATATCCTGTCTTCCTATCTTTGGAGGGTGATCCTCCAACTTCCATTTCAGTGATGCACTTCCAAAGGAAAATTGTGATTTGACCATTAAATTTTCAATTTGTGAATCTTTCTTGCAGCTTTAAAAAAATTAACTCTTATCCTTGGCTTTATTGGAGAAGTCCCTATTTTGTAAATCTTTATTTCATGATCTCCCAGTTTGATTTATACCGTGTGTGGGTGTGTTTCCTAGTTGTATTTGGCAATCAGAGATTTTTATCGTACCAGACCAAAACCCGTCTCTCCCCCCTCAACCGCGTGTACTTTGGACTCTGTCATTGTTCAGGTACCATTCTTTCTAGCATTCATTGCTCCTTGGTGTTTCATTGCTATGTAATTTTTCTATTAAGTTTTTAGCAGTTTTCTTTGGCTAATTTTAAAAAATTGTTTACTTTGTTTTTTCATAATGAATGTACTAAGCTGATTGCACAGTTATTTGACTTTGTATCATGTTTCTGGATTTAAAGCCAGTATTCTGTTGAAAATTGAAATACTGTAGAAGGTGAAAAGTAAAAATCCTCTGACACTTCCCCATAACTGTCCCCCAGGCTAAAAACTGTTTATATTTTCTTGTTTATTTTTTCAATACACATAAAAGTAGACTTGTACTCATAAAGATTGTAGACTACTTTATACTTATTTTTAAATTTTATTTTTTTGACATATAGTTCATTTACAATGTGTTAATTTCTGCTGTACAGCAAAGTGATTCAGTTCTGTGTGTGTGTGTGTGTGTGTGTGTGTGTGTGTATATACACACACACACACATTCTTTTTCATATTCTTTTCCATTATGGTTTGTCCCAGGATATTGAATATAGTTCCCTGTGCTCTACAGTCGGACCTTGTCATGTATCCATCCTATATATAATAATTTGCATGTGCTAACCCCGAACTCCCCCAATCCCCCGCCCCCCTTGGCAGCCACAAGTCTGTTTTCTGTGTCAGTGTGGTCTGTAGACTACTTTAGATCCAGAATGTAGACCATAGGCAAATACCTAAAGAAGCTTTACCTACCTTTGATTATTAATATATATATATATATCTCCTTTAACATTACATGCTTTTGATTGCCCTGCTTTTTTGTTATGCAAAAAACTCCAAAACTGTTAGAATCTTTTATGATTCAAAATAGAACATTAGTTTTATTATATATCGAAAATGGATCCTTACGCTTCATAATGGCTTCCAGTTATTTTGCATTTGTTTGTGTTATATACTATTATTTTATTGCAGTATAATGAACAATTACAGAAATGACTCCAAAGAGACATGATTTTTCTGGCTTATTGTGTAATTGTTTATTGAGTATTTTTCTCATTATAGTGATTTTTTTCCCCTTTTGAATTGCATATATAAAGAAACTTGCTTAGATTTTGTAAACTGATTATTATGTGGCTAAAGAAATCAAATATTTTTCAAGTGCTCACTCTCTGGAAGGCATTGTGTTTAGGATTGACTAAATGGAACGATTTTGAGATCCCTCATCCTCTTCTCAGAAAACTAGTTGTATTAAAATACCAATGACAAAATGTAGCACATGCCTGGGAAGTCCCACAGTCATCAAGCATCTAGAATAGAAGTTCATCAGAGGGCTTGGGTGGTTGCCAGGGGCTGTGGTGACTGCAGAAGGGTTAGCGAGCCGGTGTGACTGCAGCAGGACTTTGGCAGGTGGCATTCAGAAACACTGGCGTGTGTGAGAATGGAGAGAGCAGAGCACGAAGCTTTTGGATGGTGGGTGGCCAGGAGCAGAGGGAAAGTGCAGCAGGGGCCATGGTGAGCGGTGGGGGTCTAGTCTAGGTAAGATGAGAAGCCACTGGAGAGTTTAGTTTATTTTTTAATTGAAGTATAGTTGATTTATAAGGTATTAATTTCTGCTGTACAGCAAAGCCATTCAGTTACACACATATATACATTTTTTATATTCTTTTCCATTATGATTTATCATAGGATATTGAATATAACAGTAGTTCCCTGTGCTAAACAGTAGGACCTTGTTGTTTTATATACAGAATGGTCTATATAAAAGCTTCCATCTGCTACCCACAGCCTCCCACTCCATCCCTCCCCCACCCCCTCCCCCTCGTTCTCTACGTCCATGAGTCTGTTTCTGTTTCGTAGATAGGTTCATTTGTGTCATATTTTAAATTCCACATAGAAGTGATATCATATAGTATTTGTCTTTCTCTGTCTGACTTACTTCACTTACTATGATAATCTGTACTTGCATTCATGTTGCTGCAAATGGCATTATTTCATCCTTTTTTATGGCTGAGCAGTATTCCATTGTATATACGTACCACGTCTTCTTTATCCATTCATCTGTCAATGGACATTTAGGTTGTTTCCATGTCTTGGCTATTGTGAATAGTGCTGCTATGGACATAGTGGGGCATGTATCTTTTTGCGTTAGAGTTTTGTCTGGATATATGCCCAGGAGTGGCTAGATCATATGGTAATTGTACTTTCAGTTTTCTGAGGAACCTTCATATTCCATAGTGGCTGCAGAGAGTTTTAAACAGGGGATTGACAGCATGATCTGATTTATATTTTAAAAGCTCACTCAGGCCACTGAGGAACAACAGATTCTGTAACCGTTGTTTTCTTTGTGTTAAATGGAGTTATATAAGCAGTATTCACACCCAGCCACTGATTACTGTTAAGGGGGAATGAAAACAGGTTGATCTGTGGTTCTGGGCTTCAGTGATGGGGACGGAGGATCCAGAGTTGGAGTGGGAGGGGATGGGCTTGATTGTAGTCCTGTCGAGCTGGGGATGGAGATGTAGGACAGCTAGGCAGACTTGGATGGTCCTCTAGCAGTTGAAGAAGAAACAGACGGATGCCATATTACCTTCTGTTTTGAAAACATCTCTGAACATGAAGTTCAGGGATTTGCGGATGGGTTTACGTCATTGTGACAGTACGTGTCCCAAGTCTCAACTTGGTTGTCTGAGAGCATTTGGAGGCACTACTGTTCTGATGACTTACTCCAGCTCCATCTCTATCCAAGGACAGTGATAATTTCCTGCTCTTTATTTCTAGAGGGTGATTTTAAGCATTTCAGATTAGAAAGGTGACTCAAGCAGAAAGGCAGTTTCGGAGCCCAGAGTGCTAACCTTACACCATGGATCCTAGTGGGGTTCCAGTTTCTAATAGGCTGATGTCATCCCCGTCTTCACGGCTTTCCCAAACCTTATGGACACGTAACTTCAGATTTTATACTTGACCATATTTCCTTTTTCTGTGCTAAACTGAGGATAGTGAAGTAATGACAAGTGATGAAATAATGGCAAATGAAAATACGGCAAGAGATTTTTTTTTCCTACCAAGTATTCATTACATGGATCGTTTATAGAAAGTCAATTTAAGGATTGGTTGACTTATCCTTTGAAAAAGATAAAATATTTCAAATATAGGGAAGAGCACAACACTGCCCCTCAGTCCGTTTTTCAAAATCTCTTTCTTTTTTTTTTTTTTTTTTTTTTTTTTTTAGCGCCACCAGGGAAGCCCCAAAATCTCTTTCAACTTCACAAAATCACAGCTGGGAATGAGCGGATTTACTTCTTTTGTTCCTAAGGAGAGTTATATCTGTAGTCATCTGGGGTAGGGATTCTTAGTTTATAACTCTTTCGGATGTGGCATTGATTACAATTTGTACACATCAAGGAGATAGTGTTTATTAATCTACAGGTGAAATGTTTTAGAAGATCGGGTTCTGCGAAGGTCAAGGAAAATAAAGAAATGATGTTCTCCCAAGGAGTGTGCCACCAGTACCTTATTTGGGAGCTCATGGGATCTCAGAAGTCATCTAGTCCAGGCCCCTTCCTATTCCACGACTAACTCCTCAAAACTCTTGTCACGGTCATTCAGTGTCCTCTTGGACACTTCCAGTGAAGAGCAAAATAGAACATTAGCTTGTTTCCCTGTACGGCAGCCCAGTCTGTTTCGGGCTGAAACCTTCTTCTACAGTTATGTTTATGTCCTTTGGTCCTGGTTCTGCCATACCATTCACAAGAGACCTACTTCCTGTTCTTTGTGACAACCATCAGGTCCTTCAAGGCAGCTCATGGCCGTGCTTTGGGCCAAGACTCTCTAATTCCCTGTTCTACACAGTGAGTGATCCAGGGAACATGCATGGAGCCAGGATGGGAAGCATCACCACAGATGAGAGCTCACTGTTGCTGGTCTTCGTGACTATGTTCCATATTGGAGGTGCCTCCTGATTTGGTGGATGATGCAGCCACCACCCACCATCCCACCCGAGGAAGAGTGGAGACAGTTACTTCCAAGCGTGGGTCTTGGGAGATGGAGACACGGAAGAATTGGCAGCCTCATGAATGGCACCCCTCAGCTATGGGGCTTCCCGAGGCTCTTTAACGCTCCCAGCAGTGCTACAGAGCAGTGCTTTGCAGACTTGAACGTGCACATGGATGGGGGCTGTGAAGGTAACTTCCTAACAAGACCCTAGGTGATGCTAGTACTGCTGGTCTGTGGACCACACTTGGAATAGCGAGGTTGTGGAACACATCAGAATCATAGTATAAAACGGAGGACAGTTTGGGACCAGAAAGGCCAGAATTTACTCAAAGAAGCTGTCAAAGTCCTCTTTTCTCTGCTTCTCCTCCTTTAACTAAAGAATCACAGGCTCCATGATATCAGGAAAATCGAAGCCGTCACGGATTCATGGTAGCAGCCTCTGGTGCTCACACATAAGCTAGTCAGACAGATGGCAGGCTGCACAGCACCCAGGCCCCATGGGTCACAGCAGGTTGTTTGAACAGACTCGGAAGGAGTTTTGTGCTCCGTCCTCAGGAGTACAGACAGGCATGTCTGGATGCTGGCAGTGCGTTCATTGCCAAAAGATGCGAGACATTGTCCGAGGCAAAGCCCACTTCTCAAGGGCGACCTTTGAGATCAGGACAAGAGTGGTTCTTGGAGTTTTCCAACCACTCTCTGGGGAAACACTGCTTTTAGGATTTTTGGTGATGCTCTACTAGTCACCAAGTGACAGCTGTGTGAACTGGTAGAAAAATGACTGAGGTCGCTGATGTCCCTCCTGGGTACTAACCCCCACCCCCACCCCGAACCCTCCGCGGCTCTCTCGGCACAGGGAGAGGCAGGGCGGAGTGGTCCATGTGCTTTGGTGTCTGTGATTCTTTCTTCCCTTCCCTCCACAACAGAAAGACTGAGTTGCCAATGTGAGAAATGACAAAAGATTTGCCTCACTCCTTCCTACTAGAGTAACTTGAGACGTTCCTTTTGACGCCCTGACGCTGACAGGAGGGTAACTTTGAGGAAATCCATACAGGGCTGTCTTGTAATACAGGTGACTCCCTTATTTTAGAGGGATGAAGTGTGCGTGTTCTCGCAGGCTCTGCAGCAGTGGTGACCGGAACCTAGGGCAGCCTTACCTCGGCTGGCACACCGCACACCACAGCCCTGCATGCAGAGGGTTAGGAAGAAACCTGGGGGTGGTGAGGATTTGTGTAGAGGGCCGGGGAGCCAAGGAAAAGCCTGGGATAGACTAGATGGATATTCCTACCTGCCAGCGTCGCAGACCCCACCCAGCCTCTTTACTAAACAGTCTCAGCGATTGTCTAATCTGTGCCTGAAATCAGATGACACACAATCAGAGCGTACAAAGCAGGAGGGTAGCGTGACTGATCGTATTTCAGTAGGTCTTTGGTGCTGGCGGCTTTTACCTTTGTCTTTGAGAAAACAATCTCTGGTAAATTACAAAGTGTTGAAAATAGGGTTTAACCTAGAGCCAGTCACTTGCCAACTTCAGTGGGTGCGTTAAGCTTTCCAAGGGTGAACATTATTAGCTAGATGCCTCATTCCATAGCCCGCCAAAATATCATATAAGTATTGATACAACGGACATGCACAGATCCCAGAAAACTTGCTTATTCCGTTAAGAGACAAAATGGCAAGGACACATTACACCAAAGAATTGTTTGCTTCAGAAGGTGACCAAGGGCAGGGGACCCTCACAATTATTGCCCCTTCTGGCTGCAGACGTGAAGCCCTGAGCTGAAGGTACTCGAAGTTAGCAGTGGACGGCAGTACAGCGAGGAAGGCGGCAGATCTATAAATAGATCTGTGAGCCTCTATGAGTTTGACAGCTTTTGAGTCCTCGTTTGTACTTAGTAACGAAAATACAGGAAGGAGGGCTGCCTTTAGAAAGATGACATTCTTTTTTTCTCCCCCATATACTCACTTGCTTGTTCTTAATGTGAAAGGCAGGATGATTAGATACTAGAAAGACTTTTTTTTTTAACCAGACATCTGAAGGTATAATTCATTGTCAGCGCCTTGATCCCACCTCTTGGAAAATTTCCAGAATAAGCAAAGGATCTGTCTTCTTCTTGTCTCCGAGTGTCAGGAATGTGTCCTGCGGCTTTTACCACAGCATCGGCCTCGCTCAGGAGCGAACATGTTTGGTTGAAAATCCTTTTAGAACCTTCCGTTGTTGGGACCCCTGTACTGACATCCAGACACAGAAGCATCAGGTCAGGTGTTGAGTGCACCCTGGTTTTAAGAGTAGTCGTGCTTGGGGTGAGCACACGCAGGGTCCACAGTGTCACGTGGGCACCTGGTCAACAGAGGAGGCTGACGAGCACAGGCGGGGAAGCTGAGACCCACGGCAGGGGGTGGGGGCAGAGGCAGAGAGACGCCGGCGAGGGAAACCGGGCGGGAGGTGATCTTGGCCGGAGAGGCCTGCTGGTGAACATTGAGGCTGGTGGGAGGACGCAAGCAAAGATAATGGGAGTGTGCCTTTGAGGCCAAAACACGAAATCCTGGGCTTTCTCCGAAACTGGCGTTTGGAGTTTTTGCAGTGTTCTGGGAAGTGATTGGAGATTTCAGCCTTCATACCTGGTTAGGTCTCTACATAGCCCAGAACACAGTTCACTTGATTTGAGCCTAAGACTGATCCTTGGAGCCAGTGCAGCAGGGAGTGTTACAGATAAAGTGCTTTACCGTGGATAACTCTGAGCTTCTCTGTGAACCTTGCAAATAACAAACACTGAAGTTGAAGGCCACAGGTTTCCAGACTACTGGTTCATGTGTTTTTCCTCTCTGTTCTGCGTCCTCAAGCACCAGCTCCTGGAAGGCAAGGGCTGTTTCTCATTAACGTTTGTATGCTCAGGACCTGGCACGCTGCTGGGTATATGAAGTGATTCGTTTTGCCCTGTATGAAATGAAAACATGAGGCGAATTGTATACGACCTTGACATTCCTGGGTTTTTTTAAAAGACTTTAATGCCCCCATCTCCACCACCAATAGATCACAGCCTCTTTCTCTCGTCCTGATTTTGGTCCTTCATCAACATGGTCCTTCATTGCTCTTATGTGCCAGAGGCTACAAAAGAAATAAAATGTTTGCAAGCCCAGGTTGACCTGTAAGGGTGCCTTGTGCTGTAGGCGGAAGCCATTCCTGTGGGCTCTAGTCTGAACAGCCAAGGTTGATACTCCCCCGGAAGGCAGTCTTCGGTCGTAAAGCATCAGGAACATGGACATCCTCTTCAGGACGGATGCTTGTTGGTGTGAGGGTTACTAGGAATAAACTTGAATCAGATCTAAGTTCACTCAACGGCAGTCTGTTGACTTTTCTTTAACCCCTGTCAGATTAACCCCTGTCCTAGGTTAATCTGGTGAACTCAATGCTATCCAAACTAGCCTCTCTAAGAACAGCAGCCTCTAATCTGTCGGGCTCCACACAGCTTTCCCCATGGTCTGCTGGTGTTTTGGCAGATGCAATGGCTATTCTTTCCTACTTAGGATTCTGCTTTTACTAGGAACCCTGGAGGCCCTGAGAGGTTTGCAATGCAGACTTCAGCCCAGAGCTTAGCCTCCCGGATGGTAATTAATGTTTACACAAAATGACAAGCCCAAAATGGAATCTCTTTGAGCCCTGCCAAGCACCCATCATTCCCCTGATTGCCCACTCTTGCAGTGTTTGAAAATTAATTTGCCTTGAACAAACAGTGGGCTTTCCTCAATTTATTTGTACAGTTTCAGTGACCGCGAAGGAAGAGCTGCAAGACTGAATGTCATCCCTCCATTCGTTCAATTCATTCGTAATTGAATCTGCTGATGGCACAAACTGGTCTCTGTTTAATGATATGAAGAAAAGAGGGAGAAGAGGAAAATAAAGAGAAGTGTAGGTTAGAGAAGGTAGATTGTTTTCGGTCAGACACCATTGGCGTGTAGAGTTTTAGAGACGGCACCTAAAACACGGGGAGAGTTCAAAGTATTGGTGAATGAGTTCAACAGTGTGGTTTTCATTTTAGTAAGTATATACAAAACATGCAGCCTTTGCTAAAAAGGAGATTTTGCCTGAGGTCACAGAATAGACAACAGAAAGTGTGTTTAAGGAATGGATATTGCTGGTAGCTTGAAATAATTGCATGTAGATTCATAGAAATCTGATGCTTCCCTATATTTCTGGGCTGTTTGGTGTTGAACATTTCAAGATTTATTGATGTTCCCATTTTTTGATTTAAAATTTGGGTTTTTTTTCTTATTTGGCTACAATCTTCATTCCTTCTATGTGGTGCGATTTCTGTGGCTCTTCCATGGGGACAAATAAGTAGAAAAGCTAGCTAGAAGATAGAATAATGTAAAAATAGGACCTGTCCAAACATTCAGATACAGATGGATGGATGGATGGGTAGATACATTGCCTAATGGCCAGTGCCCCACAAGGTATTCGTGATGCCTTTCAGGCTCGTTCATTTTTGCTACAATAATGACCTTATAGTGGGTAAACCCTCTTAGGGCTTTCTAATCGAGTGTAAAGACCAGAAGCACTGAAACGTGCCTTGGGAGAGCTTGTCTCCTCCCCCCCCCCACCATTCCTTCTGTGTCATCAACGTTCACCATTTCCTTTCTGTTCAAGTACACCAGTTAGAACCAGTTAGAAACATTGAGGAGTTGATGAAAGGCTAATGCATACCATATCCTATCCTCATTTCTGAGAGAAAAATACTTATCTGTCCTCTGGGTGAAGAGCTTTTCTAAAATCTCCATCCAGTAGGTAAGGCAGTTTCAAGAAACTTTTGAACAGTCACTTTCCTGGTTGACTTCTTTAGATGGTGGAGATGTATTGTCCATGACGGAACTCTTTAAAAATATAATCCCTTTCTTTTATAATAATAATACATATTCACTATAGAAAATTTGGAAAGTTTAAAAAAGCACAAATGTAAAAAATTGAATCAATGGTTATTTCTGGCTGATGGGATCACAGTTAACATTTTTTCCCCTTGATATCAGTTTATTTTTCTTGTTTCTTCAAGGTAACAGTTGCCATTTTGATGCATATCTTTCTAATCTCTTTTTTGTACATACATGTATGCATTTATATAGATAATTTTAAATATTGAAACCATATTGATAAAAGTGTACTTTATTTTACTTAATAGTAATTTTGTCACGAAATATTTTCCATGAAATTAAATCTTTCTACAGTAGTTTGGGGAACACTGATCACTTACTTATTTTGCACTATACATTGTAGAAAGCACTTAACATGACTTTTTAGTTTCCACAACAACCCTTTCAGATAGTTATTGCATTTTTGCAGTAAGTTGCTGGACTTCTAGAAACAGAGCAGTCCATCACAGGGACATAATGCATCTAATCTCAATCCCACCACACCCAGCTCCCTCTTTGTGTAATGTAAGAACTATTTTATAGCACACTTTTTTTTTTTTTTTTGGCTGCATGGGGTCTCCGTTGCTGCACGCATCCTTCTCTAGCTGTGATGAGTGGGGGCTACTCTTCATTGTGGTGTGTGGGCTTCTCATTGCAGTGGCTTCTCTTGTTGCGGAGCACGGCCTCCAGTAGTTGTGGCCCACAGGCTCTAGAGCACAGGCTCAGTAGTTGTGGCACACCGGTTGAGTTGCTCTGCAGCATGTGGGATCTTCCCAGACCAGGGATTCAACCCATGTCCCCTGCATTGGCAGGTGGATTCCCAGCCACTGCACCACCAGGGAAGTCCCTATAGCACACTCTTATTTTTTAATTTCTGGAGTGAAATATATGGTTAATATGCTTATCTGCACACATAATTTTTAAATGTATATGAAGCCTTTAATGAAATGTAAAGGAGAAACAAATAGAAGGTAGTTTATAGTAACATAATATGTTTTAAGTACGTAGATGCCTGTTTGCATTAGAAGACAACGAAAGGTCAGATGCTTGAATCTGTACATAGAAGCACAGCTGTCGTGGTAATTCACATACCAGGATCAGCCTTATTACCACTGATGTCATGATTTTCCCAAGTGATGAACAACTCAACAATAAGACGTAACACAGCAGATGCAACAGCATACAACAGTTGCATTCTTAGAAAACCCAGTGTGTATTAAAGCCATGTGGAAAATTATTTTGTCTTTCTTTGCAAAAACAGGTTCTAGGTTTTTCAGCTGCACAAATGTTCAGTGGGACTTTAGAAAGTGAACCACGATACTATGTGTGGTTTACCTTCATATCATGGTACATCTAATCTCCCTGAGAGCCACTAAATACCCTCCAGTCATTGTGACAGCCAGACATACTCCAACAGACTTTGAAAACTCCCCCAAGGGGTAGTCTCCTTTAAGAGCTCCCTCTTCCATGGCTTAACCTTTAACTTCTCTCTCTTTCTCTCCCCTCTCCGTCCCTCCTCTCCTCCCCACTCCCCTGCCCCGCCCCCATTTATTTTATTTATTTATTTACTTCTTTATATTTATTTTTTGAATCATAAAACACCCTAGAACGTAGATTCTCAAAGCATTTGGGGAGGTATGTTTCTGAAAGTTTATAGGCCCTATAATTTTCTTGTTAGGTTCGTTCCCAGGTGTTACATGATTTTGGTTATTGTAAAGCGTATTCCTTTTTTATTTTATTTTCTCTTCACTATTGCTGGTGTGTAGGAAAGCGACTGATGTTTGTGGCTTTTATTTGGATACCTTACTGAGCTCCCTTATTAGTTCTCATATTTTTTCAGCTGGTTGTCTATGTTTTCCAGAGAGATAATTATATTTTTTGCAAACAATAGTTTTGCCTCTTCCTTCGGTTGTAGGTTTGCTGTTGGTCTTCAATTTAAATGACAGGAATCGTTTGCTTCCTGTAGGTTTAGTCCACATTGTCTAGAACACAAAATGCACCTGGTACCCTGTTTTGGTTGAGGGGGTGTTGATAGGGAGTCATTTTTCAGTTTACTTTTATGATCGGCTTTGTTTGTTTCTTTAAGTCAGTTTTAGTCATTTATATTTTTCATAAAATCCATTTTATTGTAAAGTTATTAGTATAAACGTGTGCTTTCTGTTTTCTTATTTCATATAAAATATACTCTCCGTGCCTATTAGTCATACCACTATTCGAATTTCCAGTTTTGTTTGCTTTGCTTTTTTTCCCCCTTGTTCAGACTGTTTTTAAACATAAGACCAGTTTAAAAATTTTCATAGGTAACATGATCACAGGATTCGAAAGTTTAAGTATGCATGTATGTAGACAGTAAAATACCTCCCCCTCCCCCAGTCCTCTGTCTCTCCAGTTCTCACTCCTCCTCAAGCCCCCAAACAGGTAACTCACTGCTGTTGGTTTCTTGGGTATTCTTCCAGAGCTGCTTTATATATAAAGTAAAATTTAATACATTTTCTTCCTTTTTTTTTTTTTTTGCGGTACGCGGGCCTCTCACTTTTGTGGCCTCCCCCGTTGTGGAGCACAGGCTCCGGACGCGCAGGCTCAGCGGCCATGGCTCACTGGCCCAGCTCCTCCGCAGCATGTGGGATCTTCCCGGACCAGGGCGCGAACTCGCGTCCCCTGCATCGGCAGGCGGACTCTCAACCACTGCGCCACCAGGGAAGCCCCCTTCTTCCATTTTTTATAAAAGCTAGCATATGCTCTACATTGTACATATAGAGCTCCTCATTCACTTGTACAGCTGCAGTCTTTTCCACTGCATGGATGTACCAAATCCATTTGTAACCAGAACCCTAATGATTACATTTGAGTTGTTTCCAAACGGGCGATTCAAATCGTGATGTTGTCCCACTGTGTTTATAGACCAAATTCTTACTCATCAGTTCAAGGGAACTCCATGAGTTTTTTGGCTAAATGTTGCCACATTGCCCTCCACAGAGGTTATAGGGTTTATATTCAACTAGTAAAGTAAAAGAGAGTCCAATTTCCGCAGGGAACTTGTATCCAATTTGAAGTAAAAATCAAGCACATTTTTCCTAGTCTACCCTTACAATTTTTTTTAAGTATTGTGTTTGAGTCAAGTTTCTTGAGATATAATTTACATGCAGTGCATTCAGCCTTTTTACTGTATAGTGTAATTCAGATTTGCATATCTTTTATTTATAAGCATGATGTTATTTTTATAAACACAAAAGAGAAATTTTAAAACCCCAAAATGTAATGAAAAAAGCTTCTAAATAAGACTCGTCAATTTGCACGTTCTTATTTCTTTCGCCTCAGCACATTCCATCTTTTGGCAAATTCAGAGCACACTGAGCGATACCAAAAAATATATATTTTTTTTAATGTGTTCTTGCCAGTTTTGGAGAAGCTCAGTAAGACAAGTGGACTGTCAGGACGGAAGAGCTTAACTGGGAAGACGCATTTATTGAATAATTGAAAAGGAAAATCATTGCCAATTAGCCACAAAAATGCATGAGGCCGAGTCTGTGCCTCACGAGACCCGTGCAAGTGGGTGATCGTAAAACTGTTTCAGCCCCAAAGTTCTTACCAGCCTTCCAACCTGTCGGCTGCCTTGGTCAGTAGGTTGGGGCACCAAGTGTTGGTGGATTGACGATAGCTTTCAGATTGAGCTGAAAGGCCGTGTTCCAGCGACAATTTGTAGCTTTCCTAACCCTTTGCACTGTCTGTACTTAAATATTTTAACTGAATCCTGGATTTATCATTACCTGTTTTGTGTTAGGGGGCAGCATTGTGTAAGCCATAGAAAAGTCACTTAGTGGTGGCAGAGTTAGCACTAGAACTCTGCTGTCTGGTTTATTCAACAGCAAGCAAGTTCCTTAACTTCTCTGGGCTTATTCCCCATCTAGTCGAAGAGGGTTGGATAACATGCTTGCTAGCTACTCACAGAACGGTCTAAGCATCAGCATCACCTGGGAAATTCTCAGAATGGTGGACTCTGGAGCCCTGCTCACCCCCAAAGCTGCTGAATCCGAATCTACATTTGAATCTGATCTTCGGGGCTTTCTTATGCACGTTAGAGTTTGAGAAGTGCTGGGATGGTCTCCCAGATTCTGGTCTTCTTGCAAAATTCTGTGATTCTCGGCTTCCCAAGCCAGTGGTTCCCTACAAATTTGTAGGGTTCGCTAGAGAGGTTTCGGTCTTACCGGTGTACCTTGTTGATCGTCAGGGATGGCAACACCGCCACAGTCTCAGCACCACTCCTCTGACTCTAGCTGGGTTTGGGTTGGTCCTGAGACGGTAGGACAGCAGAGGAAACATAAGCGCCAACTCTGCCTTTATGGAGCCTTGGGAAGCGAGCCCAAGCCTGTACTGTGCCGCCTTTTTTTGTGCTGTTAGAATTTCCGGGGTGTTAGTGCTTTCTGCCCCAGACCTAACCAACCAGCCTGCATTATGTGAAGCCTGTGGTTTTCAGTGAGCTCGTATAATTGCTTGCTGTGGAAAATCTTGTGAAAATGGTAGAAAAAAATGAAAAAGGAGCAGAGCCAGGATCCCTAGAGCTGGGTGTCTGCAGATAAAGGGTCTTCCTTTGTGTTGTAGGAGTTCTTCTTGTGGCTGAAGGGGGTCTGTGTCCACATCAGGAATCTTGTTCTCTCTCAGCCCTCAGGTTTTGGAAATTCATAAAATGTCAGCTTATCATAAGCAGAGATCTTCCTAGCAAGGTTCTGAAGACAGCACTGGAGAGAAACGTGTGTGAGTAGGACGTCAGAAGTCTAGAGTTGCTTTTCACCAGATGCATCAGATGCTTTATCCTTTCGTACCTGAGCCATGTGAAGAGGGGGCTTTCTTGGCATCCTGTTTGTGTAATTGTTCCACACTGTCTATGGGACTTAAGGAGAGCCAAGTTCATATTAGCTAAAAACGTGGTTTGCTTATAAGCCCCCCATTTGTTTCTACTTTTGTGCATATTACAGGTTTGATCTGTTTTACCAGAAGAACACAAAAATAATGGATTGCTTTGATGCAAATTCCAGGGAAGAAAAAAATGACATGTGTAGATGCAAGAGGACATCAACAGAAATTAATAGGACCAGTGAGAATACCATGTATTCTTCATACTTGATAACAGTGAGATTAGAAGAGAAAGTTCATGCCCAAAGTAGTTCGTTTAGGAATACCCTGAAACACCACCCTCATTTCAGAGAATATTGTGATCTATCCTCTTGCAGTTTCTAAGCTGTGTAATAACAAAAGGATGGATTTTTTTTAAGCGCAAAAATGCAGGAAAGGTAATTTTTTTCCCTGCAATGTATGCAAAAGTACTTACTCATAAATCAGTCCACCTCTTTGTATTTAATGCCATATTTGTCTTTCATTATTCTGTTAGAGGATTGTATGGAGTTTGACTTACGGGGGTAATCAGGTAACCCCTATACTAGATGTGGCATGGATCTTTTGACCCTTGGAGGGAAGCATATCTTTTAAATTCATATAGGAGCATCTGTTGTCTACATTTCATTAGTGACTGTAGAATTTGACTTACATTTCACATCTAGGCTTGGTCTCAAGTCCAGCATCACACCCCTTGTCCTCACTTGGCTAAGGACTCCTCCAGTGGTCCAGAGGGAATTCTTTAAGAACTCAAGCATGTGTAGTTGACAGTAAATTGGTCTAAATTCACGTTTGCACCTTCGATCTCAAAGCCTGGGATCATCCATAGGAGGAGAAAGCCTCGGCGGTAGGAGGCCTGACGTTTGACCGGAAGTTTAGCCCCTGCTAAACAGAAAATTATTTCTCCAAATGTCAGGCGGGCTCCGTCAGTCAGAATGGAAAGGGGGAAGGAGGCCAGGCCGATAAGAGACATCTGTGGGGCTAAATAACTTTTGCTTCGTGTGGCTACTGCAAACACTTCTCCTCTGTGTAGTCAAGAAGTATGTTTGTTTTAAAAGGAGAATCAACTTGTTGGCTCTTGTTTCTGAATTTTGCCGCACAAAAGGCTTTGTCAAGGTTAAGGGACGCATTCGTTTTTCAGAGTCTGGTGGCTTCAGCCGCTTCCTGGAAGGCAGCCTTCTCTGGCTGGTGGGCCTTTCTCCCCCAGGGACACGGCTGCTCCCAGCGGTAAAGACAGGACAGCACCGGGGACGGCCCAGTGGGCACAGATGACTCGGGCCCGGCGTTGGCTTCCACTCACGCACCTGCCTGTGCTTTTCTTCTCTCTGCTCGCCCCGCACAGATCCGGAGCTCGGTGTCGGCGCGCTACCCCAACACGACGGCCGCGATGCGGGGCCCATTGTCCCCAAGATTTCGGGTCTAGAGAGGAGCCAGGAGAAGAGCCAGGACTGCGGCAAAGAGCCCATCTTTGAGCCCGTGGTGCTGAAGGACCCCCGCCCTCAGGTCCCGCCGCCCCAGCCCCAGGCGGAGC